>NC_067144.1:8269077-8601577 GCF_903995435.1 Acomys russatus | reverse complement strand
AAACAAACAAACACATGTCATCGGGTGTGAAGATAAACATGTATTTCAAACAAGAAAAGAACTCAAAACGAGTAACAAATTTCAAACAACTATCACAAAATTCACTAGTTTGACATAGGCTGACATCTCCACGATATCTTCTCCCCTAAATTTGGTGAAGAATTCTTTATTTCATAATATAATTTTCTGTCAATAATGTATATTCACTCTTGTAAATTATGATACACATTTCCTCTAGTTTGCTTATGTGGCAATATACTATTTTGAAAATATCTCTTATTTTCTAAGAGCCTGGAACGTTTGCTGAGCCTTACAGCCAGAGTTGAGAATAACTTGGGGGGAAAATGAGCTAGGCAGTGGTGGCACACATCTCTGTGAGTTTGAAGCCAGCCTGCTCTATAGGCAGGCAAGGCTACACACAGAGAAGAAACCCTGTCTCAAAAACAAAAACAAAGACAAATGAAAAAAGAAAAAAAAAAAAGAATAGCCCTTGAAGTCACTTAAGCCCTAAGACTGCTGTCCTACTGTGCACTCAGCATGTTTGTTTGACTCGCCTTCTTGAGAACAATGCAACAACCAATCTTGCTTGCCTAGGATTTCCCAGGTAGCCATCATTCACAACCTCAGCTACTGCACATCTGTAATCTTAAAGGCATATGATTTTCTATGTCCATGGCCTGGAGTAATGTATATGTGCCATTTTCTGAAAGCAGCAAAAGAGGTTGAGCTCAATCTTCTCAAATGAATACCCATTTACGGGTATTGGTTGATGAGTGATGATGTTTCTAATACTGTTCGTTCAGGTCATTTGAGTCAGATGGAGCCAATGCCCCAATCTCTTGTAAAATTCTGCCAAAGGCTTCCATAGAATATCCCGTTCCTTCCCCTGAGGTGGTGCATTCTGTACTTTTGAATCAAGTAGAGAGCGAGCCCTTTGTGAGGGACACAGACATAGGCAGACAGATTCCACCGCCATATGACACATATAAACATACAGGGACAGGTTCACAGGACAGCTTTCAGGCAGGCACAAGCTCAGATTCATGCAACAGACACACAGAGGCCAGAAGATGCCGGGAACATAAAGTAGATGATTCAAGTACAGATTTGCTTTTGATTAAACAACTCTAAGGGGAAGTGCTTTTATTTCTTTCCTTAATGTGACACCAATACAACACTGGTAACTCAGAGTTCATCAATGACGTGTTTAATCCAGTCAGCTTAAAGCAATGATATTTAGATGGATAGTTCTGTATTAACAATAGCATGAAAACGTGGAGGCCTACTGTGCAACTAGAGCCAACCCTTATTACATTTCGGTCACACATTAGAGGGTATTCAAGGATACTCCCTGCTTCTTTGTATAGTGACTCATCCTAAATACTCTTTGAATCAATGACTAACAAGCTTGCTGATGAGATTTTTAGAACTCTTTATTGACTAGTCTGTCTTTGTTTTCCTAGGCTGTTGTGTTATCAGTTTCAAATTATCTTCGTCAATATGAGCTTTCCACATCAAAGCTGTAGAACATTCCAGCTTTCCGGTGTGTTTATCTGATTTGCTTCCATCATTAATTCGAACACCAAACAATCTCATTGCCTCTCTATTATTGCTGTGGAATTTATCTCTTCCCCCTAATAAATGTCTTTCTTTGGTTATTTCTGATTTCTATAACAATTTGCTTCTCAATATAAGAAAGCCAACCACTTCGGCCCATTTTAATTATTGTTGCTTCATGTTCCATTAATTTATAATCCACTTCCTGCATTTTTATGATGGAAAATTTTAACTGTACAAAAATAATTTTAAATGCTAGAATATATATGCATTCTTTTTCTATGAATTTTTTCAGCTCTTTAACAAATACCTTTTAAGGACAAAAACTAAGATATTCTTTATTTGAATCCAGATAAAGAGTTGGCAAACTCTCATTTGTTATCCTAAGACATTGTAATGTGTATTTTTTTTTCAGTTGAAATGGTATGTTTAAACATTACCTAAGTCGGCTGCATAAAATTGTAAGTAGTATTCACTTCCTGATATGCACAATATAAAGATATCCAACTGACTATCAATTAGAAATACCCCAAATTCACCTGTCTCAAGGCTGAACTCAAAATGCCATCAGCCTAGTTGGAGCCACCTCACGTCACTGACCACTAGATGATGGCAGATTCAGAGAAGAAAAGGCTAGTAATTCTGATCCTGTAGAAGTCAAATGCCTTAATGCTTTGGAATTCAGAATAACAGATGACGACATTGCTAACTTCTGTCCCTGGCATGGTTTGTGTATTGCTGTCAGTTTTAGAAAAAGTGGCAGAGACAGTCAACACTGTTACTGGCCAGGAATCAGTATGCAGACTGTAAGACTCACTGCAGATCCCTTTTCTCTTCCAGGACTGATACTGTGTTCTTATTTCAGTGGAAACTCACCTGTGTGCAGATAAGAAGTGCTGGAAAGTGTCCAGGGGCCCATGAGAAATATTTGACTGGCATGATGTCTTTGTTTTTTTCATTCTTTAGGACTTTAATTTTTCCTGAACTTTGTTTTCCTACAGAATGAAAAGCTAGGAGACTCCTACCAAGTCTCCATTTTTTCATCATAAATATAATCAGAATATACTCTTTAGCTAGAAACATATTGTCCCAGATTCAAAAGAAAGAAAGAACGAAAAAAAAGCCCACACAATTTCCTACTCAAGGACTCCAGAGATCCTTTTTGGCAAAAACAATTGATTTCCAGCAGCACACTCATTAATTTTCATGACACCATTTCTGTGTTTTGGAAACAAATGAGGTTGTTAATATTTGAAGACATTGGGTAGTGTATTTGGGGCCACCTCGTTAGAGAAAATCTACTGCTAACTAAAACGAAGGAGGATGTTTAAACCCCAAATCTATACTTCGAGCTGGACGGGTGAAAAGCCAAACACTCTGCCACTGTGAAGGGAACACAGATTTGGACACACTAGAGGCAGCACACTACTGGCTCACACCGGGTCTTCTCCTCTCACATGAGTGGAGATGAAAGCCCCTAAGAATGGGTGGAAGGAGATGGAGATTGCAGAGCTGATTCTGCAGGGGCAGCCCCTGGATAGATCCTGAGATCCATTTCTGGCTTTCTGCAATAGAAACAGTGACTCTACCTCTAGAACGCATGTTTAATAGAGAGTAGGCTATAAAGTGGTTTTTAAACTGTGGAGTTGTATAGCAATGTGAGTAGTGGTCCCTTTAAAACAGTGGTTCTCAACTCTTTTAGAGGTTGAATGATCCTTTCACAGGGGACACTTAAGGCCATCAGAAAACACAGATATTTGTGTTATAATTCATAACAGTAGCAGAATTACAGTTATGGATTAGCAATGAAAACAATTCTATGGTTGAGGGGTCACCATAACATGAGGGAGTATATTAAAAACTCTTAGTATTCTGTAGGTTGGGAACCACTGCTTTAAAATGTCCACTTCCTTAGAAACCTTTTCATTTTAATTTTTCAGTTACAATAAAAGAATTAGCTTTTCTGTTGATACAGAAACCTAACAAATTGTGTAAAGAAGATGATGATCCAACTTGCACAGGTTTCCTAGCCATTCCAAAGTGAAGCTGTGCTTGATATCCAACCCAAGGCCTTGTATATGGTACGTGAGCACTCTACTGCTGTGCAACACACCCAACACATGACAGTTTTTCAAGGACATTTCTCTTTCTGGCCTTAAGTGACAAGTCTCCTCCATGGACTAGACACCAAGTGAGATATTTGGTGTAGAGAAGAGAGATCCCAAGGATTTCTCAGGAGAAGAGACTGGAAAAGGCTCAGAACTAGTTGAAAAGGCTTCCCAGGGATGGCTTTATCTGAGACTTGAAGTTGGGTTGGAGTTGAACTAAGACAAGAAAAAAAAATGGGGGATTCCAAAAATCCAGACTAAAGTCTATGACAGTAGTACACATGAGGTAAGCTGGGCAACAAATGGCCAAGTACTCCCACATCCTCACATCAAAGGTTCTGTTGCATTGTCTGCCTGAATCTGTTTGCTTTTTTTTAAATATAGATTAAACAAACAAGAACGCTATCAGCAACTTAACAAAGCACAGAAGTGGGGTCAGACCCCAATGTTCACATGGGACTGTAACTCTGCATTCTGCTGGGGTGCTGCCCTCAGCCTTCAAATGTGAAAGTTATGGGCACTGTAACTTCAAATCCAAGCCTACCCTGGTGGGGGTCACGTGAGAGGGTCTCTTGGAAATTCTACTTGAAAAGTGAAGTGCAACTTTCCCAGGGGCCTATGCAAGCCTCTCCTTGTACCTGACTGGCTGACTTTGTATCTGATGAGCCAATCTCACCAGCTGGAAGGGTATGGTTTTTTTTTTTTCCCTTAGATCAATTAGGACATGCATTGGAAATAGACACATGAGCACTGTAAAAGAGAGATGGACACCTGACAAGTGTTATGGTCCTATAAAGGTGAATGAAAAATAGATGCTGAGAAAACAAACCATGGCATCCACTAGATTCGGTTTTTTCCATCCCTCTCGGCTCTGAACTCAACCGCTCTAAGGTTTTCTGGTTTTAAGATGGGTCCAAGGAGGCACCCAGCACACATCTAGAAGTGGAGTTTAGTGGCCAGGAAAGGAGGCAAGAAGAGAAGGCATGGGGTGCTTGCATGTAGGTGATCATACAGCTCAGCACCGGGTCTCAGTGTTGGGTTTCCTGCTCTATGGCTATCAGTCATGGGATCTTGAGCAAGTACTCAGTGTCGCTGGTGTTATAATAATGATTAAGACGCCGTGCAACAGATCTGGTATAAAGGAGGTATATTGTGAGAAAGACGGGGGGGCGGGGCGTGAGAAGAAGGCACCCATGACAGAAAGACAGAGAAAGGCAGTGAAACAGAGAAGGAATGTAAGAAAAAGAGAGCTAGGGAGTCTGGAGGGAGTCCTTTTAACAGGCACACGTCTGGCAGCAGCAGGTGATGACATCAGAGATTGCTAGGGCCTTGAAAGGCCCCTGAAGCCAAGCCAGCTGAGTCACCTGTTACACTAACAGCTGAGCCTCGGTTTCCCACTTATTTTTCAAGCCACCTCTTCTGGCCTTGGCACTGATGTGAAGACAGAGATACTGCAACAGAAATAGAGTGTTAGAACTGAGCCCTTCCGGTGGGCAGTCCAGAAACATTGCTTTGCTTTGCTTTCTTTCTTTCTTCCTTTCTTTGTCTTTTTTTTTTTTTTTTTTCCTATTTCTGGGGAAGAAGCTAAGACATAACCAGTGAGGGACATGCTTGGTAGTGGTATCAAAAAGAGATAGCAGCAGGTGCTGGGGGCCTTTAAGGAAATGAACTTGGATTCAAGGGAGAGTTTGATCTGAGGAGAGGGGAAATAGAGCCCCCGCCCCCTACCATTCTTGCCTGCGACTCTTCTCCTTGACCTTACTGTTGGAAATAGTAGCAAGCAAGATACTAGCCAATTCATCTTCAAAGCCGTTTCAACCACCTTGTCCCCTACAAATGGTACACAAACTACTGGAAACAGCTGTGAGATTGTGAGTAAATTGTGCTCGGTCTCTGAGCGTCATTTCTAAGGTGTAGACTACCAGCCTCATAGTGCTGTAGGCCTGGCTGTAAAGAGAAGGAGACTATTGGAACCTGGGTCCAGCATTTTCAAGCTGCTCCCATCCCAACCCCATATTTGGGGAACTATGTTTAATGTTATGGCGCTTCTCAGTTCTACTACTCACAAGCCTCTTGTCCTTCTAGACCTTTTCTCCTCTTATTCAATAAAAGGCAAAGAGAATGCAACAACCAACCTCAGAATCTGGCTGTGGGGGCAGCTGACTCACTCTCTTCCCCATTCTCTTTTGAATGGTTAATGGCTGTCCCTGCGCTTCCCTTTCCTCAAGCACCTGAAATTCCATTTCAGACGAATAAAGTGATCGTGAAAAAAGACCGTCTTGCAGAGGCACTGTCAAGGCTGATGGACTCCGGTAATGACATTATTTCAACCTCTGCCACCCACACAGATCTGGCAAGAACAAAAGAACAAACGGGTGTTTGTTGTCATAGTCAGTAAGCAGTTCAGTGCTACTTGCCTGGGGCTTCTAAATCACTTGGCAAACAGCTCACTCATCCCCCAAGCTCTGCCCCAAACAAGCTGGATAATGTTGGCTCTGATGAGGAGCCAGGACATTTGAACTTTCCTGAAGCCCCAAACACACCCCGAGGAAGCACGCTGTGAAGAAGTCCTCCCCAGCTGGCTTTCGAGGTTCTGTGTTAAACTCATCACTCCCAACTGTTACAAGATCCCTCAACTCAAGCACTGGAAAGAGTTTTCAGGACACCGCCGCTGACCAAGCACGCTCAGGACTTGAATCTGAAGAGGGATCCCCTTTGACTTTCCTGAACACCTTCACTGAGGGGTCCAACTGAGTAAGGTGATGTGGGATTTCTTAGGTGCAGAGAGGCCTTACAGGAGCAGCAAGGCTACTAGGCAGGTGAGTGTAGAAACAGAGTATAGGTGGGTTGCGGAAGATGGGTCAAGGTCCTGTATGATCCTGAAAGGGGAAGAAAGTGAATTGAGCATGTGCTGTGTCTTGGGAGAATGGAAACAATGACGCAGTTGGAGCTTGCAGGTCAGGATTGGTATCAAAACACCTTAGGGAGGGTGGATAAGGACTCCATCACTTTTACAAATATAGTTTATTAATTTATTCATATTACATCTCAATTCTTATCCCATCCTTTGTATCCTCCCATTCCTCCCTTCCTCCCATTTTCCCCTTACTCCCCTCCCCTATGACTGTGACTGAGGGGGACTTCCTCCCCCTGTATATGCTCATAGGGTACCAAGTCTCTTCTTGGTAGCCTGCTATCCTTCCTCTGAGTGCCCCCAGGCCTCCCCATCTAGGGGACGTGGTCAAATATGGGGCACCAGAGTTCATGTGAAAGTCAGACCCCACTCTGCACTCAACTGTGAAGAATGGCCTGTCCGTTGGGTAGATCTGGGTAGGGGTTCAAAGTTTACTGCATGTATTGTCCTTGGCTGGTGCCATAGTTTGAGCAGGACCCCTGGGCCCAGATCTGCCTGTCATAATGATCTACTTGTAGGTTTCTAGGACCCTCTGGGTCCTTCTATTTCCCCATTCTCCCTTAGTTCTCTCACCTAAAGTCCCAATAGGAAGTCTTCCCCTCTGTCCCACTTTCCTGGTAAGCGAAGACTTTCTCGGGACATGCCCCTTGGGCTAGTGTCCAGATATAAGTGAGTATATACCATTTGACTCTTTCTGCTTCTGGGTTAATTCACTCATTATGATCATTTCTAGCTCAATCCATTTGTCCACAAATTTCGGGAATTCCTTACCGTGTAAGTGACTACTTAGCTCGTTGACATCTTGGCCTTCCCAATTGTCTCATGAGGATAAAACTGTTGGGTTAAATATAATAGCATTCTGACTATCATATATGCTGCAACTACCACTTCTGCTTTGAGTAAACTAAAAGTCCAAAACATGTTGCTGTGCTTTACACCCAAAGTGCACCTTCCCTCTAATATATCGTATGTGAAACCCTGGTCCCTGGTTTAATTCTAAGCATCACTGTTTAGAATCGGGGGCCTTTGGGAAGCTGACCAGATCATGAAGACTCCACTGTATCAGCAGATTAACTCATCAATGGAGTCACAGAAAAGCAGGGTGTTAGGAGGTAGCAGGATCATTAGAAAGTGGGGCCCAGTTAGAAGAATGTCTCCTCCAAGAGCATATTTTGTTCTTCCTTGTTAAGTCTTGAACTCAGGACAAATGGTTAATGGAGGTGCCAAAGTAGACTCTGGCCACCAGTCTTCCACATCCCTACCTATTACAGGGTCTTTCTGGGTAGCATACTCCACTCTGTACCCTAGACTTTCCAGCCCACAGCCTGTATTGAGCTTCCCTTCCTCCAACTTCTCTGACTCGTACAAAAACCCAGCCATTTTGACTACACTGGGTCTCTAGGTCTCCTGGTTTGCTCCCAGCCTCTTGGCTCCTGGCTCCTCTCTTTTCCAATCAACAAAACAACCTCCTTCTCTCCTCTGATGGCCTGGTTCAGTTTGGACCATTCTAGATGCCTCTAGCAGTGCTCTCCCTCTTATCTCCTCCACCATACCTAGGAGCGCTATCATCGTGTCCTCACTACATATTTTCATTAATTTCTCTTCTCTCCCTTCTTTTCTGTCTTCCCTCTTTCTCAGACATGATGAGATGAACAAGTTTATTCAACCACATGTTTCCTACCATGATGGCCTGTCTCACAAGGACTTGAGAAGCCAAGTGCCAGTGGAGTGCAACCAAGAGCCACAAAATAAATCTTTGCTTCCTTAAGTTGGCTTCTCTAGGGCATTTTTCAAAGTGATGAAAACCTGACTACCAGACCAGAGATGTCAACAGCTGTTCTTCTACAACTGAGTTTAACTCTCCATGTACCAGACTGTTCTGCTTGGCTGTACAGGGTCCCTTATAAATTTTGTCCCATAGAAACACAAATAATTTTTGGCTATCATAACTGATAGGCCCAAACATTATAGTCAATGATCCTGTTAAGAAATGTAAACCCTTTTTGTTACAGGGCTTGTCATTAAAATGCCTTTTCATACCTAGCTTCTGAAATGCTCTTTGGGACAGTTTTTAATCTAATTGTTTCCTCATTAATGAATGAGTTTAGCACAATTTCTGAAACAGGTTAGCTTGCTGTCTGTATAAGACACATGATTTTATAAACAAACATCTCAGTTCTGCCTCCAAAGATGTGACTTCCCTCATCTGTTGAACAATGCATTAGGCCTAGAGAGCCCTGGAGAGATACGCTAAGGTACTGGAGTCACTAAGCCACCTGGGACCCCCCTCTTTCCCAGTGTCTCAGGATCTCCAGAGAAAAGCCGTTCACTCTCTGTGTCAGCAATGAGAATTAGTGACTGCAACATCACTCCCTGTTGTCCCTGCTCTCCTGCCCCAAAAAGCATGTTCCGATACTCGAAGGCCTTCAGCATGTTAGAATACTTGAACGCCTGCAGCAACTCTGAAGTCATTTGGAAGATTCCAAGAACTAGAGCATGTTGTGTGGCTGTGCCAGACTCACCTCCTTTCTTCTACCACTTCACTCTTCTTCTCGCAAAACGGAGATAACAGCACTAACTAGGGCTGTTAGTGCAATCCTGAGACCCGGGCATTATCCTTAAGTGTTCACATATCTGACATCCGTAAATGGAAGTCCTGTGCCTTTGGGTCCCTGCTGAGGAATAAGGGTCAAAAAGCTACTCCTTTCACTCTGCTAAAGGGTATGGCTCAGGATATCGCTGGAAAATCACTTCTGATCAACACCAGAGGACTCTGTCCTTCTAAGTCTCCTGAGACACCTCTCCTTCTGCTGTTTGGCCTAAAGATGTTTGCGTCTCCTGCCTTGCTCACCAGAGTGAACATGTGGAGGGTGTTAGAGGTCAGAAAACAAGTGAAGAGAGGCCTAGGGCTGGCTGCATTAGCATCCTTGAAATATATAGCCTTTAGCCTGGGGAAAAGCTTTTTCTGTTTCAGAGGATGTCTTATCTTGTTAACCATGGCCTCTATGGAGCCTGCTCAGGTCAAATGTCTGTTTGCTGAGAATCAGCTTGGTACTTAAAAATATTCACTTAAAAATATTCTGTATCAGACCCCAACATGGCCACCTAGCCTGACTGGAAAATGCTCACCAGTGGCCCACTGAAACTTCTCCCTCTAGTGCTGCTCCAATCCATTACTGTAGGAATCAGGCCAATCTGCTGGTCTATAAATAGAGTGTCACTCCACCAGATCCTGGGTCCTGACACTACTGAACTGAAATCACTGTGAGTTTGGTAGCATATGGTGATTATGGGGGGCGGGGCGGGGAAGGACACATTTTTAAAAGCAGTTCTGTATGGATTCCAAATTCGCCACAGTCGGTGGGACACTCTATACCCATGGCAGAGTCCAAAAGAAAGCAACCTAATAAGGCAAGGGTTCATTTTGGCTCACAGTTCAAGGGAATGCAGTCCTTCACAGCAAGCATGGTGGTGAGAAGGGTTTAGTGCTTGGCCCCAACTAGGAAGCAGAGAGAGAGGAGAGAGCAAATGCTCAGCTGGTTTTCTCTTTAACTTGGTCCTGGCCCTAACCTATAGATGTCACTGTTCAACAAGTAAAATAAATCTCCCACTCTTAGGCAACATGATTACAGCTGCAACAAGACTATGTCTCATTGATGCCCTGCACGTGTTTTTAATCCAATCAACTTTGTGGCCAAAATTAACCATGACAATAATCACCTTAGGACATTGGACTTGGTTATTTACAGTGTAAGTAGTGGTAGTTGAGGGTTGGTTTGTTGTTGAGCAACTAAAGCATCCTTCTGTCTTGGAATCCCACCATGGTAATCACATCTAAACTGTTGTTGAAGAAGAGTGAGGGTACAAGAAAAGACAGGACAATTTGAGAAGAGACAGCACAGAGTAGAATGCAAAAATAAAGAAGTTAGTTAATTAATAAACAAATAAATAGGGATGATTTGATGAGGTGGGGATCTGAAAAAAAAAACCAAATAAACTATCACTTTAAGTGAAGTGTTCTGGTTTTTTTTAAATCATGGTCACATGTGTACATAGCTTAAGAAATGTAATTTTGTTTTGCATGGTTATACATGCCCTTAATCTCAGCACTCAGGAGGTAGAGGCTGGTAGATCTCTATGAGTTGGAGGTTAGCCTGGTCGACATAGGGGGTTCATGATGGCCAGATAATCATAGTGAGACCCTTTAGAAAGAAAGAAAGAAAGAAAGAAAGAAAGAAAGAAAGAAAGAAAGAAAGGAAGAAAGAAAGAAATGAACACCCATAAAGCTTTTCAGCTGCCCACTCAATCCCAGACTTTCTGTCCACATGTCTGTGTGCCTGTCCTTTCCTCATTCCCTAATTTCTCCAATCAGATCAAATCCAAAGCCCTGCCTGTGGCAGTAATACTTTAGGTCAGATCTCAGGATCCAATCATCCTTCAATGAATTGATCTGCCAGCTGAGAACCAAGGCTTCAGCATATAAAGCTTTTCAAAAATATTTAAAACTTTGAAGTATAACAGATAGGAAGCTTGGAGACAGAGAGGTTAGAGGGAGAGAAGTGTGAATGGATTTTTAAGATGGGCACAAAAGATAAACAAACAGCAACAACAAAAGAACACACGTGTTATGTTAACTCCTACCAGAAAGCACCCAGGAGAGAAAAGATCCTAAACCATCCAAGCAGAGAGAGTGATTGCTGATGTCTCTGTCATGGTCCCTTCAGTGCTGGCACTTTGGTTACATGAGTGAACTAGCCATAGAAGAGGGGATGGAGGCTATGAATCTGGCATGAATTTCTGATAGATAAGATTGATACGTATGCCGCTGCTGACTTCCCAGTTTGCCATCAAAACGTGATCTCTCAATGTAATACCACCCCTGAGTGTACAAACCAGATAACTGGCAGCAAAACTAATTGCATTTCAACACATCATCACAGAGAAAGCAGTGATTATTAGCTTTTTATTGGTTCTTCGTGAATTTCACATGGTGCACTCCAACCTCACTCATCTCCCCCTCCCATTGTACCCTCTCTCCACCCTTGAAACCTCCCCACCCCCAACAGAGGGGAAAAAAGCCTCTTTGCGGAAGCTGTAGTGTGTCACAGTATGTTCCACAGTATACCCTTTTGTCCATCCATACGTCTTTGCTTGCAAATATTCATTACAATGACTTGTTGGTTTGATATGAGGCCTCTGGCTTCTCTTACTCTATCAATACTGGATCCTCACGGGGACTCTTCTCCAATATCCTGTTGTCACCCTGTGTCATAGAGATCCTATAGTTTGGGATCTACAGGACCAGCCCTTTCATGTACTCCAGCAGTTTATTGATGGGGTAGATGTTGGGGTAGAGCAATTCAAAGCCCTGGGTCTAGGTGTGAGAGATATATCAGCTGGTCAGCCCTCCAACTCTCCCACTCTCACATCCATGGGGATGGCTCACTGTCAAGCCTCACATGCAGGGTAGCTCTACCCTGCTCACTGGCCTGTGCCGTGCAGGGCCTGCTCTCCTAAGTGCTGCAACAGGTGAGAGACAGGACCACATCTCCAGCCTGTTGATGGTGGTGAGGGCAAAAGGGAGGGAGAAGATCTCTCCTTAGCCAAAGCCACCACATAGCAGACAAGTGGCAGGGCTGGCTCTCCCACACACTCACGTGGTCAGGCCAGCTCACCCACAATCCCCCCCACCCCCGCTCCACATCAGGGTCAACTCAACTTTGCTGGCCAGGTGAGGGTCAGGGACCACTCTCCCACTCTGATGAGCTCGGCCAGCTCTCTTGCCCGCCATAGGTGGCAAGGGATGGGAAGGGGCCCAAGTTTCTGCCTTGCCAATGTCACTACATGGCAGACAAGTGTTGGGGCCAGCTCTACCACAGGCTCTACCACAGGGACTGGCTCGCCTGTGCCCTTGCCACCAGGGTCAGCTCTAATGTTCTGCCTAGACAAGGCAGAGCTAGCTTTCGCAAGTGCTCCTGCTGGTGAAGGTCAGCCTGCTTTCCTACACCATCTAGGACCACCTTCCCAGGAGTGGCACTGCACGCTGTGGGATAAGCCTCCCACTGAGGCCAGACAAGGCAGCCCAGCTAGGGGAAAGGGATCCAGAGCCAGGCAACAGAGTCAGATACAGCCCCTACTCCCATTGTTAAGGGACCCAGTTGATGACCAAGCTGCACATCTACTACAAATGTGTAGAGGGTCCAGGTTCAGCCCATGGATGCTCTTTGGTTAGTAGGTCAGACTCTGTGAGCCCCCATGGGCCCAGGTTAGTTGACTCTGTAGGTCTTCTTGTGGAATACTTGACCCTGGCCCCCAGCTCCTTCAATCCTTCCTCCCCCTCTTCCACAAAACTCCCCAAGCTCAACCTACTGTTTGCCTATGGGTCTTTGCTTCTATTTCCATCAGCTGCTGGATGAAGCCTCTCAGTAGGCAGTTGTGCTAGGCTCCTGTCTGCAAGCATGACCTTTTCCCCTTTTAATGTCAGGCTACAAATGAAGCCTCTGGGTCAGTTTCCCACAATTCCCAAAACTCATGTGGTAGACAGAGAAAACTGGCTCCAGAAAGTATTCCTCTGACCTCCGCATGTGGCCTGTGGTGTGATGTACACACACACACACACACATATGCAAGCACACATTCACACACATATGCACATACCTACATACCTACATAAACACACACACACATATATACACATACCCACTCTCTAAAAATAAATGAAACATACTTAAAGTTTAAAGCCATGTGATGGCAGGCTCCAAGGAAGAGCTCATTTCTGCTGCTAGAACTTTGAGAAGTTACCTGGTAACTTTACTGGCAAGCCTTTCCTTCATTTTTTAAGTACATCTCTGCAACCTCTGCTGCGATCCTCAAACCTCTTGTCCTCCTGTTGGCCCTGTTGCCTCTCTCTTATGAGGCCATATAGTCCATGGACTTCCTTTGCTCTGACAAAATATCTGAGAAGTATTTCTTTGAGCTCCAGGTTGCAGGCATTAGTATGGTGACTTGACTACTGTTTGGGGACCCGTGTTAAGGCAGGGAGGTGCATCCTGGGAGGACAAGGATACTTACCTCATGGTGACCAAGAAGGACGAGAAGGGACAGATTGAGGGGCTCAATATGCTTACAAGATGGTGCCCTAACGACCCTCAGCCCCTTAAGCCCATGTCCTAAAGTTTTGGCTACCTCTCATAGCACCTTTACTCTAAGAACAAGCCTTCATCTTTGAGCTTTTGGTGGATCCTGATTAAAAAACAAGACAGGCCCTACTGTTATTACTCATCCCAATAAAGCAAGACAATTTACTTCAAGATCTTTTAATTAATCATGTCTACAAAGTCCATTCTTCCAACAAATATAGCTTATTTACAAGTTCTAGGGGTTAGAGTAAGGGAACCTGGGGTGAGGAGAGTGTCACAGTACATTTGCAATAACATTGCTTGTGACCGTTAGTTCTCATCAAGATTTAATCAACAGAGCTTGATTAACAATAAGTGAGCAAGTGCATGCAGATCCTTCAGCAATCCAATACACATTTGTTATTGGATCTATTGTGCATTGGTCTTGTTTGTGTTTTAGGTTATTCTCAGAGCATGTCCACCAAACCAGGCTTATGCTATATGCTTGGCCTTGCTTGGTAGCAAATCTTTCACTGCCATATTAAAATGATATCCATTTTATTGATAACCATAGAATTAAAAAAGACCACAAACCTATTATCTGATGATAAGACCAAGAATGGTAACTGCAGCAATAGCCAAAATACCTAATAGTGATATACTTGAGTCACGGGGCTCTGTGCGTTCCTGAAAAAGCCTTTCAGAAGACATATTCCCAGGCTGAGGTGAAGAGTAGCAGCTCTTTGGTGGAAAAGAACTGTGACTCTTTGGTGAAGGAGATGGGGATTTGGGCAGCTTTGCTTTGGGTTTAAAGGCACACCCTCCACTGCGGCCAAGAGCGCATGCCTCACAATTGCATGCGTCATGGGGCCCATCCACAAACAACTTTTCATCCAAACACGCATTTGGTGTCGTTGGTATGTTCCTGAAGCCGTGTCCATAGTATCTCCGCAGAATATAATTGACTAGATTCTTCAGAATCCTGTTGATGGTCTCTGTGGAGAACTCAGGATCCTCAAACCGAGACCCAAAGCACTTCTGGCACCTCTGAGCAAAGATTCTCATGAGGACCCGGCCCTGAGATAGCTCCTTGTACATGTGGCACAAGATCTTCACTTGGGCAGAAGACCAACCTCTGTTACAGATGGAACATTGGAACCTGTAGGCAGAAAAAAGAAGGCTGCAGTGTCCTTGGATGACCACTCACCTGAGAGGAAATGGCCAGCTAAGGAGTTCTAGGAATCTCCTTCACTGTGGAGAACATCATATGGTTTTGAGTGACATGGCCACAGATAAGCAACAAATAGAGTCACTGTGCTTTAGATCTTTAGATCTTTTTCTGTTGCTACTGAGTCCCCGCTTTTGGTAGAAAAGCCTCTCTGAAAGTCTTAGCAGGACGAGGATTGTTAGCCAAGCAGTGATGGTGCACCACAGGCCTTTAATGGCAACACTCGGGAGGCAGAGTCCTGGAAGGTCTCTATGCTCGAGGCCAGCCTGGTCTACAGAGTGAGTTCCAGGACAGCCAAGGATACACAGAGAAACCCTGTCTCAGAAGAAGAAATCCACCAAAACAAATAAAAAGACAAACAAAAAAACAAAGAAGAAGAAAATTGCTACTATGTGCAACAAACTTTCTTCATCATTACAATAACATGAACCTTCTATAAAGCATGTATTTTGAGACACACAATATTGATGCCTTTCAAGTGTCATTTCCTTTTATCATTATGCCATTCCTCATGGGTATTGTTGAACTTTTTTAAAAAGTAGATATTAAAATGTATATGCACACAACTTGCTTGGGATATAAAGTACAAGTGGCAAAGGATTGTTTTCACTCCAGGTCACTGAAACCAACTTTATTCATGTACCTACTACAGAGCGTCACCTCTAAGGAACAACATGACTAACACATTAGAACATGGAAACCTACAGTGGAGAGTGCATAAGGGGTAGAGCACAGTATGCTGGAGGTAGGGCAAGGATGGGCAGGTACCCTTGAAAGGGTAAGAAAAGAACTGAGGGTTCAAAGGTGCCCTAGAAAAGGCCCCAGGGTTCTAGGAAAAGAAGGTTTGACTTCCCTGACAAGGAAGGGAAACCTGGTGCTAACTTGGGACTACAGGGAGCATAGCCAAGAAGTAAAGGGTATTCCTCAGAGACTCCCCTGTGCTGGGGTTTAGCCTTCTCTCTTAGGAGCTAGTAACAAGCAGGGGTGAGGCCAGGAGAGTTGCTGCAGCTTGAAGGGACTGGTAAGGGCTAGCACAGGAAATGCCCTTGACATTCATGGTTTTCTTTTTAAGATTTATTTATTTTATGTATATGAGTGCTCTGTTTTCATGTACATGAAAAGACAGAGTCAGAGACCATTACCGATGGCTGTGAGCCACCACGTGGGTGGTGAGAATTGAACTCAGGACCTCTGGAAGAGCAACCAGTGCTCTCACCCGCTGAGCCATCTCTCCTTCCCCACCCCTACCCCTGTTTTCTTCTTTTCAGTTCCCGCTCCACAGGAAATACCACTCTGGGACCGGATAAGGCCTGCCCTAGACTAGCTGCTCTGACCCCTGTATGTGCTGAGAACTAAAACTATGCCTTAGAATAGCAACACAGGCCCATTAACAGCAAACTACTTTTGGTCAAGAGAATAGAATCTTTGGCCAAGTGGGTATTTAACATTTCAACTGGACCAGCCAAGCACCTGGCCAATTGACCAGCCCTCAGGAAGGAGGTTCTAAAAAGACAGGTTCACCCCATGCCACGCTAGAAATAGGTGAAATG
Organism: Acomys russatus; assembly: GCF_903995435.1. Lineage (NCBI taxonomy): Eukaryota > Metazoa > Chordata > Mammalia > Rodentia > Muridae > Acomys > Acomys russatus. The sequence continues at coordinate 8,585,102 of NC_067144.1, read as the reverse complement.
TCCTCTTAACGCTATTGTACTTTCCCTTCCCAGGATTCCTGCTCCATATGGCAGGAGCTGACATCACCCAGCATGGCAACTCTCCTTGCCTGGGTTCATAAGTCTGGTCACTTTTCTGAGTTACTCAGAAAAGCATACCATTCCCTTTTCTCCTTCCTGCCCCTGTTCTAAGCATGCTTTCTGCGACACTGGCCGTGCTACGTGCTCTCTCCATGCCCCACCCCTGCTGTGTAGCTGTCTACCTCCATGTAGCTCCGCGGCACCTTGACTCACACAGCATAGCCTCCTCCTCCAGGCAGCTGCCAAGATTTACAGTTTGCCCACTCTGTGGCTTTTTCTTTTTAAATTCTAATAAAATTGTCCTCAAGCTTCCATTTGAGTGTCCACTAAGGACCCACAGAAGGAATCTTGCTTTCCCTGGTAGCATCTGGCAGTTATACCAGGCCACGCCAACATTTCTGGTAACAATGCCCGTGGCAGGTCACGTGTCATCTCCTCTATAAACTATCACACTGCAACACGGAAGGCAGACTCAGACTACGAACAGCTGTGCCCCCTGTTTGGACCTACGTTGTCAATAAATGCATTTTTCCACTTTATGTCTTTTATTATGTTTTCTCTTGGTAAGAAGGGTGAGCCGATGGGTACAAAGCCAGGCCTTTTCTGCCTGGGGATCCGGTAAAAGAGAGCCAGAGAGAAGGCTTTGTGGACCTTGGGGGTACTCTTCAAGGACTCCTGAAATGCTTTTGTAAGGAGACCTGGAAGGACAAGAAACTTTCTACATTAAACACGATGGCGCACACCTTTAATTCCAGCACTCGGGAAGCAGAGGATCTCTGAGTTTGAGGCCAGCCTGATCTAGAGAGCCTAGGACAGCTAGGGTTACCCAGAGAAACACCGTCCCCAAAACAAAACAAAAGCAAACAAACAAACAAACAAAAAAACCCAAAAACAAGCAAGCAAGAAAGCAAGCAAGCAAACCAAAATGGAGGCTTGGAGAATTCAGGGGACCCTAAGCAGCTTCATGACCACAAAGAGACTGGGCACTCTAGCTAGCTACATATGTTCTTTCTTTTATTATAGTAAGCTGCATCACCTTAGTGGGGTCTTCGGGAGGACCAGACTCCACTCACCTGCCAGGTACTGTCTGCTGGTACTGCCTCCATCCCAGGGCCACCTCATCTGGTACAATGCTCTTATTCAACTGCAGGGTCCACCTGTTCCCGGGTTCCTCCTCCTGGATCAGTTCTTGAAATGTGTGCATCCATGTACTGAAATCGGAGACCGGCATTCTCGGAGGTAGAAGCTAAGGACCCAGGTTAGTGAGCAGCTCCCTGTCTGGCTCAATTCTGGGAGGGGTGGGGGAGGGCAGGGAGAGAGAGAATAGTTTCAGTTTCCATTTCCTGGCTTTAGCTTTCGGTTTCCTAAGAGCACGGAACAGTTCTTCGTTGGAAAGGCAGACGGCAGCAGAGGCTCTCCACTGGGTTAAAGGGCCAGTCCCATTACTGTGTTAAGGGGCCACGCAGGAATGCCAGAGTGTCCAGTTCTGGTTTGCGTTCAAGGCGCTCCTGTTTGTGGACCACTCGTTTCGTTTTCCTATAATTTTTTATTGTAAGCAAAGCACTAGTGTGAGGATTGGATTAAAGGAGTGCCTGGTGACTGAGCAAACGGTGCCTGAGTAACAGTACCTGCCCCAATAAATGTTAGTGACCTGGTAGAGATCTGAGGAGAATTGGAGGAGGTTGTGTATCCCAGATAAATCTGCAATGCAAGCCCCCAAATAGGGAAATGATCCTGGTGTTAAAAAAAAAATTAAACACGGGTCTTTTCTATCAAACACTATAAAACTTGTGTTTGCAACAACGACAACAACAACAAACCCTTAAATCTTTTTTTTAATCTCCTCCACCTTGTGTGCAAATATTTTAAGGCCCCCTATGTATCTGCTAACTCCTTTGTTTATTCAAAGGCCCTGCTACATTCTGGGAACTTAAGTGAATTAAGTGGTTGACCCCATGCAGACTTCATTTCTTTCCTTCACAGATATATATATGTAGTCTTTAAGCTGTGAAGTCAGACCCCAGACAAAGGGGGAAAGACACAGTCTACACCTGAGTTAGAGTCAAAACCAGCTGTGCTGTCAGTCCTGGTGTGTCCCACTCCTGACAAGACCCCCATGGACCAGAGGTCAAGTTTGCTCTGCCCAGACATAAAAATGTGAGTCCTGGTCTCTTTTCTCATGGCCCAAAAGAACTTCTCTCTAACAGTGAGATTTTGCAAGTGAACCCATCCAGAGCTAGCAAACCATGCCTTAAATTGCAGGCAAGTACATAGAGGTAAAATTTGAACCTGGGTCTTTATTATTTCAAAACCTGCTGTGTCTGTACCCACCTCACTGCCTGGAGAGCAGCCTGTTGTGAGCTGGCACAGGGTACTAGAGTCAGAGGACCACAGTAAAACCCCAACTTGGCACTCAGAGCTGGAAATTCCTCCATGCCTGGGGAACAGACTATGAAACTGGGCTAGACCAGCGCTGTCTTGTCACAGCAACCCCTTTGTGCCAGAGGTTCTGAAGATTGTACAAGAGGCAGTATGAGAAGATGTCTGTGAGAGAAATCCAAAGCTGATAAACCCCGGCAGTATTTCTGGATCCTGTTCCTCTGGATTGCAGTAACTAACTTGGAATATGTGCACTGTGCTCATCTACTGGCTCATAGCATCTTCCTTTTTCTCAGATCCTGTTTGTCTTTGGTTCTGTGCGTGCATGAAAACCGCTGTGGCTTACAAGCCTAGTGAGGGCCAAGTTTGGAAGACAGCCAGCTAGCTGCCTCTGCAGATTGCAAAGGTAGAAATGTCCAGACTGTGGACTTCTTTGCCATTTAGAAAATGGCTCAGTGGTTAAGAGCACCGCCTACTCTTCCAAAGGTCCTGAGTTCAATTCCCAGCAACCACATGGTGGTTCATAACCACCTGTAATGTGATCTGATGCCCTCTTCTGGCCTACAGGGGTACATGCAGGCAGAACATTGTATACATAATAATAAAGAAAGAAAGAGGACTCTCTTGATGTTTTTGAAGCCTTGGGTTTGAATATCAAGTTCTACTTTCATATGTAAATTACCCAGGAGGAAACGCTGGAGGCCAGGTTGGGGACTTCTCTCAACAGAAAAAGTAGAGTGAATTGCTGTTGAGGGAGAGAGTTTGTCAGGGATTGAACTAGATCTTTAAACATATAAACATATCTTACCACATGTTTTACAGTGCAAGGCATGCAAAGGAAAATTACCTAACTCTACCCTAGGAACCTGAGGTCAAGATGCCCCAGCTAACTTAACTTCTGTTAAACTGCTTGCTTACACAAATCTTACCTCATGCAGCTACCAAGCAAGCTAATAGAACTCGTTTTTGCCTTTAAAAGGCTTTAAAAGGCCTACTCTTTTTGGCTATAGATACTTGCTAGTATTTGTAGACAACTTCTCAGGATGGCTGGAAACCTACCCTATGGGAACAGAGACTCCTTCCATAGTTACTAAGAAACTTCTTTAGGAAATAATTCCTAGGTTTGGACTGCTTCTAGTTTTGGGGTTCAATAATGGCCTGGCCTTCATAACCAAAGTATCTCAAAAACCTAAAAATAAAAAGGTATAAAATATTAATTGGAAATTACATTGCCCATATAGGCCACAGAGGTTGTAGGTCAGGTAGAAAGGATGAATAGAATGCTTCAGGAGACTTTGACCAAATTGGTCATGGAAACTTGAAAATTGAGCCAACCTCCTCCCCTTGCCCTGCTCAGGGCCTAATGTGTTCCTTTCCAGGAGGGGCTCACTCCTTTTGAAATGTGTTTGTGAGGTACCTCCAACCATGCTGACACTCTGAGAGATTCTCCCAGGCAGAAGTGTGTAGCCACATCCTTCTCAAGTCCTTCGCAGGCTTTGCAGGGAGCTCACCATGCTACTGACAGTGAAGGGAGTCCTGCCAACTTCCTTCACCCACCAGCTCCACCCAGGAGTGTTGGTTTGGATAAAGAGGATCCCTGCCTGTACCCTGGAACCTGTCAGGAAGGGCCCCTACCCAGGTATTCTCACCACCCCCAACTGCGGGGAAAGGGTGGTTGTCATCTCTGGATTCATCATGCCCAATTTAAAAGAAGAAGAAGAAGCCACTGATAGACAATCAGTTGGACCATGGACACCTTAAGGATAACATAAGACTGACCAGAGTTTACTAACCCAGAGTACATATTCCTCATCCACCCCAGATCTGAACATAAGAAAATCCAGAAACTTTCAGGTGGACCTCTGCTCTCTTCTGTCCCTACCAGAGGTGAAACTGTGAGGTTCTAGGGAGGGACAGGAGCTATCAACGCAGGCAGTAGAGAAGACTGGCTAAAAAAGGGCCTTCAGTGAAGGAAAGATAAACCTGTTTTTTAGGATCTTAAGTGTGGGATTGGAACGGTCTTGTGAGAGAACAGGTGAGGTTAATCCACTAGAAGAGCAACCACCTCGTGCAGGAGCTTAATTGTTGCCAGCTGAGAAGATCACATGAACAGACTCTGGGAGGAGATATATAAATGAGCCCAGACCTGGAGGCAGGGCCTTTGGAGACTTGGGATCCTTTTGGCTGTTCATCGCTGCACTTCCAGACGCTCCTAAAGAGAACCACTCGAGGGAAGGCTTCGGGGCTCTGGCTCCTGCTGAGGTTCTTGGTTCTGGTTACTCAAGGTTCCAGCAGAAGAAATCCTGCTGATTCTGCCAGGAGAACCAGTCCTTGGAACTGATATCCTTATGGTTTTGTTATTGTGTCTATTAATCCTCATTTCCTATTGTTTTGGTTGGTTAGTTAGGTTATAAGTGACTTATGCTCGGTCACTAAGTTGTTAATAAAATATATTGGTTAAGAAAATTGAGCCTACACTACAGGGACTACAATTTTATGCCTGCCCTGCCAATGGTCCTGCCAAGGATAAGGTATCTGTATCTTGTCCTCAAATTACCATCTTGTTCCCTCCTCTTATAAGGTTTGGTCAAATGCCCAATGAACAAAAGCTAGCCTTGAGGACTTCATATCCCTCCATGCTCCTGAAGTGGCTTGACTAAATGTACCTCCTCTAAGTCACTAGGGAGTCACACTCGCACTATATATTTTCTGATCTATGTTATCCCCCACGTATGTGCCTATAATGGAGAAGAAAGGAAAGCTCCTACTGGCCTTGACTCAATGTTAATGAGGGTCAAACAGGCCTCAATTCTGATCTCGATGCCACTAGGGGCAGGAATAGCCATTGCAACTTCCATAGGTGCCTCAGCCTTGATTGTTGGGAACCAAAACTTTAGGGGACTCTGTTCCCAGAGAGACTTAGACCTAGGACATTTGGAGAGTTCTATTTCCAGGACAGAGAGCCAAGTTGACTCCCTTGCTAAAGTAGTCCTACATAACTGAAGGATGCTCAATCTCCTTTTGTATGTGCGAAACAGGGAGGACTTTCCATGACCTCAGGAGAAACATGCAGTTTCTGTGCCAATGAGTCAGGGGTATTTAGGGAAAACCTTGCCATGATCAGGGAAAACCTCAAAGAAAGGAGACAGAAACCAGATAATTGGTATTAGTCTCCGTTCCCATGGTTCCTATAGCTGACCATTTTTATTGTCAGCATTAGTCAGGCAGTTTATTTTTATCCTGCTCTAGCTTATGGTGGGACTCTCTACACACAATTGCATGGATAACTACATCAAATAGAGAATAAATTCAGCTAAGCTACTGATCCTTAGGACCAACAATGCCCCCTAAAACAGGATGAGTCAACAATTTTTTTTTGAGTATAAAAACCAGTGAGGGATGTGACAGGGCAGTCATTGCAGAGGTCCCTCCATGTCATATTCTTGCTGAGGCCATCTCAGGTTTACCTAGAATTTGATCCCCTTGATGGAAAGTTGCTACTGTTAATTTAAAGGTAGGGAATAATAAATGTTTATTATTAGCCCTATAATTATTACAGTGGTATTTTCTAACCCACTATCAACCAATAAAAACATGGACACCTGTTATATTTTTAAATAGCCTTGCTTCACCTGGGGCAGGACAGATATTAATCCTCTAAACTACCTTCCATGTCTCCCTGCCCCATCCCATGCCATCTGCTCCTAATAATTTCTATTGAGCTGCCTCTCATCCATAATCCCAAATTCTTGCTGAAGTTCTTCATCTGCACCAAATTCTCCATCCATGCCAGTCATGTGCCTCTTTCACCACCTCACTCATGATGGCAGCCTCCTTCCTTCTCCTCTTCCTCTGCTGGCTCTTCCTAAGATCCTCTCTGTTCTCAAAGGCCATAAACCTTAGCTATGTCTGTTCCATTTGCCCTGCCCAGGTGTGTTGGATTTTTTATTACTCAAACAGGTATAAGTTTTTAGGCAAGGTTACAAACATCATTTTGGGGTTCATGAGTCTGCTCATTTGGGCAGCAACCAGACCAACCCCTCCACAGGAAGTATCGTAGGAAGTTATGCAACTCCATTCTAGGAACCCAAAGTCAAGATGCCCCACCTAACTTACCTTAGCTTCTGACAAACTGCCTCCTTAAGCAAATACCTCTTCCTTCCAGCTAACCACTTATCTTAGACTCTGTTAAAATTCTTGCTTGCTTAAAACCTCCCCCCTGCAGCTATGGAGCCAAAAAACAGAATGTGGGTTTTGCCCTTTATTTTCAAATGCTTGGTGTTACACTTAGGTCTTGAATAGCTGAATGTAGTTCCAAATAGTTTGAATAAAGACTCTTAATTTGCTATAGACTATGTCTAAGTGTCTGGTTGGGTCCTCATAATAGTGTGTGGTCGGGGGAGGGGAACATTTGCATGAGAGTCTTACAAGGTAGAGGAAGATTAGTATTTGATAGGAAAGACTCACACGATATTTCTTAAACCTATCCACCCAACTTCCAACACCTTCCTCCCCCCTCCCACTCTCATCAAGCCCACTTTGTGTTGGTTAAATACTACTGGCATGGAGCTGTCTTGGAGTGTCGTCAATATATATCATACATATACCAGGTTTCATACCATTGAGGTCCACTGCCTCTTATTCTCCCTACTTGGATTTTGTCTGGTTTAAGCTGTCATTGTGTTATCCCTACCACCTCCTTACTAAAACTGAAGGAAAATGGTTTACCCAATCCATACAGTGTGATGATGGAGACCGTCAAGCCTCTATCTACTGTTACCATCCTTGGTTCCAGGATTTCACTCTGCCTCCCCTTGACCCCTTAGTCCACGTACTCTCTGTCAAATGACTTCAGATGTAACACCTGATAGAGGGCCTCAGTGGTAAAAACAGAATTCTCAGGAAATTACATGTTCAACCCGACTGCCCAGCCCAGAGGGGAGTGTCTGTTGAGACAGCCTGTTTCCCACCATAGTCTGCCTCATCTTTGGCAAACAGTTTCAAGGAGGAGAGCTGTGTAGTTCACTATGGCTGCAACAATTTCCTCACTCCCAAACCCCTCAATTTCCTCATGTCCAAGTTCCTCACCCCACCCACAAAAAGGGTCACCGGCAGCTTTTTACCCTGGCAGACTCCTCAACTTCAGGAGAGAAACTGCCCCTCACTGTGTGTGTGTGCTAATAACCACAGTGGCATCTGTTGAAGGTCAGACTCCCGTCTCATTATATTGCTTCAGAAATCTAAACAACACCAAGCATGGTGTTTAAAAAAAAAAAAAAAAAAAAAAACAGGTAGCAATTATTACAGAATAGCAGGAGACACTCTCAAGGGTGAGAGTTTCAACCTTACTAACGGAGCCATCGTGGAAGAAAGAACTCCCTCAAGGTGAGAATGTGCAGACAGCCCTTCTGCCCTTCTGACTCTTACAGGCAAAACCCAGGAATGAAGTCTTTCAACCATTTTATTGAGAGAGCCTGGAGCCTGGAAACATCCTAATGTTCTGTCTGCATCTCAGACAGACTTACTCCTAGCCAGGGAGACAGCCTTGTCTCTAAGAGTTATGGCATTGTTCCTTTTCTCCTTAGTCTCCTCTCAGTGTGGAGTGGGGCTTGTGACAGACACCAAGGCCACCAAGGCTTACATTCCTCCTGAACCAGACCTGTCAATGACATCTAGATTGAAGGATAACTCACAGCAAATGACCCACTGAGCAGTGTGTACATGGGAAATCCTTTCTACAGGGTAGAGAACAAACGTGTTCTCCTGATGTAGAACAGACGGTGCCTGTCTTAGTTAGGGTAATGAAACACCACCATGGCCAATACCACTTGGAGAGGAAAGGCTTTATTTCACTCACAGGTGCATTAGCAGTTCATCATCCTGCAGTGAGGGCACGAACTCAAACAAGGCAGGAACCTGGAGCTAGGAACTGATGCAGAGGCCACAGAGGGGTGCGTCTTACTGTCTTGCTCCCAATAGTGTCCGCAGGCTTCTTTCTTATAGAACCGAGGACCACGACCAGCCCAGACATGGCAACACCCTCAATGGGCTGGACCCTCCCCACCAATCACTAATTAAGAAGATGCTCTACATCTGGCTCTCATGAACTCATTTTTCTCAATTGAGGTTCCCTCCTTTCAGATAATTTGCTTGTGTCAAGTGGACATAAGGCCAGCAAACTTCCTGTGTCTTTATGTAGATTATCAAGTGGATAACTGTGTTGGCCACACTGTTGAAGAGTGAGTGTGAGCAGTGGCCAAAGGGACAATGAGCCATATACAGGTGTAGGTGGGCTCTGTACTATGTTCCTAATTGTGTAGGAACATGCAACTTTCCTTATGGCTGCTTTCCTATCCAGGAGGTTGATGGACCCAGTTGGATTGACTCTTAGAGGAAGGGACTACCTTTATTCTTTATCAGAAAATCTCTAGTTGGTAATATTAAAATCTTCCTGGTAGTTGAGAGAGTCACTCTCTAACCAACTTAGATTGTTGTTTGTTTGTTTAACTAAATACCAAGTAGCAGAAGAGAGTTCTTTAACAGGAAGAAAAATAAAGTTGGAAGAAAATCCATTAAAATATCTTGCTTTACCATAAGGAAATAGGCTTCCTGTAATGGGCCTTAGCAAAACCCAGCCACTCTTGAGTTCCTCCTTTTTCTGTGTATGTTAAATTGTAAGGAGAGGTGTGGTGGTTTGAATAGTGATGGCCTCATAGACTCAGGAGTTCAAGTGCTTGGCCCCTAGGGGGCAGCACTATTAGGAGTTGAGGCCTTGTTGGAGTAGGTGTGGCTTTGTTGAAGGAAATGTGTCACTGTGGAGGCAGGCATTTAGGTCTCCTATGCTCAAGCTATACCCAGTGTGGTCTACAGTCTCTGGCTGCTACCTGTAGAGGAAGATGTAGAACTCTCAGCTCCTTCTCTAGCACCCTGGCTGCTTATAGGCTGCCATGCTTCCTGCCATGACGATAATGGACTAAACCTCTGACGCTATAATCCAATCCCAATGAAATTATTTCCTTTTTTTTAAAAAAATTATTTATTAATTCACTTTACATCCCTATCATAGCCCCTTCCGTACTCTCCTCCCAGTCTCCTCTGTCCTCCTTCATCCCCCATCTCTCCCTACTCCTCAGAAAAGGGGAGCCTCCTCCTGCAATGAACCCACCCCAGAAAATCAAGTTGCATCAGGATTGAGAGTATCCTCTTCCACTGCTGCTGGGCAAGACAGCCTCACCAGGGAAAGTAATCTAAAAGCAGACATAAGAGTCCATGTCAGAGACAGACCCACTCCCCTCACTAGGAGACCCACATGAAGATCAAGTTGCCCACCAACTACATATGTGTAGGGGGCCTAGGTCCAGTCCATGCATGGTTCTTGGTTGGTGCTTCAGTCTCCGCAAGTCCCACTGGGTTCAGGTTAGTTGATCTGTTGGTCTTTTTGTGGGTATCCTGTCCTTTCTGGGTCCTTGTATTCTTCTCCCTACTCTTCCACGAGGTTCCCTGTGCTCCTTCCAAATTTTGGCTGTGAGTCTCAGCGTCTGTTTTGATCCACTGCTGGGTGGAGCCTCTCAGAGGACAGCAACAAACCTATAGCCACCATTAAATTAAATGGAGAGAAACTCAAAGCAATTCCATTGAAATCAGGGACAAGACAAAGCTTTCCGTTCTCTTCCCATATCTCTTCAAGGGTAGTACTTGAAGTCTTAATAGAGCAACAAGGCGACTAAAGGATGGGAAAATGCTTCAGCTCTTCAGAGGAGAGAGTGAAGACTTCTGGGTGAGGGTTCCTTCACTGCTCATGATTCTAGGTCTGCATCCTCTCTCTGACCCAGAGGTACCTGGGAAGCTGTAGAGCAGTGAGTGCTCAGGTTTCATTTTCAGGGCTATGCGCGCTCCCAGAGACGGCATGGGTTGGCAACAGTAAGCAAAGCATCAGAGGCACAGAGAGTCTGAATGAGCATCTTCATACTGTGAGTCCCTTTCTTGAGCCACTGAGCACATCCTGGGATGGACCACAGCTCTAGTTACCACTGCCTCAGCAGAAGGTCAGTGTGGAGGGGAAGAGAGGCACTGAAGCTATACCACCAAGGCCCCCAGGCCCCCAGAGCTCTTGTTATAGATGGTCATAGCAGGGAACCAGGAGACTTAAGGAAAAACAGAATTGGAGAGTTGGCTTTAAAAGGCCAATAGCATATTCAGTCAATACTTATAATCTTCTAGTGCCACATTCCTTATTTCAGGCACTGCCAGGTATACAAAGAAGACATGCTGGTCTCAGAGACTCAGTCTTGCTCTGAACTACTGAGAGTCAAATTTTCTATTCCCCCCTTTTTCAGAATTGGCCACCCTACCTTTTTTGGTTCCCTAATCTTTGCACTTGTGTCTCCTTTACCCCTTGTCACCTCAGTCCACTTGTTTCATCACTGGAGCACTGATCTAGAAGCCAGGGTGCTCATTTTGAGTCCTGGGTCTATCATTTTCCACCAGAGAGACCTTGGTCAGGTTCCTGAGCCTTTCTGTGCCTCAGTTTCCCTACCTAAAATTGGGATAATAATCGTACCACTTCACAGGGCTGCTGTGTGGACTGAGTGGTTCAAAAAGTAGTCAGAAGTACTGGCATATAAAAATATTTACATTTTGATTGCTGTTGTGGCTAGATTCCACCTTTCTTTTGGTGTACCATAAAGCCTTTGTTAACTATCTTGGGAACATAACATGACAAGACTTCAAAATTATAAGATAAGGAGAAAATTCATAAACATGCATGGTGGTAGAATTTTATAAAAATATCTCTTACATTTAAAGAGACTGGAACTTTTCCTGGACCTCATAGCCAAACTGATATACCTTGAGGTCATTTAAAATTTAATGTGCTATCCATGGGTGCAGAGCCATTTTGCTCATTCTGCCTTCAAGAGAACAATGTGACAGCCAACCTTACTTGCCTTGGCTTTCCTATGTAATTAGCATTGATAACCTACACTGATGCATAGCTTTAATTTTAATTTATGTGCTTTTTCATGCCCCTGACCCAGAGAGCAACGCAAGGATGTTTATATGTGTGCTATGGTAGCAAGTAAAAACTACAACAAATAGCCACTATGAATGTAAAAAAAAAAAATTATAAATAGATATTGATTGATAATGGTATGTTTGCAATACTGAGTGTGCTCTGGGGTCAGTTGGAATCAGTGACTTAATCCTTTGTAAAATTTTAAGGCTATTTCTGTTTTTTAAAAAATATCCCTTTTTCTTTCCCCCTAGGATGCTTTCCCTGTTGTGCAATAAATACAGACAAAGCAAGACAGTTAGCCACCAGGCCAGCATAGATAGATACACACACAGCAGAGATCCTATAGACAAGCCAGAATCCACAAATACAGACACACAGAAGACACAGGAAGACAAGCGGGCAGTTCAAACTTGACCAAACTAATCCAAAGTGGGGTACTGACTTTTCTTTCCTTGGTGCCTCGCAAACGCAATGTGGTGCTTCTGAGGTTATCTTCCGTGCGTTTAAAAGACGCAAATAGGAATGTATCATCTAATACTCAAGGAGCCCAGTGCTCATTTAGGAATCCAGACTTACTAGAAGCATTTACTTCTGTTCACTGTGTTGTCTAACCTCGAGCCACACTTCACCTCCTGTGGCCAAGTCCGGCTCTTCTTCCCGGAAGCACACGCGCACGTCTAGTCTCCATCATGATGTCCAACTACTCTGAAGGGTGAGCCAGAATGAAAGCAAGGTGTGAATTCAGAACTTCCGGTGGCTCCTCAAGCCCAAGGGCCGAGGTTCAAAGAACAAAGGTAATGCTGAAAGAAGCCTTGAAAAGGAATGCAGGTGAAGCTTTCCACTCTCCAGAGCACAGGGTGTTTACCATTTCTGTAAAAACCATTTGGCCTCAGGCTTAGCAAGGCTTGCCCCCTGACATGTTGGGGCCAGTCTCCATAGACAACCATATGAATATTTAGGGGTACAAAGAATTTCCATGCACTTGAACAAACTGAGTTCCAGAGGGGAAATTCCTACCTGGACTCTCTGACCAGCCAAGTCCACTACATAGACAGACTTGACTTCCATTTGCAGGAGCCTTCAGTGCAGGGTCTCAAAGCCAGAAACCGAACTGTCTGTACTCCTTTTCAAGGCTGTAGTGAACACATGCACCCCACAGGAGCAGGGTCTGTCACCACCTCCACCCCAGGCCAGTATCAGAAAACGAGCAGGCCAAAGCAGGCCCTTGACTTGGATTCCTGCCCACAGGAACAAGATTGAAAAAAAAAAAAAAAAAAAAAAAAACCTGCCTGATGACATGGGAGCAGGTGAGGGTGAGCTGGCCCTGGTTGGAGGACACAGGAGCAGGAGAGCAGGCCCTGTCCCGAGGACAAGGGAGTGGCTCTGATCCAGGGCCCTGAGTGACCCTCACCCCCAAAATCTACCCCATGTATTACCTGCTAGAACACATGAAGGGGCCAGATCTGCACATTCAAAGATTAAGAATCTTTCTGACACATAGCAACAACAGGATATCTGACAGCAGTACCGGTGAGGATCCAGTAACAATAGTGTAGGCCTCCAGCAGACCCATGATTCGTAGAATGAACATTTGAAAGTAAACATACGTGGACAAAAGGCTATACTGTGTGATACACTACAGCTTCTGTGACAAGATTTTTTTGTTTGTCAGTTTGTTTTATTTTACTGGGGGGAGGAGAGGGATTTTGGTGCATGACCTGTATTTCGTAGACATCCAATAATAGTAAATAATAATAATTTAAAAACCCAAGGGGGGCCTTTTAAGTTTTATCTATAAAAGCCATTCAGGGTCCTCATGGTGAAAAGGGGAAAAATCTTGTGCTCCGTGTAGAGGAGGAGAGTTTAAAATAATAACCACAATAAAAACCACTCAGGTGCCCCTGCTTTCATTAACATGGCCATCCTGCAAGAGAGCCTGCCTTTAGCCGAACATGGTAGACTCGGATATCGCTCAGAGTCTAACCTGGGGAAGGGAAAAATTCAATGTTAGCAGCTCCCAGCCTTCAACACAGCCATTATGGGAACTACCTTTTGTCTTCCAGGGGGATTTACAATTTGCTCAGTGGCCCAGCTGGCAGTGACAGGGGTATCTGGCTGCCTGGGTGCTCTTTCCTTGGGTCATGAGTTCAGCCCCCCGCCCAGTGATGATTAATTCTCTACTTAGCTCATAATATCTGAGAATGAAAAAAAAAAAAAAAACCAGTCATCTGTGAAAAAATTCTCAACACACAAATGGAATCATCAAATCATCAAGCCATGGAAAATAATTGGAAGCTCTTTTAAGGTCCTTGCTGCTTGCTCACATTTAATTAGGAGATAAGGGCATTAATCCCCACTTTTACTGAGCTGTTTACCCTCTTCAAGCCTTCATATTTTTGTCTGAAATATAAAAATCATAAGACATATTCCAATAGAGTCAGTGATATGTGTGCTAATATGACTTAGATAGGAGTGAATGGTGAATCATTGGGTAATGTTATTTCAAGAAAGAAAGAATATTGAACGTCTTAAAAGCATGGCATTTGATGAGAGAACATTTGTACTGAGGACTCAGACCTGAAGAGAGATGTTTAGACCAAGAAAGCATCTGCTTCTGTGGTTGGAGAGAAAAGAAAAATGCAAAAGATAAAATGGATAACAAAATTGAGGGCACTTCTTTTTCTTTGATAATAGACTTTATCCCTGGGACTACATGGTCCCTATAATAACCCATTGACCAATAACGCTCATCACAGAGTGTTCCTGAGTGGACACATCTAATGCACGTCAGTAATCACAAGTCCAGGCTCATCTCTGGAAGTCTGTACTGCACAGATCTCAGATAGAGCTGGAGAATATTAAAATACAATGGGTAAAGCTACTGTAAATAAGAATGGCAGAGGCAGGGTTGGAACCAGGTCCCTTAACTTCCACATGTGCGCATTTTTCTCCTGTGTGATCCTGGAAGATAAAGCCAGCCATCAATTGCCCAGTCACTGTGGCTGAGTTGACCCGGCTTGCCCTTCGATGGATGGAATCAGCCACAGCCATAACGCATGGATTTAATTAACAGTAAACCACAGCGAAAGCAAAGGAGGAGAGCTATAAAAAATAGACAGGCTACCCAGGACCATTAAGATGCAATGCTGAAAAGACATCACACAAGCTGCCAGCACACCACTGATAAATGATTTTTTTTTTTTTTTTTTTTTGCCTCTGCAGGCTCACCCGAAGCATGGAAATGCAGCAGGACACCCAGCATTTCCCATATGGCTGTTCCTGACATCAGAGTTTTCAGCCTGTACAAAGTACAGCCAAGACCCCAAGGAACAAGCAGGCTACCCAAGGAAGTCTCAGTGTCTGTGTGCAAGGGCTCCTAATGGTGACTTCCATGCAGAAGTTCAGACTTGTTTCCCCCTCAACCCACCCGTGCATCCCCCCCCCCCCCCCCCCCCCCCCCCGTGCATCCCCCAAAGGCAATCCATGTTTGTGCAGGCATGCTGGCCCAGATTCTTCCACTGGTGTCTCTGATTTTTCCTGAGTGCATTCTCACAGGTCATCAACATACCCTATGTTATGTTATATGCTAATGTTATGTTATGTTAGTCTGTGGAGTACCTTCCCTTTACAGGTATAGAATCTGAGTTAGATTTTCCTTTGCTGTTAGGAGAAAGGAAATCAATTCCCTTTCTACTTGTGGAGTCTATCAGATGTCTTTCCTTTCCATTTTCATTTTTTTAAAAAATCCACCATGGAACCCGACTCATGAGGAGCATTACTTGCTCCCTGTGAACTTTAATTACTGGGTGTCATTTGCATATGTTAAGAACACAGAGAGAGATTAGCGAGTGCTACCCACTCCAGAAAACAATACAGAGTCCTGATGACAAGTTCTGAAGACAAAGAAGCGGGAGTGAGCATAGGCGAGGGCTGCTGCTTGAAGTGACAGCGCAATTGTGCTATTTTCTCTCCTTGCTCTTCTCTATGAGCCCCAGCATTAATGATGCTGTCCTGTCCAATTTAGGGTGCAGCCTGATGAATGTTATAAGGTTGCACACACCGAGAGTTTTATTTCTTGGGTGAGCTTTCTTCTATGTTGTATCTATTATAATCCATGTCCCACAATAACAGATAAACTTTAGAGTCACTTCTTTCTTCTTCTCCTCCTCTCCCTCCTCCTCCTCCTCTTCCTTCTTCTTCTTCTCCTTCTCCTTCTCATTATTATCACTATTATTATCATTATTATTATTATTATCCTGAGGTTTGGAAATGAATGTTTACAATTAAAATATACAGAACTGAGCTGAGAAATTATCCTGGCCTTGCTATCTAAGGAAAAGAACAGACTAGTTTAAAGGGGAAATACAAAGATGATTGGATTAGCCATGAGTTGATCTGGATTGGAGCCCAGTTTCTGCCATTATCTGGATGAGTTTCCTGGCATCTCTGCTTCTATTTCCTTTCCTGTGAATTACATCACTTGGGTGGCTAGCCTCCAGATCCAGCTGGAGTTCTGGCATCTTGTGAATGGATCAGGGCTCTAGGGCTTTGAGTCTACATGAATCAGTAGAGAAGACCCCACCCGGAGTTTCCTGTTACTGCTGTTGATGTCACCAAGTTGCCCCCAAGTGTGTAGCAGAATAGTGACCTTTGGTGTAGACTCCAAGAGATGGAATGCCAATGCACGCTTGAGCTCATCTTTCTCTCAGAGAAAGTGGGGGTTGGGAGAGGAGCTAGACTGAGGCTGAAAGAGGGGGCACAGTGTGTGCAACAGTCCCCAAGAAGAGGGAAGAGATGGAACAAATGGGTCTGAGTCTACTTACCTGGAAAAAAAGAAGTTTCAGCAGGATGGAAGCTATCTGATAACACAAAAGACTTTTCATTGCAAGAGGAAACAGTTGCAGCTGTGAAATCGCAAAAGCACAGAGCTATAGAGGCAAGAGAGAGAAGCTACCAGGGTGATCCGTTCATTCAAAGGGATAACTGAATAAAACTGGTACTCAATGCTAAACAACAATGATATGAGTTAACCCACCCACCAGCCTCCTCTCTCCAGTGGCACCCGGGAATTTTAAACACCATATTGGCCATTAAAGACCCAGTGTTAGCGGGGTGGTTTTAAGCCTCTTCTAATCTATGGTCAGTGAAATATGAGGATACATCTTTGCTTTCCTCCAAACTGAATGTTAAACATGAAAAAATAACAATATTTCTTGTTCAGGTGCAAGTAAATTAGCATAAGCGGATTAAGCGGGTGTTTATTTGAAAAGGATTATAATAGCTAAGCGAACCCTCAGGCCAGTGAGCATGCAATGATCAGGATCATTTGTAGTCGTCTGAAGTGCTTCCACCGCCTGCATGGAATGCTAGACAGACTGAGGTGTAATGAGCACTCTTGAGTTTTTCTTTTTAGGTGGAACAATTGAGAACTGAAACAAGACATTGTTTAGCATCTGTACTATCTAGAACAGCCCTTTACACTTCTTCCATGGTAAGTCAACCTGTATGTAGAAAATCCATTTCACAGTCCTAAAGACATTCATGTTGAAAGACCTTGACCTCTGCTTGTTTAGGTCACTCAGGCCCATGGCCATGCACTCAGACTTGTCACACCCTAGGCCACTCACCTGCATCACTTCCTGCTTCTCTCATTCAATTACTTCCATCAAGCCCGTAGTTGGGCCATGCCATCTGCTGCCTTCTCCACCCATCAGCGCCATTTTGCCTCCTCTCTCCAGCTTAGATAACATGACCCATTCCACTTGTCCCATATGGGTACAAAAGGCTCATCCTCATTTGCATCTATCTGTTTTAAACCAGTTGCTGAATACTATTAGGAAACCCCCCTTTCTCCGCCCCCTGCCCACACTTGTGCCTTCAGTCTCAACATGGTGTTCCATATTGGCCAAGTCTCTTCACTTTTGCAGCGTCTATTTCAAATCCCATTCATGTGCAGCAGATTTCAGCTTGCTATTTCACTGGCCCGCTCTTTGAAGCAGTCCTCATCTCTCTCTGTTTTAAGTTATTGATCAAGTTATTTATTTACTTTGCATCTCGAGTATAGCTTTGACTCGCTTCTCTCCTCCCAACCCCTCCCTCTCCCCTCCCCTCCCATGATCCACCCCTCCTCCCTTTCTTCTCAGAAAAGTGGAGGTCTCCTATGGATTTTAACCAGCCTTGGCCTATCAAGTTGCAGTAAGACTAAGCACATCTTCTTCTATTGACGCTAGACAGGGCAGCCCAGTTAGGGGAAAGGGATTCTACTGGGATGGGGAGGGGAACAGAGAGATGAAGGGAGGGAAAGAGTACTGGGAGAGACAACTGGATTGGGGACAGCATCTCTAGGATGAGATAGAAACTGAAGACAATGGACATCCTCAGGGATCTATGAGGGTGAACCTAGCTAAGACTCCTAGCAATTGGAGATATAAAGCCTGAACTGGCCATCTCCTGTAACCAGGCAAGACTTTCAATGGAGGCATTGGAACACCAACCCAACCACAAAACTTTAGACCAACAATTTGTCCTACAAGATGTGCAGAGGTAAAAGATAAAAGGAATGAGGGAAGAGCCAGCCTATGATTGGTCCAGGTTGAGACCCATGCCGTGAGGTGAATCCCACCCCCTGACACTATTAGTGATTCTCTGCTATACTTGTAGACAGGAGCCCAGCATAATTGTTATCTGAGATGCTTCACCCAGCCACTGATGGAAACAAATTCAGAGACACACAGCCAAACATCAAGTGGAGCTCCCGGAGTCCTGTGGAGAAAGAGGAGGAAGAGGAGGAGGAGGAAGAGGAGGAGGAGGAAGGATTGTAGGAGTCAGGGGGTCAAGGACACCACAAAAAACCTACAGAACCAACTAACCTGGGCCCACAGGGCCTCATAGAAACTGGACTGCCAACCAAAGAGCATGCATGGGATGAATCTAGGGCATCTGCACATATATAACAGTTGTGCAGCTGGGAGCAGGGCCAGTCTTTGACCATGACCATTATCTCTTTAGAGGAGCATTTCTGGCCACCACTGTGAGACAGCCTCCAGAGCCTGCATCTGTCCTTTCTTCCTCTTCCCCTACTTCCACAGAAGAGTCAGTCTTCGACATGAGTTAAGCAATGACTTCCGTCCTTCTCCCTAATCTTTGCATTTTAATTTCTTCTTTTCCATAGTAATAATCTTTCCCCCAACCCTGCTCTGGCACTTGTATTTGCCATTTAAACATTCTGGAGTCTTCTTTGGCTCAAAAAATTTCCAAAACCTCACATTCCCTTCCAACCACCACTTCTATCTTTTGTCATATCCCAGGCAACCCACAGATACAGCTGCAGAGGAAAAGTACAGGGAAATCTGCGGTGCTCGCCCCGCCCCTGCCAACCCTTTCAATAGCCCACAGGGACAAGGGGTGCATTACTCAACAAGATCTTGGAGCAGGTCTCCAGCTAGCCCCTGAGATGCCCCAACCTCAATTTCCCTTCTCTCTCCCAACCCTCTCACTCCCCATCCCTGCTTTCCTCATCCTTGACCCCCTCTCCACCCCCTCTCAACAAGTGTCCTCTCTTCCTCCACTTCTCATGTCTATTTTATTCTCCCTTCTTAGTGGTACTCAACCATCCTCCCATCCACCCTCCTTGTTACTTAGCTTCTTTGGATCTGTGGATTGTGGCGTGATGGGATGGGGGAGGCTTCTAGAAAGATATGGGAGTGATCCTACTTGAGACTCCTAGCAGTCGGCAATAGTGAGACTGAAGTGGCCACAACCCGTGACCAGGCAAGACTTCCAGTGGAGGGAGGGGCACACCAAGCCACTTGCATAATCCTTGCCTCAAAATTTGTCCTGCCTACAAGATGTACGGGGATAAAAGATGGAACAGAGATAGAGGGAATGGCCAACCAATGACTGATCCAATTAGAGACCTACCCCATGGGAGAGACCCAACCCCCGACGCTATTAATGATACTCTGCTGTCCTTACAGACAGGAACCTAGCATAACTATCACCTGAGAGGCCCCATCCAGCAGATAATGGGAACAGATGTAGAGAGCCACAGCCAAACATTAGGTGGAACTCAGGGAGTCTTGTGGAAGAGTTAGGGGAAGGATTAGGGAAGCTGGAGGGGTCTAGGACACCACAAGAAGACCTACATAGCCAACTAACCTGGGCTCTTGGTGGCTTATAGAGTCTGAACCACCAACCAAAGAACACACATGGACTGGCCCTAGGTCCCCTACACATATGAAGCTACTGGGCAGCTCAGTCCTCAAGCTGGAGTGGGGGCTGCATCTGACCAGGACTCTATTGCCTCCCTCTGGATCCTGTTTCCCTAGCAGGGCTGCCTTGTCTTGCCTCATTGAAATAGGAGGCATTTAGTCCTGATGCTCTTGATGTGCCAGGGTGGGTTCGTATGGAATAGGGGGAAGGGAGTATGGGGTAAGTGGGTTGGAGGGTGGGACTGGGAAAAGAGGAGGGAGTGGGGTACTGATTGAGATGTAAAATGAACAAATAAATTAATTAATTTTTAAAAATCTCAGAACTGTAAGAAGGAGGAGAAACACCATGGTGCTGCGTTCAAGTGAGAACAGCAGACCCTATGCAGCTTGGGCTTTGGAGATAGCAGCTGGTGCAGAAAGAAGTATTGGAACACAGGAAGTTTGACGGGCTTGGGGTGGTTTCCCAGGGGGCAAGTAAACTGGGCAGTCTCCCCAACAAGCAAGATGCTCTGAAATGCCATTACCACAATCTCATTCATTGTGTGTATAATACAGTATAGTATAGTATAGTGTAGTGTAGTGTAGTGTAGCCTTTCACTTTAAATTGCTTTTCTTGGTGCTTCCTCTTCCTGTAAGCAGCCAGAGGTGACCTGTGAAGATGGTTCACTATTCACTTGACCCAGAAAACCCTACAAAATCATGTAAATCAAGAGGTTCAAATCATCATGTTCACTTTAAGAACACTCGGGAAACGCCCAGGCCATCGAGGGTATGCATATCCGAAAAGCCTCCAAGCATCTGAAAGATGTCACTTTAAAGAAGCAATGTGTGCCGTGCTGTTCCCGCTGTATAAGGGTGCAGTCGGGAGGTGCACCCGGGCCAAACAACGGGACTGGATTCTGGGTCGGTGGCCAAAAAAAGGAGTGCTGAATTTTTGCTGCACATGCTGAAAAATGCAGAGTAATCCTGAACTTAAGGGTTTAGATGTAGATTCTCCAGCCATTGAACACACCCAGGTGAACAAGGCGCCTAAAATGCGCCAGCGAATTTACAGAGCCCATGGCCGGATTAACCCGCGCATGAGCTCCCCCTGCCACATTGAGGAGATGATCCTCACTGAAAAGGAGCAGACTGTTCCAAAGCCAGAGAAGGCGGTGGCACAGAAGGAAAAAGTATCCCAGAAGAAACTGAAGAAACAAAGACTGAGGGCACGGGAATAAATTCACCATAAAATAAATGCAGATATAAGTAAAAATCAATCAATAAATAAAATGCTTTTTTTGACAGCGTTTTGATGTGAGTGCATGTTCATGTGTGTGTGCAGGTGTATGTGTGGCCGTATAAACACGCACATGGGTGCATATATGTAGAAGTCAAAGGTCAAATTAAGGCATTGTCCCTTCCGAGAAAACCACTCAGTTTTTGGTTTTATTTGATTTGGGGTTAGGTGGGGATTTGTGTTTTGTTTATTGTTTTGTTTTGAAACAGGGTTTCTCACTTGGCCTAAAATTTGCTGATTAGGGCAAACTGTCTCCACAATAGCCCCAGAGATCAACATATCTCTGTCTCCCCGGTGCTAGATTTTATTTTTAATTACATGCCACCAAACCCAAGAATCAACATGGGTTCTGGGGACCAAGTACAGAATTTTATGCTTTCATGACAAGCATTTAACTGAATTGGGCTATTTTTATTTCCTATTTTTACATGCTCATATAACTCTGGTTTATTTTTATTTTTTTAAGCGTTCATGCATGAGTACTGTATTTGCATCATTTCCACCCTCTTCTTCTTCTCCATCTCTTGCTATGGCCCTCCCATTCTCAAGCCCCTCTTTTATTATTGTTACACACACACACACACACACACACACACACACACACACACACACACCCTACAGAGTCCATTTAGGGTTGTTTGCACGTACATATGTTCAGGGTTGATAGCTTGAGATTGGACAACCTATCAGGGACCTGGTCCCTGGAGAAGACTGATTCTTTCTCAACACCCATTGATTGTAGCTGGTTCTTCATCTAATGGGGCCTTGGGAAAATGTTCCCATTCCTGTTGGCTTGTTAGGTAATGTTGTCATCATGCAGGCATTGTTTATGCAACTACATTGTTTTATTTATTGTTTTTATGGTTTTATTTTATTTTTGGCATTTATATTTGTATTATTTGTTTTTACATATTACTTTTACATATGTATTTACATTTATATTATTACACATAAATAAAAAGGTTACCTACAGCAAGAAGAACCACAAAACAATAAGGGATTATATGAATGTTACATACATCATTCTTAAATTTAATTTATTTATTAATTTTTATGTGCACTAGTGTATTGTCTGCATGTCTGACTGTGTGTACGAGGTTGTCATATCCTCTGGGACTGGAACTACAGACAGTTGTGAGCTGCCATGTGGGTTGCTGGGAATTGAACCTGGGTCATTTGGAAGAGCAGTCGGTGCTCTTAACTGCTGAGCCATCTTCTAGGCTTCACAACTACCTTGTTAAGAGGTTCTTGGGTGGATTTTCTCTGGTCCTGTCTATGTTGATGCACTCAACCACCTAATGTTGAGTACAATGGTCCTTTTGTACTTAGGATTATTCTATCCCCTCTACTATATGTTGTAGATGTATCTGCTAGGATTGGGAACCCCACACACTAATTCCCTGTGTTTTCACCAGGTGTGACTCTCACTAATAGTCTGCCCTGCTTCAGAAAGATGCTTCTTTGATGAGGGGAGAGAGCTGTGCCTAACAGTGGATGTAAGGTGTGTGTAGAATATGGCTAAAAACATATGGGTTTAGGGAAACGTCAGTAGAATGTACTCCTCTAGGTTTTATGTCTTCTTCAGCCATGGGAAGTAGGCTGGGTTTATAGTAGCAGACATTAATTCCTACCTATTGAGAAGAACTTAAGTCCCATCAGAGGGCTGCCAATTGCCCCTCAAGATAAAGGAGCACAATTGGGGGTGTCTTGCCAGGATGGTCATTGCTGCCGTTAGCCTTCATAGCTGGAGAAGACTATTGATTGCTTTTCTCCGTTGACTAAAAGCTTGCAAAGCAGCTTTGGAGACTATGAGAGCTAGTTCTCAGGGGAAAAGTTTCCATGTTAGTTCAGGCTCAATCACTCCAAATCCCATGTTCAAATCGTATGATGCCTTCAGCAGTAGGGTCTTCCCGCCATGTTCTGGGAAGCAACCAAGGCCAATGGCAGCAACCACATTGTCTGGGGAATCTGCTGGCCCATCCCTTGGCCAATAAATAACTCAAGGAATTCCCACATCCAGCACTGAGACTTGTATTCAATAGCATGCATGTGTGCACACACACCCATGCCTGTGCAAGCATTCCCGTACACTTATTATCACCCCATGTGACATAATTCCAGCTGACAGGGAATTGATACTCTTCTTTGTAATGCATAGACTCCTCTCTAAATTTTGTCACATCATCCGCCACATAACATCTTTTTTAAAAAAATATGATTTTAGTCCCTGTATCCTAGCAGAACAGTGTGATAAAGTAGGAGGCCAATGGCAGTACTAACCTGAGATGACACATGAATACCGAGAGAATGACTGATACACATTTGAATAGACAGTAGTTATGTAGGACATCAGAGAGGAAATTAAAAATCTTCTGGAACCAGATGAACATGAGAGCCCAATCCAGCAGAACCTCTGGGATATAGCCGTGGCAGTCCAAAGAGGAAAATTATAGTTATATCTGCTTATATTGAAAAACATCAGCACAATCTCAAGTGACCTACCTAGTGATGACTTCAAGGTCATAGAGAAACAAGAAAAAAGCCAAATATAAATTCAGCAGATGGAAGGGCATAATAAAAACTGGGGTTAAAGTAACAGCATAAAATTAAAAAAAAATACATTAAATTAATTAAACAGAGATGGTTCTTTGAAAAAATCACCAAACTCCTAGCCAAACTTAATGGGGGAGGGGAAGGAGGGGGAGAGAGAGAGGGAGAAAGAGGTCCCAGATTAATACAATCCAGGATGAAAAATGAAAGTGCTTCATTAGACCCCAATCTAGCTTCAAAGATTAGTAGAGAATACTTTCAAAACTATATTTTAACAGGTTGGAGCCCTAAAAGAATTGGGTACATTTCTAAATTCATGTGACCTGCCAAAACTAAAGCCAAATGATGCCAACAATTTACACAGACCCATTGCAAACAGTGTGAGTGAGCAGTGGTGAAAGGTTCCTCACAAAGAGCATCACAACTGGGATGGAGTCTGACACCTACCAAACTATTAGGAGCATCTACTCCCAGGACTTCCCAAACTGTTCCACAAGAGTAGAGAACAAAGGAACAGTACTTAATTCATTCTATGAGGCCAGGATTGTCCTGACAACAAAACTGAATAAAGACACCACAGAAAAGAAAACTAATTCCCTGATGAACATGGATGTAAAAATTCTCAAAAAACAAACAAATAAACAACAACAAACTTGCAAACCGAATTCAAGATCACATTCAGAAGATGTTGCTTCAATACCAAGTTGGTTTGGTTTTATTTCAGGAATGCACGTTCCTTTCACCATCCCCTAAGCACTGAATGCAACCCTCCATCTTAATAGACTTGAGGGAAGAAATACATGACCATCTCCATAGATGCACAAAAGTCATTAACCAAGTTCAGCATCTGCTCGCGATGAAGGCCCTGAAGGAACTAGCCATCCCCCAGCATTGTAAAGGCTGCATATGACAAAACCGATAGTTAGGCTGTACTAAGTGAGAGGAAATGGAAAACATTCTCTCTAAAGTCTGAAATGAAACAAGAGCACCCAGTCTCTCCACTCTTATTCAATATAGTGCTCACATTTTTTTAGCTAGAGCAATTAGACAAGGAAAAGATACAAGAGATAGAAATTAGAAATGAAAAAATTAAACTATCTTTATTTGCAGACAGCATGATTCTGTACTATACTTAAGCTTGAAGACTCCATGATAAAAGTTTTACATCTGGTAAACACTTTCAATAAAGTTTTTTGGGGCGAGCTGTTTGTCTGTTTGCCTTTTGGTTTTTCAAGACAGCATCACTCTGTGTAGCCTTGACTGTCCAGAACCCGCTTTGTAGACCAGGCTGGCCTCAAACTCACAGAGATCTGCCTTCCTCTGCCTCCCTGAGTGCTGAGATTAAAGGTAAGTGCCACCACGCCTGCCTTCAATAAGGCTTTAGGATTAAACGTTAATATAAAAAATTAGTAGCTTTTATAAATACAAATAACAAACTTGCCCAGAAGAAAAAAAATGTGAAAAATATTCCATTAGCAATAGCTTAATAAAAAATACCTAGAAATAAACATTGTCAAGGAAATGAAAGGCTTTGCTACAAAATTTTGAGACACTGAAAAATGAAACAGAGGAAAACACTAAACAATGGAAAGACTTTCTATGCCCCTGGATTAAAGAATTAATACTGTGAAAATGGCTATATTGCCAAAAATGATGTGCACATTAACTTTAATACTGATAAACATTCCAGTGGCATTCTTCATAGACCAGAAAAATATTAAATAAAACTCACATGAAAGCACAAAAGACCATAGATCATCAAAGCAACCCAAAGGAGAAGAGCGCTGCTAGAGGTAACACATCTCCTGATCTCAAACTATACTGCCGATCCATAGTGACAAAAACAGCCAACCTAATGTTTGTGTTGGCCTATAAGTGGTCTGCCTGTAGGCTGCCTAGCAACCTCTGAGTTATCACCTGCCACTAGGTGTGTGCCAAACTATAAGCAGGCCAACCTGACTCTCTCTCTCTCTCTCTCTCTCTCTCTCTCTCTCTCTCTCTCTCTCAGGTCGCAACTCCTCTCTACTTCCCTTCTTCTCCCCAAGTAAATCTTCCCACATTCATATCTGTTGCATTCCATCTCATTTTTAATAACAGTTGGTACAGAAACAAATACATAAAAAGAGGAGCCCCAAAATAAGGCTATTTATCTATGATTGCCTAATTTTTAACAAATATGTCAAAGGCATATATGGGGGGTGGAGCTTATTCAACAAACTGTAGCAGCAAAACTCAAAAACCACCTGCAGAAGTGAGATTACATCCTTCTCTCTCATGCTTTATAAAAGTAAGCTCAAAGCTTAGTCTAGGGCAGTGGTTCTCAACCTTCCTAATGCCGCCATCCTTTTGTACAGTTCCTCTGGTTGTGATGACCTCTCAATCATAAAATTATTTTTGTTGCTACTTCATAACTGTAATTTGTTAGTTATGAATTATAACACAAGTATCTGTCTTTCCATGGTTTCAGATAGTACCTGTGTAAGGGTCATTTGATACACACACACACACACACACACACAAAGGGGTCATGAAATGTTCACACTGCTTTCTGAATGGAAATCCGATAGCACAGGAAAGAGATCCATGGATTGACATAAAATTAAAAACCTCCACAGCAATAGAAACTATCCACAAAGTCAATAGAATAGACATAGGATAAAAAGCCTACAGAATGGGATAAAAGTCTTAGACAGCTCTATTTAGATGGTGGGTTAGTGTCAAGAATAAAGAAAGAACCCCAAGGAGAGAGGGGGCAGAGGCAGACAGATCTCTGAGTTCGAGGCCAGCCTGGTCTACAAAGTGAGTCCAGGACAGCCAAGGCTACACAGAGAAACTCTGTCTAGAAAAAAACTAAACCAGATAAAAGAAAAGAAAAGAAAAGCCCCAGGTGAACTGAAAAGACTGTCCTAGGAGAATTAGATGCCTAATATATATTATATTATATTATATTATATTATATTATATTATATTATATATTATTATATTAAATATAGTATATATTAATATTATATATTATATATACTATATAGTATATACACAATATAATATATACACATACATACATACATATGAAATGTGTTTAATATCCCTAGCTATCAGGGAGATACAAATTGAATCTACTTTGCAATTTTATCTTGCCCTAGTGAGACTGTCTATCATCAAGAAAGCAAATGACAACAAATTCTGGTGAGGATGTAGCAAGAGAGGACCCCTGTAGACTCAATTTTCTTAACCAAAATATTTTATTAACAACTTATTGACCCAGCCTACGTCAATTATAACCCGATTAACCAAAACAGTAGGAAATGAGGATTAATTGACACAACAACAAAGCCTTAAGGATATCAGTCCCAAGGAACAATTCTCTGGTCGGGAGCCACAGGATTTCTTCCACGAGAACCGGGGGTAACCAGACCCCAGAGCTTCAGCAGGAGCAGGAGCTCTGAAGCCTTCCCTCAAGCAGTTTTCTCTAGGAGAGTCTTGAAGGGTAGCGATGAACAGCCAAATCTATCCCAAGTCTTCAATCCCCCTGCCGCCAATTCTGGGCTTTTTTATAGCTCCTCCCAGAGTCTGTTCACGGGATCTTTTCAGCTGGCACCAATTAAGCTCCTACACGAGGTGGTGGCTCTTCTAGTGAATTAACATCACCTGTTCTCTCACTAGACCGTTCCGATCCCACATTTGGGATCCTAAAGAACAGGTTTCTCTCCTTCAGCTCCCTCATTCACTGCTGGTGGAATGTGAACTGTTGCAGTCACCATCGATAAAACATAGTTTTAAAAGGACCACTCTTGGGCATAGACCCATAGGACTCATTAGCCTATCAAAGAAATATCTGTGAATCCATGTTTATTGCTACTTTATCTCAATAAGAAGGAAATGGAATCAGCTGGCAAGTCCATCAACAGATGAATAGATAATAAAAATGTGGTGTATATATATATATTATAGAATATTATTAAGCCATAAAGAAAAACACAAAATAATGAAACATGTATGAAAATTATAGGAACTGGAAAACAACGTATTAAGTTAACCAGTGTGCTGGCAAGTTTTTGTCAACTTGAAATGAGCTAAAGTCGTTTGGGAGGCGAGAACTCCA
Organism: Acomys russatus; assembly: GCF_903995435.1. Taxonomy (NCBI): domain Eukaryota; kingdom Metazoa; phylum Chordata; class Mammalia; order Rodentia; family Muridae; genus Acomys; species Acomys russatus. The sequence goes on along the minus strand of NC_067144.1, from coordinate 8,557,509 downwards.
TCTGCAAAACCACCCCCACCAGATTGGCCTGTGGGATAAGTTTCTGATTCATCAGTGATGTGAGAGGCCCCCCAGGCTGTTGCTGCCCCTGGGCAGGTGGTCTTGTATAAGAAAGCAGGCTGAGCAAGCCAGGAGGAGCAAGCCAGTAAGCAGCACTCCTCCATGGCCTCTGTATCAATGTCTCCAGGTTCCTCCCTTGAGTTCCTGTCCTGACTTCCCTGGACAATGGACTACAAACTCTAAGGCAAAATAACCTCCACCTCCCCCCAACCCCCCCCACCCCCCCGCCCCCCGCCAAGTTGCTTTTGGTTGTGGTCTTTTAGCATAGCATTAGAAACACCAACTAAGATGTTTAGGCTCAGAAGACAAAATGTCAAATGTTCTTTCTTTCCTATGTGTACCCCGGCTTCATATTTTATGTATATTTATTTATGTTGCAGTGAGTGTGTGTGAAGGTCATGAAACCAGAAAGCAGACAATGAAAGGGGAGAAAGACTTCAGAGAGAGGAGCCGGGAGACTTGTGAAACACATCCAATGTGAAAGTAGAAAGAGAAATACTGAGTGGTGTGAGTGTGTGTGTGTGTGTGTGTGTGTGTGTGTGTGTGTGTGTGTGTATGTGTGTATACAAGTATGGAGAGAGTAGAGATATGAGAAAATAATATTCAGGATGATAAACCAACACAATGTATCAAAATGCCATAAGGAAACATATTAATCTGTATGCTAATTAAAAATAACATTAAATTTTTAAATGTAACATTTCTGAAACTATGTCTCCAGGCACTCAGATAATAAATTATAACTCTTGGTTTAAATCTTCTCTTGGTTAAAATCACATGTTGCTGCAACATTTCCAAAGAGCTTTCTTCTGCCCTATTCTTTCCACTCAAATCTTAACTTATTTTTTAGTAAAATTTTTAATCTTTTTATATAAATTTGTTAAACTTTCTCTCTTGAAGTGACATACTTAAATATTAGAGTTTTAAATTTTTTAAACATTAGTTTATGTATGTGTGTGTGTCACACCAGGAGTTGATTCTTTCCTTCTTCTGCCCTGTGAGCTCCAGTTCCAAGCATCAAAAGAAAGCATCCGGCTAAGCAACAAGCATCTTTACCTGCTGAGCCATCTTTCCCACCATAAAACTTGAGAGTTTTGCCGTTGTTGTTGTCGTTTTGTTTTCTAACAACTGGCACCTTTTGAATGGACATAAGTAACCATGGAATTAAAGAAAGAAAAATCAGCATTCTGCTCAGTCCAAAAAATAAAAAATGCCAATGTAACTTTATCTTCTTATTTCATCTCTTTACACTTCATGTCTTATCTCTGCATGTAATTGGAGTCTGTGCCTTTACAGAGGTTTGAACACAAACAACTGTGAAGAGCGTGGCTTTAAGGCAGTTAATGGTTTCTGTGGTATTATGAAGCACAGCACCTAACTCTAGTAATGAGTTTTCTTGGCTACAGTACTGCCCATGGACTATACTGCATTGAATAAAAATGGTCTGCTAGAACTTCGGGGATCACTCAGAAAGAAAAGTGCTCAGTATCCAAACACAAGGGCCAGAGTTCAGATCCCTGCACCGAGGTAAAAACTGAGTGTGCCAATGCAACCTCTAACCCCAGACCTGAGGGCTAGAGACAGAAGGCTCCTTGGACCTCGCTCTCTAGCCAGTTTAGTCCAGACGTCAGTCTTCAGCTTCAATGAGGACCATGCTTTGAAATAAGGCAGAGAAGCCACAGAGAGCAAAGATGCACCCTGATGTCAACATCTGCCTCCCACATGTGCCTGCTCCCATGGGTGATCACACCCACAGAGGGGGAAAGGGGGAGTGGGAGGGAGAGGAAGAGGATTTTCATTGCCTCCATCGTTAACTGTTGCTCCAAAGCCCTTCGAAAGAGTAGACAAACAATAACGTCTCATGTAGACTTCCTTCATAAAATTATCTTACATACAGTAACAACTCTGCCATGTTAAAATACCAGGTTGCCAACCAATCACAAACTGTCCTGCCTTCAAGGCCCAGAAGAAGATTCTTCATTACTCATGTCAGAAAGCTTCATGGGAACATCATTTTATAAAGGAATTTTATAGTTTCCTCATTACACCTTTTCCCACAAACCACTTCTGCCATTTTTAATGGCAGTAGGTACCTTTAACTGTTACTAAGTTGTGTGACCCTATATGGGACAGTCATCAATAGTTTAGGAAGCATGCTTCAGGAACAGATCCCTGTCACATGCTGGGCCACCTTGTCAAGGACATGAAGATTAAGTACCTGGAAGAGATTCACTTGTTCTTCCTGTCCATCAAGGAATCCAGGATAATCAGCTCTTTCCTGGGCACATCCCTAAAGGATGAGGCTCCAAAGATGATGCCAGGGCAGAAACAGACTCGGCTGGCCAAGGGACCAGGTTCAAGGCTTTTGTCACTATTGGGGACTACAATGGTCATGTTGCTCTTGATTTTAAGTGCTCTGAGGAGGTAGCCCCTGCCATCCAAGATGCCATCATCTTGGTCAAGCTTTCCATGGTCCTTGTGTGGAGAGGCTACTGTGGGAGCAAGATTGGCAAGCCCCATGTTGTTCCATGCAAAGTGACAGGGTGCTATGGCTCTGTGTTGGTGCGTTTCATCCCTGACCCTGAGAGACACTGCCATTATCTCTGTTCTTGTTCTGAAGAAGCTACTGATGGTGACTGGTGTTGTGACTGCTACACATCAGACAGAGCCTGCACTGACACCCTGGGCAACTTTTCCAAGGCCACCTTTGATGCAGTCTCCAACACCTATAGCTGTGTTCGTTAAGTCTCCTCATCAGGAATCCACTGACCATCTTGTGAAAACCCATACTCAGGGTCCAACTGTGGCTACCACACAAAGGTTATTATATAAGAAAAACAAAGAGAATTAAGTCTGTTAAAAAGAAAGGAAAGAGAAAAGGCTATGTTTGTTGGTCTTGATGGCTCAGACCTTTAATCTCATCTCTTAGAAAGCAGGTAAATCTCTGTGAATTTAAGATCAGCTTGGTCTATCTATATAGAGAGTTCCAGATGAGTTGGGGCTACATAGTGAGTGCTAACTTAAGAACAAACATCTGGGTGTGGTGGTGCACGAGGCAGAGGCAGGCAGATTGCTATGAGTTCGAGGCCAACCTGGTCTACAAAGTGAGTCTAGGACAGCCAAGGCTACATGAGAAACCCTGTCTCATAAAACAAAACAAAACAAAACAAAGAAAGACAGAAAAAAGAAAAGAACAAACAGCTATGCTCTACTATGGTGCTTTTCAACCTGTGTGCTGCAACACATTTGGGGTCAACCCACCCTTTCACAGGGGTCACCTAAAACCACTGGAAAAACAGATATTTACATTATGGTTCATAACAATAGCAAAATTACAGGTATGAAGGAGCAATAAAAATAATTTTATGGTTGGGGATTCACCACAACATGAGAAACTGTATTAAAGGGTCACAGCATCAGGAAGGGTGAGAACCTCTGTTCTAGCAAATTATTAAAAGATACTGACCATCCTTGCCTTATGTGCCTTCCCTACCCTTTCTGGGCCTTAGGAGTGCAGACAAACAGAAGAAAGCACTGTAAATCCAAATCTTATTGGTCTTCCAATATTTGGACAAAAATACCTAAAAGGTCAATAACAAATTTTTATGTGCTTTCCCAGTCTGATATGGGAAAGGTGCAGATATCTAGAATTGCAGCAACAACATTTTATTGAAAGTACTGAACAATTTTTATTTTGTATTCGAAGCATATTAATGTCTCTGTAAGAAAAAAAATTCAGTTTTCTACTGGAGTATCTGAAAACAGTGAATACCACCCACAAAATACGAAACAGTGAACAGCAAAACCAAGCTTGAAATACCACGTTCATTGTCTCTCAAATGAGTCAAGAAACGCTACCAAGCTATCAAAAAGTGAGAGACGGTGAGTACTTCAAGAGAAACGTGCAGAATGAGGAGAAGCAATAGAAACAGAAGTCAAGAGAGACTAGGCTTTCAGCTGGAGCAGGTTTCAGAGAACAAGTAGAAAGCTTTCAAAGAGGCGCAGCCATATGGGTTCAGAGAATTGCCTTAAAATGTAGATGGGTGACCAGGAAACCTATGAATGGGGTGAGACAGTTTACCATCAGAGAAAGCAAAACGAGATGACTCCCCATTGAGTTCAGAAGAAAAGGAGTTTGATCCGGGAACGACACAAGAGTAGAAAAGCTGCAAAGCCAAGTTCGTTTCCCTGCAAGAGGGGACAAAGGTGTTCTCATCACACGTGCTCCACACTAGTCCCCCAGAAGTGTTGCTGAAATGTGCTCTAAAAGATGATAACGGGGGAAACTCTGGAATTGGGAAGTCTTTATTTCTTCAGCATTTAATAGACCTTGTGCTGTTAGCATCTGACATGTCTTCAAAATAGAAACTGTTATCCAGAGGGGTAGCACATGCCTTTGATCCCGGTACTTGGGAGGCAAGATTCAGGAAGATCTTTCTGAGTTCAATGTCAGCACGCTCTATATGGAGAGTCCCAGGCCATCCAGGACAGCCTAGTGAGACATGGCAAAAATTTTGCATTCACCTTTAGCTAGTAGTATGCAACCTCACAAGGCAGAATTGCCCTGTTCACTTCTTGGTTCAACCTAGGAAACTGTCTAGAAAAACTGGGTGACCAGGAGATATTGTCAAAAGATGAATCAATTAACAGAAGCAGAGGCTGAACCCAGTGTCTCCTAGCATGGTTTTGTTTTTCATTTTTGATAATATTCTGATTTGCATCTGAGTTGCCTAGTACCTAACCATCGGCCTTCACTGCTGTCTACTTCCTTTCATGGCCACAGTACATGGGTCTGGTGATGGCAGTGGAGTGAAGACGGGCCAGTGAGCCCTTCCTCAGAACTGGTACAGGAGCGTCATTCTATTGGAGTCCAACTCAAGAGAGCATTAGCCTGTGCCTCTCGGTAGACTGCATGCGAGAGCCAGGTAAAGCTTAGCAAGCAAACAGGGAAGCTTTGATAAGCACACCAAAGGACACCGCCATGTTTTCTGGTAACGTGAATAGACTCCTTTTCCTGAAGTCAGTTTGGCAGCATTGTTACAGTTCTCATTAATCAGAGTTGTCTACATTTCCGTTTTGTGTTCTTGCTGAATTTTAATATGAGGCTAAGCTAGGCTCCACAAGGCAATTTAGGAAGATTTTTCACATCACATCATTGCATTCCAGAACGGGCTAGGAAGCTGTTCCACATGCCTCTGCCACCCAGGTTCAGACATATTGACAAATAGACACCCAGCCCGGGAGGAAGGTAAAAACAAGATACGTTTTACCATTGGCACCACTGGACTGAAGAGGAATTTGACCTCCACAGGCGCTCTTCTTCTCACAGGATTTCTCAGGGCCTAGAGGCCTAAGGACTCTCTTGAGTTAACTTGGCTTATTTTCTTTTGCTAAGGAACTGTATATTTTACTTTGATTTTTCATCTAGTTACATCTTTCCCATTCCTAAGGCTTTACGTTGTCATTTTCTTCTTGTATCCAATGCACATTTCTGGGAATTTGCTCATACCATGTACAGAAATCAGAACAAGGTTAAAGACTGAAGCACGTGACCTGAAGTTGTAAAACTCCAAAAGAAAACAGAGACGTTTCTCACAAGTGGTCTTGGCAAGTGTGCTGGGAGGTGGGGGTTAGGGTGGGGGGGGTTGGGGGGAGAGACATCATAAAACCACAGAGAACAAAGCTGAAATTAGATGGACGAGGCTGTGTTTTGGGTTGTGTGTTGTGTACTTCCGAAAATGCGACTTCCAGCCCTTTGCCACGATGTGTGAATTTGCTGAAATTGTTTATGTAGCCACCTTGCAGGCCTTCCAAGAGCACATGCGTGCATGAGTGTGTGCATGTGTGTGTGGGGGGGGGGGCGTGCGCGTGCATGCATGAATTCCATGTACACTTTTGTGTGTATCCTGCATACACGTTTGTACATGGCTGGATATGCTGCATATGCGTGTGTGGACATGCTTATAGAGGGCAGGGGTTGACATAGGGTGTCTTTCTGGGTCACACACACCCCTTTATTTTTTGAGACAAAGTCTTCCACTAAACCTTATCAGTTCGATTTTACTAGACTAGCTGGGCAAGGAGCTCAAGGGATCCTCCTGCTTCTGGCTCTCCTGGTGCTGGAGGTACACATGCACTCCTCTGCACTGGCACTTTAACTATGTGCCTTGCTTTGCTTCACCTGACTTGATTTTTCATGCCATTCATCCCTCTTGTGGACTTAAAAAAAAATCTCTGGTTATACTGCTGGTTCATTCTGAACACTTAGCAAAGGCTGCTTAGCCTCTTCCAAACACAGACACTGAATTCTGGTATTAATTTGCCTCGGCAGAAGACCGGATGCCCTGGTCGGTTTTGTCCTTCTTCCTCACTCCACTAAAGCACTTCTTTTTGCAGTTGCTTCTGGTTTGAAGAGACTGTATTTAGTACCCATGCTGTTGTGCAGCTCAGCGCTTGTGACCTTGACACACACAAGGGTCAGCTGAGAAAAGGCCTCCCTCTCAAGTACAACTGTGGGGCGGTTTCTTGATTAATGATTGATGTGTGAGGGCCAGCCCAGTGTGCGTGACGCAGCCCTGGACAGGTGACCTGTGTCCTATGAGAAAGCAAGCTGAGCAAGCCATGAAGGGCATCTTCAGTCCCTTCTCTACAAGGCATGTAGGCCCCTCGGCTCCATGTCCATTGCTTAACTATTGCCTAACTGTTGTAAATATGAACTCATGTTTAAAAAAAAAATCACATCTTCCCTTGAAAGTAACTGAGTCTTCCCTGTAAAAGCTTACAAAATGTTCTTTTTAATTTGTTGAAATTAAAATTTAACCACACATTTTTTTTTACTCCCTCTGAGGATTTTTTTTAATTTCAGATATCACTTTAAAATTATATTTTCTCATTTCTTAGAGTTCCTTCTTAATATCGCCTTCCCTTCGTGTAGTAGTTTCCTGCCTCTGAGAAGTTTCACTACTGTGTCCTCATTTCTGCCTTTTTTTTTTCTTCCTTCCATTTTGTTTAAGCCAAACCTACTTTATTTTAGTTAGCCAATATTAAATCTCTCCCTTGAGGCCTCTCACTATTTCAAATTTCCATTATTTGCGACCCAGCATTTTAGTGTCTTTTGTATTGCTCTTCTCATAAACACGGATGCAGAATCGCCCATAACGACAGCAATGAACTTCAAGGGGCCTCCAGGTTTTGCTTGCCTTTCAGGAAGATTGGCAGCAGTGGGCTAGACAAACCTGGCTTCCTCAGTCTATGAAGTAAAAAGTCATTGGATTAATGAACTGCCTTTAACATACTGAGACCAAAATGGGCCGTGAAAAAGAGCAGTGTGTGCTTCACAGTTTTGATCCCAACCAAAGGGGTTGGTGTCAGCGGAGCCGAGTGCCTGTGGGGCTATCGACTACCACAGACTGGAAGCCAAGCTCCTGACAGGCTCCATTGCTATCCTCTGAGGTGAAAGCTAGCATGCTCAGCCTATAAGCAGATGCCAGGCTGCGGCCTGAGCCATCTCCATGAACCTGAAGCTACAAACAGGCAGGCACCTCTTCTAAGGCCCCTTCTTCACGGTGCTTTAGAGGTAACGCTTAACTGCTTCAAAGGAGTGCTGACCGAACCGGGGAGGCCGAACATGAAGGATTTACTTTCCTCTATTCACTGGGGAGGGGAGGGGGGGATGATATTACCTTATTTTAAAACTAAAAAGTAAAAACTATCATTACCCTTACAAGGGATACTTGCCATAGCGTCATACACAGAACTTAGAGCAAACCTGGCCCTAAGTCTCTCAGAAGCAGCAGCAGCACAGGCTAAAAAGGCCCCTTTACCCAACAGCCTTGTGAAAATCAAAGTATATAAATGTGAAAATGCTTTCTGGAGGTAAGCTACTGCAAGAATGAAAATGAAGTCACACACAAAAAAAAAAGAAAAAAAAGAAAAAAAAGAAAAAGAAAAGAAAATGATGCCACTATTAATCTCAATGGGAATTACAGTTGCAAACGAAGTGAATGCCTCAATAGTAACAGAACTCCTGACACTAGAAGTATTCATGAAATTGTACAATCTTCTCCTAGGGATGCTTGGGCACAATGATGCAAAGGCCATTAGCAACATTAATCTAAGAGCCACATTTCAATTTTTTTAAGTCTATGACTCATCTAGCATTTGAAAGCATCATAAATCTGGGAATGAAAATTTCTCCAAAGTTAAGTTCAACTTCGTGAATTTGAAGTCAAGTAGGAGCAAATATATAAGGCAAACTGGGGTAAAGGACGACCTTGATGTGTGGCTGATGTATGCATATTTCTGCACTAATGACAGAAAAAAAATACAGTGGGAATTCTTTCAGTGAAATAACAAGCTGCAGCCCATTGGCATCACCCTGGCAGGCTGAGGGAGCAATGGATCCCAGATTTAATTAGTAAAAGTTGCCAAATTATTTTTCTCTTGCCTTAGGCTACAAACCCACCTGCACCACCTTTGCAGCCTCAAAACTCAAAGCCTCTAGTCTGTCCCTACATGTGGTATAACTTTATAGGCTACAAATTATCAGGAAAATCTATCCACCCACGTTCAAGTAAAAGTTAAGCAAAAATGGCCTCTTTGTCAGTCAGCAAATGCAATGTGCCCTGGAAACCAAGGAGTTGCGTTTGAAGACTTCTGATGGATGCTGAACAGAGTCCTTCCTCCGGTAGCCAAAGACCAGGATCTCAGATAAATGGAGAATCAATTTATATGTCTGTTTAATTTACTTCGTTCAGTAATTCAATCAACATTAACTAAATGTCCTTTATATGTTTAAGTACTTGGCCTAGACCCATGGAGGAGACAGAGGGAACTGGTGATATTTCTGCAGAAGATAGATAAATAAGGAGATAGAAAAAAGATAAATAATTGATAAATAGATTATAGATAAATATATATATGAAATCTAAATAGATAATGCAAAATACAGATTCACATATGTGAGCTAAATAGATATGAAATAGATGACAGACATGAGGTATAGTTAAATCGAGAATAGATAGGTGATAACAAATAGATAGGTAGAGAGATAAATGATCATAAGGAGATGCTAGATAAAAATGATGTGAGATAAATAAATAGATGACAGATATGAAATAGTATGCCAGAGCTAGATGATAATCTATAGAATCTCTATTAGCTATGCTAGAGAGTCGGTAGATGGATAGCTAGCTAGCTCGATCGCTCGATACTCGCTCGATCGCTAGCTAGCTCGCTATACGTGTCCCTCTGCCCAGCGCTAAGTGCACCGTCGAAGGTTCATCTAAGGGGCAAGTGAAACATGCAAATGTTCTTCCTTACTTTTAGTGAGCACAGATCCTCCTAGTTGAAGAAAATCAACACACCTCCCTGAAAGACAGGTAAATGTGGTGAATGTTCATGGGGCAAGGAGCAAACACTAGACATTTATCGAATGCCTTACCAGATGCCAAGAGCTATGCAACATGCCTATTTTTAATTAGGAAAGGTGAAGCATAAGAAGTTGGTTAACCTTCTTGCTTGAAGTCACACAGTTTAGAGATGAGAATGTTGATATAATGTCAGGTGATGATTATAGGAATATATATTCATATATGTATATATATGTGTGTGTATATATATATTGTGTGTGTGTGTGTGTGTGTGTGTGTGTGTGTGTGTGTGTGTGTGTGTGTGTGCTGGTACTAGATCAATAAGACCTTAGGTGACAGGCTTAGGAGGCAAATGGGTCTAGCTTAAGAGTTACTCTTTGAAACTTGTGTTGGCAAAAAGACTCACCATATTGTGTCTTGGTTAACTCTCATCAATGTATTAGATGTATTAGTCAGATTTCCATCACCCTAACAAATTATCAGTCAACTCAAGAAAATAAATTGTTTATTGGGCTCATAATTTTGGAGTCCTTTCTACTTTGGTCCATGGTGAGGCAGCAGCATAGCAGCAGGTAAGAAAGCTCCTCATTTCATGACAGCGAGGAAGCAACATGAGGCAGGAACTATCTTCGTCCCTCTATTTTCTTCCAGGGCTCCAGTCACCAGATTATTCCCCCCAACTAGGTCTTAAAGCACCTCCTGATAGCACCATGGGCTGGGCACCAAGACATCAACACAAGGGCCTTTGGAGGACACTTGCCCAAACCACACTACGGTGATTTGAAAACCTGGAAACCACGGTCTTGTTTGTGGGAAGTGAAAATGACCATTGTTTGGCAGCTTCCTCCCCACACAGTTCTCATTTCTGAGTTAAGCAGAACTCTGGGGTGATCTAAATAAAGCCGTGCCTTAAGTCGGAAGTCCTCAACTGTGCAGAAGTTAAGTCGGAAGTCCTCAACCATGCAGAAGATGGAAGAACTGGGGAGCTGGCTGATTTGGAATGGAGTCCCCACCACTTACTTTTTAAAAATTACTCTATTCAGATTATATCTCAATTGTTATCCCCTTGCTTCTCTCCTTCCATTCCTCTCTCCCTCCCTCTTTCATCCTATTCACCTCCTCTAGGTCTGAGACATAAGGGGACCTTTTTCTCCACCCTATGGTCACAGCCTATCAAGTCTCATCTTCCTTAACCATCAGAGAAATGCAAATTGAAACAATTGTGAGATTCCTTCTTACACCAATCAGAATGGACAAGCTCAAAAACTCAAGTGACAGCTTCATGGCTTGTGGGAGTGCAAACTGGTACAACCCCTTTGGAAATCAATCTGGTGCTTTCTCAGAAAACTAGAAATAGGACTGCCTCAAGACCCAGCTATTCTACTCCTTAGAATATACCCAGAAGATGCTCCACCACACAACAAGGACATATTTTCAACCATGCTCATAGCAGCCTTATTTATAATAGCCAGAACTTAAAAACAACCTAAATGTCCCTCATTGAAGAATGGATAAAGAAACTGTGGTTCATTTATACTATGGAATACTACTCAGCTATTAAAAATAAGGAAATCCTGAAATTTGAGGGTAAATGGATGGAACTAGAAATGATCATACTGAGTGAGTTAACTCAGACTCAGAAAGACTCACATGGTATATACTCACTTATAATTGAACACTAGCCCAAAAGGCATGTCCCATGAAAGTCCTCACTTACCAGGAGATTGGGATAGATGTGAGGACCTCCTATTGGGACTCTAGGTGATTAAAGTATGGGAGAATGGGGAAATAGAAGGATCCAGAGGGTCCTAGAAACCCACTACATACTTTAACCTGAAAAGATTTCTCTGTCCTGTTCTGTGCTGAGGAGATAGAAGATACTAGAAGAAAGGTTTATAAACTGGAGGCCAACTAACCAAGCCCAGCTCGCAATTTGTCTCAAAAATAATATACTATTAAAACAATGTTAATTTATTTATTGTCTAGGCTGTTTTTTTCTGTCGTGAAGACAGTACTGAGTAGCTGCGATAGAGATCGTGTGAGCCACAAAGCCCAAAATATCTCGGGGGGTGGGGGTGGGGGTCGGGAGAATTGGACAAATTCTGAAAAAGAAAATGTAGAAAACTCTTACCACCTCCTGGAAGAAAACAATGCAGCAGTTTAAGCTTCTCCCCTTCCTCTTCTCCCATTCCATCCCATCCACAGCCAACAGATGATAGATCTGAGCACAAGATTTGCCTAAGGCATGGTGTTGTTAAAAGGCCATTACCCAGATTCCTGACAGGATTGATGCTCCCTTTACATCAATCCCCAGAGAACAAACAGTTCTCTAAAAATTACTCAGTCATTTAAATGACACCGGGTCTCCAGCACCGTGTCATTCCAGTCTAGGTGGAGAACGCCTGACCCCTCCACCATCTGCCCCAGAGGTGACGACAGACCTTGCATGCTGGTGCCTGTAGCTTCATTACCTCAGCACCACTCTCTTTAGCTCCTCTCAGAAGTCCCCTCAGTGGAAACTTCCTTAACAGTTCTCAATGAGTCAACTCAGCAGTGGACTGGAAAGAGTTTCTGGGTGTGGGTAAAGCTTCAGATGAACTCACTGTCTTGGATGTAGCAGCCATGTAACTCAGGGTGCCTTCAGCCCTATATGTGGCACACAAGCAGTGTGAGCGGCATGGGGAGGGAGTGGCCACCTGTCTCTTTCTATCACCTATGTCAAGTGGCTCACTCCCCACACCGCTGAGTCTCTTCCCTCTCAGGCTCATATAGTTCAACGAGGGAGAGGGCAAGTGTGACTCCATGAAACATCAAAAGCAAATTTAGAAAGAAGATAATGTGTTGTAAAGTTCTCTAGGTCAGATACTGTGCTGGAGAGAGAGACAGGGACAGAGGGATAGAATAGGGAATAGAAAATATGAATAAGTAAAGTTACGGGTCACAAATCAGAGAAATCACAGATTTTCTCAAATAGGAAAGGTTTGGGAAATGGAAAAACTGTTTGTTGTTGTTGTTGTTGTTGTTGTTGTTGTTGTTTCTTTGTTTGCTTGCTTGCTTGCTTGCTTGTCTTAATCCAAGACGTACGAACTCTTGAAATTCAAATGTCAATTATGGGTCCTCACTATCAGACTGAGCCCAGCACAGGTCCTGCACCTGAGCACCTCTAAGAGATGCTCTGAGGAACCCTCCAGCTAGTGTTGGGGGAGGGAGTGAGATGAGGAGACTGCTGCCTTAGGCAGTCTCAGTTGTCAAACATTTCTTTAAGGTGGGGGCTTACAGCTTTCAGCTCTGTCTCTAAATACATACAGTAAGCACCTTCCTTTGTGATGGGTCTTGGGGCGCATGCCTAAGGCAGTCAGATGGCCTTACTACTTTTTCTTTTCTCATAATGATGGGGTAATGTGGCTAGATGGATGCCTGGGCACTGAGTTCTATGGATGTGCACATGTAGGTATGTGTTGGGATGTGCATGTGAGAGAGAGCCACAGCACTGTGGAATCATAATAGTATTAAAAACTAGGTGAAAGAAGTGTTGGAAAATAGGTAGAATGCACTGTGCAGAACACTGCACGCCAAACTAACATGGCTGGCATTTGGGTAGCATAGACTGCAGAGAAAGATCATTCTGCTTATAATACAGAGGAGAAGCCCACAGGACCCAGGTGGGAAAAGTCAATTAGGGAAATGCTGTAGAAACCCAAATGAAAGCCAACAAGAGCTGAGCAAAACCAGAGAACACAAAGATGGGAGATGGAAATCTTTAAGAATGGTCCAGGGAGGAATTCTGTCTTGGACTGAAATCCATTCTGAGATAGATAGAGAGTCCAGGGATGATAGATACCAAAGGCTTTGGCTTTGGGGTGATGGGAGGGCAAGCCAGTGTAACATCTCCAAAAGGTTGTCACTTCTAGAAACTTATTTCATGGCCTCTTTGGAGCCCTTTCCAACTAGTTCTCTGCAGGGAGAATTGCTGCATTAACTGTGGGAGCTGGAAACGAGAGAAGCAAGGGAAGTGCTAATTACAGGCCAGGATAATTAACCAGCACAGGGATCAGCTGCATGTAACCTCAGTTCATCTGCTCCTGGAAATGGCCAGCGGGGGTGGGTGGGTGGGTGGGTGGGGGAGTGCGGGGACGGGGAATGAAGGAAAAGAGTGGGAGGGACATTTTCCAAATGCTAAGGGAGCAGCTGAGCTCAGACCTTGGTGACACTTGAGTTTGATGTGTCTGGCACTCTGGCTCTGGTTTCTGTAGTCCTTGGGGTGCCAAATGCACTGTAACCAGCAGGGCAGTTGTCCGAATGTCATTCATGCCTCCAGGCTGCTAATTACTGGGGTCCCCTTTAACCTTATTGCTGCACGCCATTAGGGTGACATGTGAAGGAAATGGATTGCAGGCCATTAGACCAACCAGGTTGACAAAAGGTCAGGTCTTGCCTCCTGGGAGAAAAGCCTGGGTACCAGCTATGTCATTTGGTCTCAGGATTGAGAATGAGGAACAAATTCCCATCAGGCTTAAGCGTTCCATCTTGGGCTTGCACATCACTTCAGTTAACACATCCTTTCCACTGCATCTCCCTGGTTGTGAGGACCAGATGCATGGAAGGGGCGTATCAATGGTGAGGGGGCTTCTTAAGGAGCTACTGTGGCCATTCCTGCCATTTCCTAGTGCGAGCGTTTGGGAGCACAGGACCACAGAGGAACAGCACATGGCTCTAGTCTCCTTGGTGCATCTAATATTTCTATGACCTCAGGCAAGTCACTTTCTCTTATGCCTTAAGATCCGCATCTGACATCCAAGAAGGCCCAGTCTAAAAGCGATTTTCAACCAGTAGTACATATGAAATTTACTTGTGAGGTTTCAGGACCCACCGTAGATACACTGGAACACATCCTTGAGGGAAGTAGACTTGGGTGGCCACAGGGAAGCACCAAAATGGAAGCCCAGGCCTTACTACCTCAGCACCCGGCACACACAGTCACCTAGTACCTACACACCCTCACCACTTCAAGCCCACAGCAATAGAGCCAGCCAGCCAGTCACTGAAAGCTTTGAAAAAAAAATGAGCCAAAGGGAACCTCTTCTCTTAAGGTGTCTTTTCACTCTCACAGCAACAAACAGCTAAGGGGCTTGTCATCTACCAGCAGAACTTTCTCCACCTTGTCCTTCAGCCTGTGGTCTTAGCCGTTGCTTTAGGATATTTCCGTGTTCAACTTCCCCACCACCACTGTTCTGGGTCTCATGGTCACCTGTGCCCTCACTCTGCACCTCCTTATACTTAATAATACCTGTTCACGTCAAGTCTTTCTCCAGATCATAAGAAATGTAAGGTCAGAACCTGCCTTGTCCCTGACTATTGAACTTCTATGCCTGGTGGATTAGACCTTGTGACGGGTTGAAAGAAAAGAGCCTCCCATATGCTCATAGGGAGTGGCACCATTCGAGGGCGTGGCCTTGTTGGAGGAAGTGTGTCACTGGGGATGGATGGGCTGTGAGGTTCCAGGTGCTCAAGCCAGGCCCAGCATCGGTCTCTCTTCCTGTTCCCCGCCAATCCAGATGTAGATCTCTGAGCGACTTCCTCCCACATTCTGCCTGCCTGCGTGCTGCCATGCGTGCCACCATGACAACAGTGGACTAAAACTCTGAAGTGTAGGCCAACCCCGTTAAATGTTTCCCTTTATAAGAGTTTCCCATGGTTGTGGTGTCTCTTCACAGCAATAGAAACCCTGGTTAAAGCAGACCCCCCAATGTACACTGCTGACAGTGAAAGGCAGGATTTCTCCAACATATAGCAGATTCAGTGAACATTACTTCTCTCTTATCCACCCTTGGAGAGCACCAGTAAGCTGCTCCCAGAAGAGGAACTGCCTAGCACAGACAAGCACAGGGTGGATCTCAGCCAGTGCTTGAGGCTCACACTAGCCCTCCTCTGGTCCCCGAGCAATCTCAGCCCAAGCAGGAGCTACGGCAACCAGGGTCTGATGGTAATGGAGCTGGGCCAGCAGTGAGCAGTCCTGAGGTTCTCAGCAGAGTTCTGCCAGGGTATCTTTTTAATGCATAATCTGTTTTAGTGCTGAGGCCTGGCCATGGAGAGCCCATGGCATGCCGTTGAATACAGTCTGGGTTTGATGTTTTTAATTCCTCTGGATGTTCCCAGTGTGCAGGGCCTTGATGGGAATTATCCATCTCCATTTTCAGATTCAAAGGCTGAAGTACAGGAGGGAAAAGCTTTAGCCCAGACAGGAAGCTCAAATTTAGCAGACCTGACTCTACCCACAGCGGGGTAGGAGAGCTCCATTGCTCCTGACTGAGAACAGAGGCAGCTTTCCTGGTATCAGACGAGGCTGGGGCCAGAGAGGTAGTTCCTCCCACCGCGGACCGTCTGTGACTAAAAGCCTGTGTACGGAAGAAGGATATAAATTATAGGTGGATGAGTGTGATTCTTTTAGCATGATGAATATTAATCAAAGGTAAACACAGCATTCAGTATTCATTTGGTGGGGGAAAAAAAGAAACTAAAAGGCAGAGTGTTCTTACTAGGGCTGTCACTGACATTAGAGAGTAATGGGTTGACAAGACCCCGATAGCAAAATTCGGCTCTATTTCCTCAATTCCCCTTGATTTAGAAGTTAAGCCAAATGAAAATCTGCTGGAAAGTTGACTGCACATCTGCCTGCCATGCTTTGCTCAGTGTCAACCTCCAAGGGCTTTAGGTTATAAAGAATCTTCCTTACATAGGAATGGGACCCTGTGGGGAAGCCAGCCTTTTCAGCTTTCCGAGAGAGGAAATCAGGCCCAGAAGCCTGTCCTGTTGTTCCAGACTGATCCCAGGGAGAGGGCAAAAGGACAGACATTCTCAAGGCCTTGGGAAGAATAAATGTGTCTCAGCTTGAAACGGTTTCAACAATGAAGGTTGCAAGCCTCGCCCTAACCTTTGTGGCTCAACACACTTGGAGCTGAAGCTAGGAATATACATTTTAATAAACTTTCACGTTGATTTTTATTCCAGCTCAGGATTTGCTTTGCTGAGATGGTAAGCTGTCCCAGTTAGCCTTACTTGTCAATTTGACACAGCCTAAAGTCACCTGAACCCTTAACTGGAGAATTGTCTAGATCTGATTAGCCCGTAGACATAACTGTGAGAGATTTTTTTAAAAATTATTATTAATTCATGTAAGCGGGCCCCACCCACTACGGGCAGCACTGTTTCATAGGCAGGCAGTGCTGGGCTGCATAGGAAAGCCAGCTAGGTATGTTCCTGTGAGAAAAACAGCAAATAGTGTTCCTCCATGGCTTCTGTTTCAAATTCTTCCCTCAGTGATGGACTGTGACGTAAAAGGATAAGCCAAATAAACCCCTTTATCCCAGAGCTGCTTTTGGACAGGGTCTTACGTGACCGGTCCATCCATTTGACAGATGCCTATCTTTATTGTGCACTGGCACTGTGGTAGCCTTGGGTGCAAACAGAGACCTGTCCTCTAGTTTGTTGAGGTGCATCCAGAGAAGTTACCATAAAGGAAAGGGAACTGTATTACAAAGCGATGCCGGCTGCACAGAGGGAGGGCGGCAGTGTGAGGGAACGCAGCAGCAGGGAGACACACATTAAATGGGGTCCAAGAAGGTTTTGGGGAGATGATGGGCAGAGAAACTGATGGATAGCACCTTCTGCCAGCCGTGCAGGAGCAGAACCTTGGACGGGAACTCTGTGTTCCTGCAGGCCCCGTGAGGTACACTGAAAAGGGAAGCCGTATGGTTTTATGTACCTTTCTGAGATTGGTCTTGCAGAATTGTTTCCTCTCTCATAAAGCCCATCGCAGGCTCCGTGACAATGGTCACAGAGACAGAGGCTGGGGTAGGAGCTGACCCTGCTGCTGCCACCTAACCCCTGCTGTAATGTAGCCTTCTCTCTTGAACTCCTGCCGTCTCTCCTCCTGCTTGACAAAGTCCACGGCACCCTGGACTCACATAGACAGTTTTTAACATGTGACTCACGAGCCCCGTCCCCAGAGGTTCTATGGTGGTGCATAACCAGACTCTCAGCATCCAGGATCCTTAGGCAGGAGGACTGTGGTAAGCTTAAGGTCAGACTATGCTGCACAGTCACTTTAAGGTCAGCTGGGGCTATGCAGGGAAAGCCTGTCTTTAAAGTGTCAGCTAACATGTTTTTGTTTCTCTTTTAGCAGGAGTGACTTCTGTGTGGGCACATTTTGCCTATCTCCTCCCACACTACACCGTAAACACTATTAACACTGCTGTAGCCCATACCATATACTAAGCTATTTGGGGGTACCCTAAAATTAAACTTTAACTATCTTATTACTTTTTTTTAAACTTTGGACATCAGTGTCAAGTTGGTTCCCACATACATCGGAACGCCTAACATGTTGGGGGGAAAAAAATCAATAACTGAAATAAATACCTTGTACCACAGTCTCTCAGAAACAAAATACACAATGCTATTTCAAGTGGCTTAAAAAACACAAACAAAAAGTTTAAATAACCTAACTGTACATTTTCAAACTTAAAGTCATAATTGAGTTAAATTTAAAAAGTACATGTTAGTTGCTAAAAAATAATACTGATCTAGTTAATACAAGGTGGGAGCACAGGACAGTGATCTGATGGAACGCTGACAGGGACAACTCAGGACATTGCAGGGTGCATGGGTATGGCCACTCAGAGCCCACCTCAGCCCTTCCCCTCACACTGTCCCTTGAGCATGGAGTCCTCTTTTCTCAGGTCTTCCTCATCCCCAAGAGTAAGTTCTCCAAACAAAGGGTTCCTCTAATCTGACCCGCATGTGCCGGGCTCTGAATCCAAACAGACCTCTTTTTCCTATCTGCAGAGAGGGAGGTAAGAATGCCGCCTTCTTTCTAGGACTGATCCAGCCTTAGCCCTTTGACCTCACAAGCGGAACACAAACCACAGCGCTTCTGTTCTGTCAAGCTCCTTTGGACAAATTGTCAATACCGAACAATGAACTTTGCAACCCTAGTGCTAAGCAGTCCCTGGCAAGCAAACTGGGTTTGTTTTCGGAAAGAAAAGAGGAAAAAGTTGAAGAGATCCAGGAACCACTGGAAAGACAAAAACAAAAGCAACCGAGCTACATCTTACTACTTGCTCCCTGCAGCTCCGGGGTGTTTTGAAATGGATTGATTTTGTGTGTGCGTGAGTGTACGTGAGTGTGTGTGAAGGCCGGACACTTACGCCACAGTGCACATATGGAGGTCAGAGGACAGCTTCCGGGAATTGATTCTCTCCTTCCACAGTGAGGGCCCCAGGGGTCGAAGCTGGGTCATCAGGCTTGGCAGTGAAACCCTTACCCGCTGGCTCCAGCTTCTGGTTTGCTATACTGAGTATTTTCCTCATTCACAATAACAAGAAGGGTAGTCTTCGGCTGAACAAATGTTTTAGATTTCATCATAAGCGCCCTATCGCTCCCCTCCCGCCCCCGGCCATGGGAAAATGTCTCTGATTATTTTCTCTTTTATTCCCATTTCCTTCTGACAGCTTTGGAAGCTCTGGTAATTAGCATTGTGGTACAGACCTCATATATCTGAAATGTACTTTTTTTTTTTTTTTTTTTTTTTTGACCTTACATTTCAGTGACCCTGTGGGTTAGCTCAGAATCGTAGCTATTATTCTACTGTCTCTGGTCTCCGTTCGTGACCAAAGAAGCCTGGGACTCGTTTTCCTTAGAGTCTATCTGACGTTTTCTTTCCAGAAGCTTTTTAATTGTTTTTCGCCTCATTGTCCCAAAATTTTACTAAAATATGCCTGGGATTGATGCGCGTGCGTGCATGCGTGTGTGCGTGCTTGCGTGCTTGTGTATCCTTTTAGTCTAAGACTCTAAGAATTCCACTCTGGAGTATTTCCTTATATTTTATCTATTTTTCTCTCCCATTCATTTTTAGTCTGCTTTTCTGATGGTTGTTGTGTTCAAAGAAGTGAGAAAGCACATGGAAATATCAAAATAAGTAGGACTTTCATTAAGAAGTGAAAGTGCAAGGGACTCACATGGCAAGGGAGCCAGGGCTCGGCTCGGCGGCGGCAGCTTTCTCTCGTGGTGCTCAGAGAAGGACTTTTTGCTAGGTGGGATATTATACATGGTTTTCATAAAAGCAAGCACCTTCTGTGCAGGCATGGATCATATATGCAATAGCTTCCATCCTATGTACAGTCAGTCACAGGAAACCGTAAGATGGTAAGCTGCGGTTTTCCCAGGAGGTCATTCAGAGGACACAGATGGCCTGGCCATGCATCAGCTCAGGCTGGACGGCCTCACTTCCTCAAGTTCCAGACTGTGTTTGACCACAAATGAACCACACCAACTTTTTCTTCTCTCACATCCAATGAACGCTGCAGTCCACTTACTGAGGTTTCTTTTTAACCTAGCTTCCTCCACCCCATTTCTAGGGTCTTTAATTAAAATGTTTCTGATTGAAATTATTTCAAAGATACAAACATCGGTGACGTGTTATCCATGTCACTAAATGCTGGACCTTATCCCCCAACCCCCACCCCTGCCCGCGTTCTG
This sequence comes from Acomys russatus, assembly GCF_903995435.1. Taxonomy (NCBI): domain Eukaryota; kingdom Metazoa; phylum Chordata; class Mammalia; order Rodentia; family Muridae; genus Acomys; species Acomys russatus. The sequence continues at coordinate 8,537,542 of NC_067144.1, read as the reverse complement.
TTTTGGGTTTTTGTTTGTTGTTTGTTTTATTTTCTGTTTCTGCTTGTTCGTTTTTACAAGATCTCTCTATTATGTACCCCTGGCTATCCTGTAACTCACTATATAGATGAGGCTGGCCTTGAGCTCACTCAGAGAGATCCACCTGCCTCTGCCTCCTGCGTGCTCAGATTGACCACGCCTAGCTGTTGTATACTCTATTTCCTCTGTCTCTACTATTCCTTTAAATTTTGGCAATGAGTTAGAAAGGGGTTGGAGGTGACTTGTTAAATTCCTCCACTGTTGTGTTTTAGGTTAGTTAATACATAAAAAGTTTAATGTTAATAAGATTTTTGTGTGTGTGTGGATGAGCACAGTGGCACACACCTGTAATCTCTCTCTCTTTTTAAATTTTTTAGTTGTCCTCTCATATATTACATTCAGACATCACTTTCCTCTCCCCTGCACCCCCCCAACACCCCATCCATTCCTTCTCCATTTCCCTTCAGAAAAGGGTAGGCCTCCCAGGGATATCAGGTATCAGCCAAACACAGCACGTCAAGTTGCAATAAAACTAGGCCCTGCTCCTCATCTGCCCCTCATATTAAGGCTGGATGAGGCAACTCTGTAGGAGGAAAAAAGCTCCCAACAGCAGGCCAAGGAGACAGAGACAGTCCCCACTCCCCCCGCCCCCCGTTAAGAGTCCTGCCAAAAAGACACAGCCATAACATATATGTGGAGGACCTAAGTCAGACCCACACAGGCTCCCTAATGGATGACTCCAAGGAAACAGTGTCTTCCAGAGGCAACAGGAATGATGCAGATATGAACTCACAGAGACTGTGTCAGCACACACAGTTCAAGCCGGTTCAAGCTGGAAGGAATCTCAGAACTAGGAGGCAGAAGTGGACATGGGCTTCCATCCAGAGCCAAGAAATTATCTGCAACTGATACTCACAGAAAAGAGAAAAGCAACTTTATCCAATGGAGCCTCACTGGGTCTATTAGCGACAGCTCAGGGCAGGTCCCATGCCTGGAGTAGCTGGCCTGCACAAAACAAGCTCAAGAGTAACTTTTTATAGATTTTTTTTTTGTCTTGTCTTGCTTTGTTTGAGCTTCCCCCACCTCTTGTCTTATCAATCTTTTGCTTACTTATCTTGATTTTTATTTTTATGGTTTTGTGGATAATTTTGTGTGTGTTCATTTTTCAGCTTTTTTTTTTTTTTTTTTTTTTCTTAAAGAAAAAGAAAAAACCATAAAGTCAGATGGGTAAAGAGGTGAGGAGGATGTGGGAGGAATTGAGTAAAGGAAAATGTGGTCAAAATGTGTTCTATGAAGAATATTTGTTCCTTTCAATGAAAGAGTTTTGAAAGACTATTAACGACATTCATTGCATAGCTTAAGAACTGAAGCTGAGGAAGGAGAAATGGTGGGCCAGTATGTGGCCAGAGCAGATCGCCATCCAGCCCCCCCCCCCCCCCCCCCCCACAGCCTCTCTATCCTCTGATTGGCTACAAATAGGGAGACTGCTTTTCTACTACAAATCCAAATTAACCTCCAGCCTGCCCACCCCTGACCTGTGATATCTGCCTCCTGAATTTCCATGCTGGTCTCTGATTACCTTCATGCTAGTGTGGCATGTCATTACAGGTGTGGCAGTCATCTGGGACACAGAAATTCAAGACCCAGGCAGGTGCTATAATCCTCTGTGCTTAACAAAAGCTTCCTCCAGGAAATACCTACGCCCAACCCAGGACCTTTGTCCAGCCCAGCTCAATGCTGTGAACCTCTCTGCTATAGTATTATGGGTAGTTATTGATCATACATAGAACTGTCTTACCAGGTGGATTATGAATGCCCTATGGTAAAGACAGAGGGTCCACTCCTAGAATGACGCCAGGCACACAGGATGGGACCATCAGAGGTTTGCTTTGTGAATATTTAAATGTTTGAATAAATAAGTCTTGCTAAGTGAGACTTGGATGTCTACTAAGCGCTTCAGAAGGCGTTGTGTTGATAGGGAAATACAGCCCCTGCTACAAACGAGACAACTTGGTCTACTGAACTAACCATCGTGTAAATAGTTGTGAACACCAGCACTAAATCATTAACCAGCTTTTCTTCTAGGTACACAGACAGTCCCTCCCTGGTGAGTCTAGAGTAAAGACTAGAAGGTATGTGGCCTGGGGACAGGGCTCAGCGGTTAAGTATTTGCTGTCAAAGTATGACCAGAGTTGGGGGTCCGAAAAACACATGCCAGGTGGGCATGGTGATCCACCTGGGATTCCAACCCAGGAAGGTGGAGACGGGGGAGGGAGGATCCCCAGAACAAGCTGGCTAGCAAGGCTCTGTATTGACGAGCTCTGCACTGGGTTGACACACCTTCTTCAAGGAGCAATGAGTGACTGAGAATGATCCCTGACATCCACCCCAAGCCTCCAGGTGTTCATGTGCACGTTTACCTACACTGACGTGCACTCACCGGTAGGCATATACACATACATGTGCACACTGTATGCCAGAAGAGTGAAAGCAGGGGGGGAAAGTGTAGAAGGCATGTAAGGGGTCCTTGTGATCACTGATTGATTGGGTTCTATAGGATCTCAGATCAGTGCTAGCTCCAGGTTCTAAACTTCCCTGGATTGATATGCATCTGCCCTCTTGTTAGCTATCTGAAATAAGAGAGGACAACACTGTTTCTAATGGGAAAAGAGCTGAATCTGACATTGGAGATTTAAATTGGGAGTCCAGACTGACCTGCAGCTGAGCAATTGTTCAGCTTCATTTCTTCAGGATCCCGAGACTGATTTGAAATTATCCTGTTTTAAAATTAGGAAGAGTAACAGTTAGACATGAAAAAGGGTTATGGACACATAGCTGGAGATGAAGAGGAGAGAGTCGTTCGTATAGTGAAACCCTGGATCATTTTTTAAGAAAGCAAACAAGGAGGGAAGGAGAAAAGACCCACAGCAGGCACGGGGTACCGCAGGGGATCAGGAACGGACTTACAGAGCCACAGCCAATCATAACCGCGTCCCATGGCTGTGCTTCCTGCTTCTGTCCTTTCTCCTTCCCAAGCCTGTCTCTCTCACAGCTCTGTCACAGAGAACCAAGAGCATACATGCTGAGGCCACGCGTAATGCCTGAGGTTTGGCCTTGGCGCCTGGCTCTGTCCCTCAGAACGCCTTACTTTCTCCACATGCCATCTTCCTCAGCTAAAAGGCCAGAGTAACCACAGGATTCATCCCCACGTGGGCGCTTCTCTTCCCTCTCACTCACTTCTATTTCTGAGCTATTGTCAATCATCTTAGGTAAACGCACTTTCAACTCCTTTGCCTCTTGTTGCCTCCCGTGGGCTGCATTTATCTTATAAACCCTGAAGCTCTTTAGCCACGACTCTCCTGCCCACACGTTGTTGAGTGGGGCTTGGAAACAACTTACTACTTGTGGTGACACGAATGAAAAAAAAAAATCTTTCATATATGTTCATTGTTTGGACCGTTGGTGCACTGCTAGAACTGTTTTTGTTTGTTTTGTTTTGTTTTGTTTTGTTTTGTTTTGTTTTGTTTTTGGTAGGGCTATGAAATCTTTAAGAGGCACAGCTCTGATAAAGAAAACAGGACCCTGGGATCCAGCTCTGAGCGTTTATAGCTTTGCCCTTCTTCCAGATGACAGCCCCTCCCCATTGCTTTCCATGCGCAGTTGATACATGACAGCTCAGCTTCCTGCTTCTGCCACTATCACTATGCCCCTCCCCCACCACAGTGGGCTCTCCCTCTGGAACCATGAGCCGCACCAGACTTTTCCTTCTATAGATTGCTTTGGGTCATAGTGTTTCGCCCAGGAATAGGAAAGTAACTGACGCAGCACCACAAATTGTCCTACCTACATAAGAAGCCCAAGTGTCACAGGTATGTTCAGGCTGCCTTGCTGCCATATCGCACGCCGTTACCTTATCTACTCTCTCAGCCAGTAGAAATAATTTCACCACTTCCCCGTCTCTGTTTGCCATTACTCACACCTTCAGCTAAGAACCTTGCTTTTCACAGCTCAGAGAAAAACTGAAGCAATCCAAAGAATATTTTTAGGTCCTCTCACAATATATGTCTATAAACCTAGCCATACTTTCAAGCAATGCCTCGCCTTGCCATCTGTTGCTAATGATGGATTGTCCACTTCTCATCTAATGCTGTCCCAGGAGGGGCAGTATCTTTACAGATAGGCACATGGGAGAAAGGCATAGGGAGATGAAGGCTTGGACCACGAGGATGTGCCTAAAAGCCAAATCATGCCAGCCATTGCCAGCAAGCCTACCAGAACCCAGGGAGAAGCTCCTCCTCATGGCTCCTAAAGAAACCTGCCCTACCAAAGGCTTGCTGTGGACTTCTGGCTTCCAGAACTGGGAGGCTGGCCTTTGGCCATGTAAGCCACTCTGTTTGTTGTTATTTCTTAGGGCAGCCGCCACGCAGTGACCTGCTACATAAGCTAACCCTTCAGTCACCAGAAGAGGCCTCAGCCCTCACAGCTGCTGCACTCAGCCTTCTCCTACAGTGCTGGCATTGGCCTCTCTGGTGGTCCTTATCAGCATCTACACAGGTTGTGATTTGTGCGGCAGATAAATTTTAACCCTCACTTACCCTTCTTCTGCCCTGCACTTTCTCTTTTCTCTGCAACATTCGGCAGCAGTGAGTCTTGTGTTGACGCACACTGTCTCCAGTTCCTCTCTTACTTACTTCCCCTCAGCTGTATGAAGCGAGGTTCGCCTTTGTTGTTTGGTATAAAGGGTTCCACACAAGCTCACCAATGGCCTTGAGTCCTCAGCCTTGCTCCAACCTGACCCTCTAAGGATAGTCCACATGGCAGTCCATCGCTTCCCCTTGGGGCCCTTTCCTTCCCTTGGTTTCTGGTGGCTCTGAGTCTCTTGTCCTTTGGGTGATGGTGTATCTTTTTTTCTAGGACTGGTGGTTTTTGAAACCTCAGGGTTCTGAGCTTGGTTCTTCTTTGGCCCTATATAATTCCTTAGTGAGTTCAGCAAGGCTCATGGTTTTCCCCTCATCTACAAATCGAAGACTCCTAAACAAACTCCTGCAGTTTGTCTTCACATGGCCCATGACTCTTCAAGGAGGTACTCAAAACTTAGAGTGTCCCCAAATGCACTCCCCATTTTTCTCCAAAAGCCTGCTCACCAACATTTTCCAGCTCAGTAAAGGACAACTCCATCTTCCAGGTGTCCAAGCCACAATCTAGTAGACTTTTCAACTCTGCTTCCTCTGTTGCCGCTGACTGTCTAAGTAGAGGAGACCTGTTGACACTAAACCTTTAATCTTTAATCTAAGCCTTTCCTCTGTACCTCCTATCACAGTAGTCTCCTAACCAGTACCGTCTCTCTTCCCTGACTCCTTGCAGTCCACTCTCAGTGCGGCGGTCGAAGATCACATAAAACACAGGCTCCGTTCTCAGCTCTCCCAGCATCCTCTAGCAGCCTCCTCCTTGATCCCTTTGGTTAGGATAGAAAGCGTAGACATAGAGAGACCCTTGGAGACACCTCTTGGTCTCTAACCTCATGTCTCATGCTCCCCTCCAGCCATGAGGCTTCTTCACCGTCCTAGAGCATCCTGGCTCTTCTCAAGGTCCTTCCGCTGGCTGGTCCCTCTGCTCCAAACACTGGGCTACAGGTGTCCCAAGAGGAAGGACCTATGGTCTCCACTTCAGTATCATTTTTTTCAATATAGCTTCCTGGGAATCAACTAATTCTGCAGCCTCCGTTCACAGCACTTCTTTCCCCCATCTAGACCCTCCCAACGCACATACCCATTCTTTTTGTTGTTGTTGTTGTTTTGTTTTGTTTTCCCCAACACAGGGTTTCTCTGTGTAGCCCTGGCTGTCTTGGACTTGCTTTGCAGACCAGGCTGGCCTCGAACTCACAGCGATCCGCCTGCCTCCCGAGTGCTGGCCTAACAGGCATGTGTCACCGTGCCTGGCACACTTACTCACTCACTATGCTTACCATTCGTTTTCGGTCTCCCTGTGCCAGCATCAAGCTCTGGGTTTTCTGTTTTGTTTCTCTGAGGATGAAATAAGTACTACACACACACACACACACACACACACACACACACACACACACACACACACACAGGAGAGAGAGAGACAGAGACAGAGAGACAGAGACAGACAGAGACAGAGAGACAGGCAGAGACAGAGAGACAGACAGAGAGAAAGAGAGAGAGAGAGAAAGGGTGAATGATTGGCTATAAAATGTTGAGAACAATGCCACCAAATGAGCAAAAGTCATCACTATTATCCAAATGGCACATAAGCGCTCATTTAACCTTGTGATCACCGATTGAATGCATTCTATACAATCCCAGATCATTAGCCAGCAATCACCAGCCGCTACCATTACCTCCGTTCCTCAGACCAGACTTTGTAGTGCAAAGATCTGACTACTTGGCCAGCACAGCACTCCCTTGAGCGTAGACCAGGGGTGACGGCGAACAGCGAGCAACACTTGCGGTTTAACGAACCTCGGTCAAGACTCGCTTATTTCCAGTTGACTTCGCAGAGGGTCTCTGCGTTCTCACCCAACTGCTCTCTTGTGCGATGCTTGGATGAATCCCTTGGACCAACCCTGGCAGGGCTCTGCTGAAATCACTGCTCTGCGTTGCCTGGGAGAACCACAGGCCTAATTTAGCCAGCAGGAAATAAAAATTAATAACCTCAGAGAAGCTTCAGGCAGGTTTTGCTATTACCTCACTTCTAGGGTTTTTCAGTCATTAAGACCATAGAAGAAAATGAATCCCAAACCTGGGAGCTGGTAGTGGTTATCGCTTCTGAACAAGGACAGGCAGGCAGGCTAGGGATTCCAATGACTGGCAGAGAATACAAACCATTTTTAATATTTTGGGAGGTGGAAAATAGGCCTGATGGTGGTGCTCTTTTACACAGGACTTCTGCCTGTAATGTGTAAGTCTGGGGTTAGAGGTCAAAGGTGAAAGTAAAGAGGATTAAGAAGCAATGGCAGCCACTCCAGTGCGAGATGTGATGGTGGAGGTTAGACATGTTGGATTCTAGCTATCTCTTGAAGTAAAGTCCGTTGAGATTTTTCAGTGTGAGAGAAATATGGGGTTCCTGTTAGACTACTGCCCCAGTCTGCCTAGCAACCTATGACATCATTTTCTACCTGCCACTAGGCGTGCCCCTGCCTAAGAGTATATAAAGGACAAATCATATCTCTCTCTCTCTCTCTCTCTCTCTCTCTCTCTCTCTCTCTCTTTCTCTCTCTCTCTCCCTTGCTCTCTTACCTCTTTCCTCTCTCTCCCTCTGTCTCTGTCTCTGTCTCTCCCTGGGGTACCCCCTTCCTCCTCCCCCTCCCCATGCTCATATAATAAACTTCTCCATATCACGTCTGTTGTGTGGCACATATTTTATGTATCATATTTCATATTTAAAAGTTCCCACACAAGAGCACAGTTTGGGGCCTGAGCTCCCAAAAGAACAGAATGGCATTTAGATTGATGGAAAAGAAATCCATGTGACCTTGGGACACTGTTGGTGTCTGGCCCTTGTGTGGCTGTCCGAAATTGTTTTGTACATAAATATGTCCAATTCTACTCTGTGAACTTCCCTCATTGTTCTGGAAAAAAAAGAAAAGTTCCAACCTCAAGGTCATTAACCACTAGACCCTCCCACCTTGCTTGTTGGCTCTCTTCAAAATAAATGACTTTTCTGAAAAGAGTTTGCCAAACAGAATTGCTCAAATCAGCCAAACACATACCTTCTGGGTGAACACAAACTCTCAACAGGAAGAGCTTGTCTGAAAGTCTTGCTATCTGTTTAATGTCCTGCAGCAGGAGGAGGGTGAGGTTCAGTGACAGAAGGTGTTTTAAGATGAGACTACACTACAGACAATCTCTTACACCTCTAAATACTTGGGGTGTGAGTAGAGCCCCTTGGGCAGGAGGATTGCTGATGTTCAGTGGCAGCCTGTCCACTAAGGCTTGCCCAAAAGAGAGGACTTGGTAAAAAAAAAAAAAAAAAAGGGAGGGGGGAGGGGCTCAAGGATAGGAACTATAAATTCAGCGTCTCCCAGGGCCTGATATTACTTTAATTTCACGTTATATCTACAAGCAATGGTGATGGAAGTTCAGGAGTAAATGAAGCCGTGTGAATGGGGGGCAGGGGGTGAGGGGAGGGAGCTCAGCACACTGTGGATAGCAATACCTGCACTGTGGAAGATGGCCAGGAGAGAGTCAGAGGATCAGCTGGAGTCTCAAGGATGACCCTAGGGTTCTTCTCACTATGGAGGTGCATTACAGTTTTCTAACAGCTAGCGGCTGCCCCTAGCAAGGTACAGTCAAGGCTATTGACTTAATGATGGCACCCCCATCCCCTCCGCATTTGCCTTCTTAAAAGAGTGGTGTCCACATTTCAAGCTAGAAACATTGGTGACCTAAGTATATCTGATTTATTTGGGGCGGGGGAAATGGGTGTCAGTGGAATCATCAGTGAGGGCTGCATCAGAACCCAAGCGTCCACCTGCTTCTCAGAATGAGAGCCATTTAGGTCTGTCTCTCAGCATGATCAAGGGAATGAGAGGGGACTGAGCAATGGGAAAAGCTACAGTTTTCTAGAGACATCACTGGGGATTCCTGCTGTCCTTTATTGAAAGCAGTAGAAACAACCCACCCCCCCCCAAATATAAGCTCTTAGGGAACGACACTGGTCACTCTTGGTGCCTGAGGAGAGGTATTTGAGCCTCAGAATGTTCTTCAGTGAAGAAGAAAGAGTGGCTACTGTCTGTAAGGAGCCCTGTTGCGAGAATGAAGGACACTGGCCGGGTAGACTGCCCACCATTAAGGGAGAGAGCCTCATCGCAGAATCCAGACAGAGGCTGTCTTTTCCAAGTTGGGGCTGGCTGGGGCTGCCACTGAGTCTTGTCACCTCTGTCCCTCATGGTCTCTTCACCTATGAGATGGCAAGATGGTTCTCTAACTTCTTAAGGTGATAATTTGGTTTATTCTGACAGCGAGGCAGAAACATAAATGGAAGAACGTACCTTTCAGGGTAGCAGATATGCTGCAGTGGATGGCCCATAAATTACCTCTGTCATCGTCTTATACAGTCTGGAAATTACCTTTAGTGGCACATTTATATCAGCTGGGATCTGCTGTATAACCAGCTACCCTATAACTAATTGCTTATGGTTTGTTTGGTTGTTTTGTTGTTGTTGTTTTGTTTTGTTTTTCTAAGTCTATGGTTCAGCTAGGTGAATCTGTTGTAGTCTTGGAGAGTCCCGACTTTATGTCTGTAGTTGGTCAGCTGGTAGGTTTCTGGTGTCTCTGTGATCAGCTCTCTCCCATAGCTCCCTCATATCTGTCCAGCAGCTTAGCCTGACCCCGTTTGCAACCGCCGAGGCACAAGAGAGAAAACGAACCTTTTTTGCTGGGATTGAATTTGAGACTGATCTGGTATAAGCCTTCCAGTCAAACCTAAAGTATATGTGAGAGTTAGAAACAGGGTGTAAAGATGTGTGGAGGCACGGGAAAAACTAATGCAAGGAGCAGCGCACACAGCTGCGACGAGGGGAGAGAGCGAGAATAAGAATCAACAAGAAGAAGAAGACCAGGAGAGCCACACACAGCAAAAACTGGAACTGGGAAAGAGGGTTTGCCGAAAAGAAAAGGTTTTGTCTTAGGTTCCTTAGAACGTGTCCTTGAACAGGACCACATAGCCTGGGCCTGAGTGAGCAGGAGGCAGGACAAGATCTGGTGACCAGCGTGTGCAGTCAGGTAGGGCACTGGTGTGGAAGATGCTTAGGCAGCTGGATAACAGATGGCCAGGGGGAGGTGGGGGACTCGGGGCTCTTACTGCGCTTCTGTTGCCCCAAAGGCCATCCTTCAAAGTCATTCTTGTGTTGTGTAGCTGATTTTTTTTTCTTACTCCCCACCCCCACCATTTTAGAATTAGGTTCTCTCTCCCAATGTCTTAATTAATCAACTGTGCTAAAGAAAACACATAATCTATGTGAGCACTGAAACAGAAACTCAACACGACAAAGATATAATATCAGGAGTTATTATTTCCATTTCGTATTTGAGGCCAGTCCCACTGTTAATAAATGGCAGCCATATAAACCAGAGAAAAGTAGGCACAGTGCCTGAGCAACGCTGGCACAGGCAGAGAATTTCAAGACAGAGACACAGATGCATAGGTGGCAAGAAGCTGTGCCCTCCCCATGCAGCCTGGGTACCATCCCAGGAGGCAGGTGATTGTGACTCTGCAGCTCCCACTGCAGCACAGCTTCAAACTTCAGCATCTTTTTCCATCTTTTTCCATGCTGAAACACTCCTGGGAAAGCTCAGATCCAACCAGAAGCCTGTGGAGTACCACCAACACAACGGTGGGACTCTGCACCTCCACGGCTTCCCTTTAGACAGTAGAGTCTGCTCTCTCTACAAACGAGGAAGCTGCCGAGGCATGTAGCTATCACACAGCGTGACTGTCAGACAGTAGGTATCTAAGGCTGGCCGAAATCATTCGTGGCTATACAGTGGGTCTCAGGAGCTGCTAAAAGAGCATGGTTATAAAGAACATTCTGAATGGTGAGAGAGGGTTTCTCAAACCCAGACTCATAATGGTCTAGAATTCCCGTTCTGTGCCCTGCCTTTGCTCAGAGCTCAGGAAGAGGGAGGCAGATCTCTGTAAACAACCCATGACATTTATTGCCATCCATATCCATCCTCTAAAAAGAGGGGTACGAAAAGGGCCCCACTAGAACCAGGTGAGAACATTTCCTTGCCTGTATCCGGGATATGGAGTCTGAGCCAAAGCTTCTGGAAAAAGCGTGGGAACGACCTTTAAACGCTTTGAGAGTTGTGGAGGGAGCTGATTTTTAAATTTGCATGTTCAAAGATAACTAATGAATAGTTCCATTGCATCCTCCAAAATGAGCATTTTCTCCAAATCTCAGAATTGCCTTCTTTAGACATTAGGTGTGACGGTGTGGCACTTAGGAGCACATAGATAAACCCTGTTTGTGCTGAAGGAAATCCTCTAGTGTCACCTGGTGGCTAATACATGTTACTGCACTTTCAGCAACCCTTTTGCCGCAGTTCTTTCTACTGACCTGTGCATTGGCACCCAGAGACTTTGTAATCCTCTAAAAAACGATGTCAGTGACAGGGCCAGACTTTTTTCTCATTTCCCAACTCTCCCCAGTTCTCTGCAGTGCCTCCACGGAATGTGTCTGAAGCTTTGTCCTCTCGCTGTGACAGGGTTATCCTTTCCAAGACGGGGACAACTGCACATGCTTTCTGCTACCACTTTCCTGGGAATTTCCCTCTAAACAGCATCTTTTAGTCAAAGCGGTTGTCCTTGACTTTCTAGTGTCATTTTCTCTATAAGAGACTCTTGGAAGCCCCCATTACACTGTACTCAGGGCTCATCCCACGAGACCACCTGTCTGCCTGTTCTCTGGAGGCTGGAGAGAGCAGGCCCTGGCCTGTGTGCAGTGATTACACTCCGACCTGAGCCCAGCAAGTCCTCTCTAACCACAGTGCTGAGGGTGTGGCTTGCACAGGGCACCTTAAGGACAGAGACAAAGCTTGGGCTTAGGCTGTGAAGCTCAGTGTAGCTTCCAAGATTTGAAGAGGCTGGCCTTTGGGAGATGATGGTGCTCTTATTTGGATGCTTTTTCTGTTTCTGATGTGTTTGTTTGTTTGTTTGTTTGTTTGTTTGTTGAGGTAAGGTCTCACTGCATGCCCTGAACTGAAGTGTTATGACATTTCTCCTGTCTTAACCTACCCAAGTGCCGGGGGCACAAGCAGTGCCGCCATGCAGAGCTGTGAGAGTGAGATAAGAAGGGCTTTAGTGTAGGGCATTTTAGTAAAAGAAACCTCCAATACCCAGAAGTGCAAGCCAACGTGTGTGTTTAGGGTGTACCTTAGGTCACAGAGCACACAGAGGGTCAGGAGTCTGGGGCCAACCCAAGGGCTACACAAGGGCCAAATCACAATAGGCTGTGTACGTAGGGTATCTACAGCTGACAGGAGTCTTGAGAGAAATGGCAGTAGGGTGGTAGGTAAAGAGCAGTGGGGATGGTGGGCTGAGAAATCCTTAAGAACATGATCCAAGGGAGATGGCACGGCAGCCCAGGAGAGGCCATCCATAGGGCAGATCGCTGAGCTGTCAGCTCAGCCAGTAGCAAGCTGTCTTCAGCTACAGGTACAGATGAGCCACACTGAAGAAACCTCAGAGGATGCGAGAGAGACAGAAGGACAGACAGACAGACAGAAGCAGTGTGGCATAGAGGGGAAATGGAAGAGGCACAGGAGGGGAAAGGAAACAACTAAAGAAGGAGCAACAGTTTGGCTAAGTGAGGCACGAACAAAAGAAAGGCTGAATGGGCTCAGGAACTCAGGGTGTCTGGGACAGAAGCCAGACAGCGAGGATGCTCACAATCCGGGGGGCGGGGCAAGGGGGGGCAATACTGCATTGGTAGCAGTTCTCTGTCTAGAGCAGTGGTTCTCAACCTGGGGGTCATGACCCTGGGGGTGTCAAATGACCCTCTCATGGAGGTCCCCTAAGGTCACCAGAAAACACAGATGTTTACCCTATGAATTATAACAGCAGCAAAATTACAGTTATGAAGTAGCAATGAAAATAATTTTATGGGTGGCGTCACCATGATATGAGGAACTGTACTGAAGGGCCACAGAATCAGGAAGGTTGAGAACCGCTGATCTAGAGACTTCACTGAGGAAGAAAGTGGAGGGAGGCGGGAGGCCAGCTGGAAGGATGCTACTGTCACAGCAGAAAGACTGGAGTCTCTGCTGTGAGGATAACCAGCCCTAGCACTGTCTGCAGGAGGCAGGGCTAGAGCTAGAGAAGGCAGATGCCCTGGACTGGAGCTGGGAAAGGGGCCCTGAACCCAAGGGAGAAGGTTCCCCTTCAGTGAGGCCGTATGGAAGGGGAAAGTGAGAGCACAAGGCATTCTGATGGTTAACCAAAGGCAGAGAAGGGTGGGGGGTGCCATACAGCGAAAGCTTGCATAGTAATATTTGAGTCGATAAACATCTTGGTGAAGTGATGGCATCCACACAATCACTGAATGGAGATTCAAAAAGACACTGGGAGTCTAGAGCGCATTGGCTTCAGCTTTATAAAAGTAAATTATGCTGTTGGGTTCAAAGTGCAAATACAAGAAGAGGGTTGACTTGGATCAATTGACAAGAGCCAAACAGTTACAGCATCAGTAGATGATTGTCTCTGTTGTGGCTTAAACATGACAGATCCCCAAAGGTTTGTGTGCTGTACTCTGGCCTCCCAGGTTATGGCACTGTTCTGAAGATTATAGGGCCTTTGGGAGCCTGGCTGGCAACAACAAAAGCCTTTGAAGTCCTATCTGTGCTGTTATAAAGAAAGAAAACCCCAATTGTTCAATTTTACCAATGAAGACTCAGGAGCCAGATGCTGGGGTTGAAAGCCAGCTAGCTCAGAGAGGCAGAGAAGGCACCCAGCTGACCTTCCTCCTCATCTCATGTCCCAAAAGAAAAAAAGCCCTTCCCACTCAGGCCACACCCAGAAGGAAGAAGCCTTCTTTTCTCCTTCTCCACAATGTCTTAAATGCCCCGGACTGACCTCCTTTTTGTTTACTGTCAGCTGGTTGCTTGCTCCTACTTGGCTCTTGACCTGTGGTTGACTTTATTTAGCTCTTGGATTAAAGGTGTGTGCTAGGGCTAAGCCACACCACATGTACTTGTTTACAGTAAACCAAAAGCTCTAGGATCAAAGGCTGAGCCATACCACAATTAGAAACAGATGTTTCTAGTTCACAGTCATGGGGTTCACAATGGGATTAAATATCCTGCAACATCTCTGTCTCTTTCTCTGTTTCTCTCTATCTCTCTGTCTCTCCCTCTCTGTCTCCCTCTCTGTCTCTCTGTCTCCCTCTCTGTCTCTCTCTATCTCTCTGTCTCTTTCTCTGTCTCTCTGTCTCGTCTCTCTCTCTCTATCTCTCTCTGTCTCTCTCTCAGTCTCTCTCTGTCTTTCTCACTCTCTCTGTCTCTGTCTCTCTCTGTCTCTGTCTCTCTGTCTTTGTCTTTCTCTCTCTGTCTCTCTGTCTCTGTCTCTCTCTCTGTCTCTCTCTGTCTTTCTCTCTCCATCTCCTTCCAGTGTCTGTCTGTCTGTCTGTGTGTGTGTGCACTGTCTGTTTCCTTGTCCCACTTTGTAAGGCAGTCACTGCCTCTTGTTCCTCCTAACATATACAGAGCCAGGCCTTCCCACCTTGGTTGGCTGAGATTACTATAAAATTATGAACCAAAATAAACCTCTCACCCTTAAGCTGCCTCTGGAAAAACTTCACCCCAGCGTTGCAAGGATAACAGGCACATTATCCATTCTGATAAAAGGGGCTGAGATTCTCAGCACTCTAGGATTCTTCCTCTACTACCTACCCTCTCACCCCTGCCTGAAGCTAAGAAGGTATGAGTGTTGTGGTTACTGAAACAAGGCTCTATTCCCTGATATATATTCTTTCATATATTTGCAGGCAATGGCATTTTACTCATAAATTGGGGGTAGTTTGAAGTGGAAGTTTCTGGTTCTTTGACAATTCAGTTGTGTCACGTGATGTTTTGCTGAAAGAGAGGGCATGTGACGTTTTGCTGAAAGCAGACAGGTGGGAGACAGTGAGAATGAGTGTAGAAAGAACCACGGACAGAGGGATGGGGATTGTGGCATCTCTACGCCATACAACGCCTCAGTGGTCTTTGCTGGACTTTGCTGGTCTTCCATTCTCAGAGAGAAACCTTCCAGAGAACTTCTGTGGCACTCCAGCTGCTTCTGGCTGCTTCCACAGACTCATGCCGATCCGGTGGAGCCTTGTAGCTTCTGCTGGATTGTGCCACCTCTACAGACTTGTGTGCTGTTTGGTGTTGTCTATTGGACTGAACTGCTGGTATTCTGACAACACAGTGAAATTGGTCCAAGGAACTATGTCTAAACAGGTGCACAACCCCTTTTTCTTATTGACATTCTTTTTCTCCTTCCTCTGGTTGGTAGGTTAGAAGTGAGGTTGAGAAAAATAAATAAATAAATAATTTAAAAAATTAAAAAAAAAAAAAAAAAAAAAAAAGAAGTGAGGTTGAAGTGTTTAAGAACACTAAATAAAGGTCTCGAAAAACCTACACCTACATTAGTTCTTTGGGACTCACTCTCTAGACTGAATAACCAGAGGGTATGGTTGCAAATGAGGCTGACAAATACCCCCTGGCACTTGGAGAAACTTGATATAAGTGCAGCACTCAGACCCCTGATGGCTTCTGCTTCTGCAGGTGTGGGGTGGAGGTCAGAGGACCACCTTGATGGAACTGGAGCAAGGCAGGGAGCTGCAGAACTGCTTGGCAATCCTGGGAGCCCAGCTGCAGGAGGCCGGTTCCCATCCTAAGCCCCAAAGTGAAAAGGTCTTCCCCACACTTCACACATAGTGTGTGCCTGAAACTGCAACTTGCTATGGTCTATTCATGCATTGGTTGGTTACTGCATATAAATATGTAGGTAGCTGGGGTCACAGCCCCAGCTCCCCAGGAATCCTGGGTAGGAAGACTACTTGAGCCCAAGAGTTCAAAGTTGTCCTGAGCAACAGTGAGCTCTTGCTCTTAAAAACGTTGCAGAATAAAAACAAACAACAACAACAACAATAACAACAACAACATCCTAAGAGTCGCTTGGATTTATAAAGCCCCGTTGCTTATGAAAAAATTGAGTTTCCAAGATAACTGTAAGTGGCGTTCAGCTATTCCTCTGGTTTCCAACGAGCTGCTTATATACCACATGTAATTTAGTGGTGCTGAGGGTGTGGGGCGAGGAGACATTGAAGTGCTGAGAGGTTTAGACCAAGCTTGGCACGCCTGGGGGACACAGCACAAAGGAACAAAGTCATCTATTACCTCCTCCACAGCAGCCATAGCTTCGTCAGTCCCCATGCCTCCCATAGCCTCAGCCTTTACATCATGCGTTTATCCACGATCACTACCCAGTGCAGCGACTTTACTAAGTGTCTGCAGATGTGCAGCCCTGGTCGGTTTCAGAGCCCTCTCCTCGCCTCCACACAGCCCTCCCTCCTCTCTGCATTCTTTTAGCCCAGCAAACCTCTGGTCTGCTTCCTGTCTCTCTATTGTTTTTGCTTTTCTAGAAATTTCATATAAGTGAAACCATAAAACATTTGCCTTTGATGTTTCGCTTCTTCACTTAGAGGAACTTCCGTGATGACTGGCCCTGTTTCACAAGTGTGTGCGACTCCTTCGTTATTTTTAGGTCTCCTTTTCAGGTGCAACCCATTTTCTTTTCTAAACAAATCCTGCCTACCAGGCGAAGTGCTGACGGTCCCTGATTTGTTACTTGTGGGCTTACAATTCTCTCACTACAACATAGGCTGTCCTCCCTCCACCAAAGCCTTGCAGATTTCATAGGAAACTTTCCACATTGGCTTACTGGCCTGTTGTGTAGAAAGAGAAAATGTTGATTTGTAAAACTTCCTTTTAATTACTCAGTATTACAGTATCAGATTACTATGCAAAATGTATTTCTCATTGAGGATGAGAGTAAAATTAATTCTTGGGAAAAACGTTTATTTAGGTAGTGCCAAATAATATTCTTAATAAGACACTAAAGACTCTTAGAATAAATTAATAGTCTATTTGGGTCCACAAAAATCATGAGATCCAGTAACACAGGCTGCAGGTGAGGAGGATGAGGCCCTGGGGCGAAAGTTAACCTCCCTGGGGCTGAACAAGAGGCAAACCTGGTCTTCACCTGGTGACCTCCCTTTTCCTCTGTACCAGAAGCCTCCCAGTGCCTCTGCAGCCAGCCATGTGCTGTTTCCGCCTCACCCAGGTCCTACCAGCAGGCCTGGCAGAGCTCCTGGAGCTCGTGACCTCTCCCAGTTCTTGCTGGATACTGCTGTGCTCTGGCAGACACAGGCCTCAGACACTGTGCCCTTTGCACTTGCTCATTGGCCAGTATTGGACCAGTTGGCTGTCCATCAGGGACTGGGCTTGCCCATACCCAACCCTGGAATTCTCTGAAAGTCATGTAAATTGCCTGGAAAACATATTAATTGGATCTCTCTCAACTCATTCAGGAATACAGTCAGTCAGAGCTTCGAGGACAGGTTGCCACAGGGCCCCAGCACTCCCAACACTTAAAACAGTTGCCACTGCCCCAGTTCTGGAGTACTCCACCCCTGTCAGCTTTTAGGGGCTCTTTCCCTCAGCAAGGCAAGCACCACTTGGCTTTCTTTCTAACTAGCCAGCCCTGGCTGCATACAGGAGCCCAGGCAACAAAGCTGCCCTTTGGAGGAAGATTACCTCAGCAGCACACACCTGCTTGGAGTTCAGTCATCCAGCCAACCACTCAGCTGCCGAAGTGAGCACCTGCTGGGAGGAGGCAGCACATCACTTCACGGTGACAGGATGAGTTTTCAGCACCATGTACTCCATAAGGATTGGCTCTGGGCTATGGATCCCCACCTAGGACAATCTCAGAAAGTTTTCCAGTTCCTACAACCCCTGTCCTTCGAGCATCCCACTTCCTCCCACCTGTACAACGGATGGCAGCGCCCACAGGGGCTTAAACAAGTTCTTGCAGGAGGGTCCAAGTGTCTCTTCAGAGGAGGTCTGAGAACACTGTCCTGAATGAGGTTGAGCCTGAATAAAGAGAAAGAAAGAAAATGCTTAAGCGAATATATAAATTCTGAATAAGATTTCCCTGTTGAGCAAAAACCCTCCTAAGACTGCAGAGGAAGTGTCGGTAATATTTCTTATAACTGAGTGTAAATCTACATTTACTCAAAACGCAGAGCAAAGGTGGGAAGAAGAGTGAGAGGAATGCTATTATTTTTTGCAACTTTTCTATAGCTTCAAAATTATTTCAACATATAAAATTCAAAAAAGTTTTACAACACAAGCAATTGTTTACTGACACGGCATGGGCAGATCGTGTCCAGAGGCAGACACTGGCTTTCTGCGTGATCTTAGACAAGTCTTTTCTCCTCTCTGGTCCTTGGTTTGCGCATCTGTAGCACAATGATTCGGTGAATGAGCTTTCTCCCTACTTTAGGCGGAGTCCGTGTTCGCTGTGGTCCTGAGTCAGCATCACTCCTCTATCTTCTCTTTAACTTTCTCAAAGCACAGCTCCACATTTCTCCAACTATAAATACAGACAAATTCTCTTTTGAGAATGCTAAAATGAAATCTAAATGCGACAGTGGGTGCCAAGTGCACAGTCCGTGCAGGGTAAGCCCTCAGGAAATAGCAGGGTGGTCGCCTCCTTAGCCCCCTCCTGTCCCACAAAGCAAAAGTTGGCTCCCTAAGTACCTCCAGACCTCCGCAAGCCCCAGGCTCCCGTCTGTGGAGCCAGCATATATAGCTTCGACAAAAGCCTGAAGGGTCAGCACAGTGCTTGGCAGGAATCAAAGAGGAATGCGCAGGCTCTCTGTTTTCGTTCATGTTGTGTCTTTGAAACTGTCTTTTCAGATCTGAACACACACCAGAATTGCCTGCCGGACTCCTAAGAACACACACAGCCTGTTGACCCTACCCCTACACACACTCTCATTCTGTAGAGCTGGTGTGGGACACCAGTGAGTATGTATTCCTGCCAACTTCTCAGATGCTAGGCTCCGCCTGAGCCCAGAGGACAAGTTCTTCCCCACAGCTGACTCCAGGGGAGGTTGGCCAGGGTGACAGAAGCCTGACTGAGGCTCTGAGTGAAGGAGAGAAGCCTGGGGGAGGAGGAACAGCTTCTCCCTCAGAGGTTGCAGCCTTTTCTCTTCTTCTCCCTTTCTGATACAACATAACATTGGCCTCCCCTCCCCTCCCCTTCCCCCCCCCCCTCCCCTACCTCCACCTCTGCCCCTCCAGGTGCCTGGGCAAGGCAGGCAAGGGGATGAAATGTTGGCTCCAAGGCCAGAGGGCTGGGAAGGAAGAGAGAAGTCTCCAACACCCAGGGCACACAAGATGGGAGGGATGTGGCCTTGTAGCCAGCTTCAGACTAGCTTGCTAGGAGCGTGCTCCTGGGTGGTTTGGGGAAATACGTAAATTGGAAGCTGCCAGTGGCTATGTTTGTCAACACCCAAGTGCTCCAGTGGAAAATGAGGTAGAGGATGAAGAATGGCCAGTTTTTAAGTGTCGGTGCCCAGCCCCGTGTTAAATCCTTGGCGCAGCCTGTCTCCACGAAGCAGGCCTGACTCCCATTCATAATACAGTGGGTGCATACAGTGCTCGAGCCCACAGCACTGCAGCCTATGGTCTGGCAGCAGACCCTTGCCCTAATCCCTGGCTTGCTTCATAGCTTCCCCAGCTTTGTCATTTCCTGTGAGTCCTGGGATTTAAAGCAAACAAAATTCTTTGATTTGCCATCCCTCTGCCAGGAAAAGGAGTTATAGCAAAGACTCCCCCAGAGGAATTGTGAAGCTCTCACATAATAGCAAGGGGAAACTGCTACACAAAATGTAAGTTGTTCTGTGTATCTCCATCACTGATCTAATGACTACTCATAAAGGCTGCGGCCTCTGGATGGCTGCTTAAAGACATTCACTTAGTCCCGGGAGACACTGAGGTAACACTTCATCTTATTTTAAATAAAGCCATTACCCACCAGTGTAACTAATGTTTTATTATTACTAATTCTGGAGCCATTGTACCATGGAGCCTGAGTTTAAAAAGAATGTAACTGAAGAGCAAATCATACTCTGTAACAAACCCTACTGTATAAATAACTTTTGTTTTGAATTCCAAGTTGGTGTAAAAAAAAAAAAAAGTTATTTTGGTGTAATTGATTTTTCAGTGTTTGGGATAAAATGCTTTGATTATAGCTCTGTGTCAACTCCTGTAACACTTAATAAACCACCAGTAAGCATCCATTACTTTTGCACAGTGTCAAATGTACAAGCTGAAGAGTGACCTAACTCCCTTATTCCAGCAACAAGCCTACGCAAGTCACATGACAGGCTCAGATCATCTTGCAAGAAGAGAGCTGTAAGCACTCCTCCGGCTCAGATCTTCTGGCTTAGGTGACATCTACAGGACATCTGAGAAAGAGCACACCATCATTGGCCCCTTGATCCAGCTGTGGCATCTCCTGTCTCACTTGAGCACGTGCTGGTGGTAAACTGAAGACTGTTCAGTTCTACGGAGGAAGTCTTCATCTAGTCAGTAGCAGGGTTTTAGGTGGAAGAGACGGGAGGACCAAGAGGCACCTGGAAGATGCCTGGCGAGGTTTGAGAGGGGGGGTCTCTAGAGCACCAGAATGTGAAAACCTGTATAGATTTTTTCACATGTGTTCCGAGTCTACATCATAGTTCATCTCTTGAATTATTCTCCGTTCCTAGAATTATCATCAGCTGTTTGAGCTGAATGCAGTAGTCATCTACTTATCACATGGGAAAAGCATACATTAAAGACAAAAGGTGACGTGTGAAAAGCCACCTACATTGCATTGTGACAGAAATAGGAAGTAGCATAATAATGATACTTAAGTCCTAAACCAGGACCCAAGGGTGGTGACAGAGCTCCCTAAGCCATCTCACATAAGCCTCATAGCAGATGAGGGCTGAGGTTCAGTAAGACGGAAACCCTTCCTAAAGGCCAAACATCTACGAAATGGTAGACGTTAGAGTCCCAACCAGATATTTTGGGCTCCAGGCTCATGCCTCTGACTCTATCAATTATTACATCTCAATATGTACTTAAGAAGGATTGTTGGTGAGACTAGTAGATGTCACAGAGCAATGGTTCTCAAGCTGTGGGTCACGACCCCTTTGGGGGGGTGAATGACCTTTTCACCGAGCTGTCTAAGGCCTTCAGAAAACACAGAGTTTCCATTACTATTCATGACAGTAGCAAAATTACAGTTATGAGGTAGTAATGAAAACAATATATGGTTGGGGGCTACCACAACATGAGGAACTGTATTAAAGGGTCGCAGCCATATGAAGGTTGAAAGCCATTGTATGAGAAGGTAAGAGTCTGGAAAGGGAAAAAGCCAGTTCAGACATTCTCACAAGGCTCTGGGTTGCATAGTGAAGACTTCAACCACAGCAGTAACAGAGATGTGGTTCATGGGGACACTACCATGCGTGCCATTCACTACTAAGACCCAGCATGGAGGCTCACATCAAGAAGATACATGCCACTCGGGGAAGTCCTTGAGGTCATTGGTAGACATTCTGAGGAGATGTTGGCTGTGTGGAGAATGTTTACGGATGTTTCTGACATTTCTAAACAGGTTTAGAGGATATTTCAAATACTGCTGTGGACTAGAGAGCGGGAGGCATAGTGACATTAAGAGCCCTGTTGTTGCCATTTGCTGTTGTTGATGATGTTTAAATATCCAACATCAGCAGAAGTGAGAATCATGTAACCCTGGCAAAAGCATTTCAGTAGTGATCTTCAGTTGGGTCCAAGAGTGTCTTTCTAAAAATGTTCGAGCCATCATCCCCCCACCACCACCCCCGACAGTGTTCGTGCTCACATTCTTTAGTGGTACGGCAGCTTGCAGGCTGGGAAGAAGTGCTAAGTGTGTGGAGCACTGTGAACATATCCTCACAGGGTCCAGAGATGAAGTAACTATAGGCATGTCCTTCAAACAGCTTATCAGACGGCGTAAGGCACAGACGTAAGTGTAACAAAGCTGGAGGGAGATAGATGACTTCGAGAGGAAATGCAAGATGGCTCTCAAATTTCAAAGAAGATACTTCTAGCTGGAGAGGCAGAGGAAGAAGGAGTCCAAGAGGCGTACTGGAGGAGACAACAAACTGCAAAGTGATCTATTCGGGAATGTTCACCCCACAAAGAGTAGTTTGGGAGGCTATTGTTAGTATCATACCTAGAGAAAGGCACTACCACTCAGGCAAAGCTTCTCAGCACCACAGAGGGGAGCAAAGACAGGACTACGTTCCAGGCCTTCTGCTCTGTCATGTTACTGACTTGGTCATATCCTGATGAAATTTATAATAGGAGTAGAAAAGGTACTGTTCAAGTTTATTGGGGTGACTTGAGTTTATTTATTTGTTTGTTTGTTTGTTATGTATACAGTATTCTGCCTGCATGTACATCTGCATACCAGAAGAGGGCACTAGATCTCATATAGATGATTGTAACCCACCATGTTGTTTCTGGGAATTGAACTCAAGTTCTTTGGAAGAACAGTCAGTGCTCTTAACTGCTGAGCCATCTCTCCAGGCCTTGGGTGTATATTCAAATCCTACCATAGAACCCAAGTTCAAGGAGTTATCAGAAACACTAGACCAAGGAAAGGACATAATTCCCTAACCAAGGCCACATAAAGTAGACACTCGCCACTACAATGGCAATGGCCCACCAGGCAATGGTACCTGATGTATGCTCCTAAGACCCAACAGGTGGAGAACTCTGTGCTGTCCCTGGGCATCCAGCTCTGCTTAGTTCATACCTTTGACATAGCCCACTCAACCGCTATCTGTCTGTCTTCAGGTTTACATGTGATTCTGTTCTTTCAGGGAACCTAGTCCTGCACCTTCACCTCTTAGCTGAAACTGTCTCAACATCATTGCTTCCAACCCTGTGATCCACAGCCTGACTATAGCGGTGGCTTCTTTTCTGCCAGGGACTTGGATCCTGTAACTTAGCTGCACACTTTCTATTTCCATTTCTACCAACTACTTGTGCAACCTTGTGAAATACTGCTCTAGCCTCTTTAATCCTCTGGATCCATTCTGTAACCCACATAGATAGATAGGTATAGATAGATGATGGATGGATAGATAGATAGATAGATAGATAGATAGATAGATAGATAGATAGACAGACAGACAGACATATGCTATGTGATATGTCCTTTGAGAGTTATTACTAGTAATAAATATTGAAATGAAAAAAATGTGTTTGCTTCAACCAACTTAGCAAGGAAATTATGATTATCGGGCAAATTCAGCCTTTGAAACTGCCATTTTTGTGAATTTACTGCTATTCAACAAACTGTGACATTGTGGAATGTCACACTCATTTCTGTCTGTTTCTGATGTAGAGCTCTGTAGTAAAAATTTTGGAATTTTTTTCTAACACAGAAATAGTATAAGAATGTGTTTTTGTTTTAATCCCAGGTGTGGGCATGTGGGGCCGCTTCGGACTGTCCACAGCAGCTGACAATGATTTGCCTTGGATTCTAGCAGAGGCATGGCTTTGCCACCTGCAGATAGTTTCTGTGATGGTGTGACATTTGGAATTCTGAGAACTTTCCAGCGGGTATACATGCTAGGGCCCCAAGAGGTGGGGTTAGTGGTTGCTGGGAGGTGCTGCATTTTGTTAGTGGTCATGCTCAAAAAAAAAACAATAGAAAGGAAATTAGATTCAGGGATCTCTATCTCTTTCTCTCCCCTCTATCCTTCTTTTTTCCCTATCTAGTGATAAGGGTGAAACCAGGGGAATAAAGGGTAGAAAAAAGAAGAACCCACAAAGTAGCAAAGGCCTTCTACAAAGTTGCTCATAAATTGCTGTTTTGCTTTTTTGTTTTTGTTTTCCTCAGAAATATAAGCATGAAACATTTCCTGGATTCTTTGATATAAACTTTCGCCACCTAACTCAATTTGGAATCACCCAGAAGAGGAGATACCTCTGGGTGTGTCTGTGAGGATACTTGCAGGCTGGTTTCTCTGAAGAGGGAACACACACCCCGAATGGGGGGTGGCAACAATATATCGAGAGGATTCGGAGAAACAGGAAGGAACATGCGAGAGAGCGCGCGAGAGAGGAGACGAGCGAGAGATCTCGCTTCTCTCTCGCCCTTCCCCCCTCTCTCCTCTCCCTCTCCCTTCCTCTCTCCCATTTTGAACTATGAGCCAAAACACTTTCATCAGGTATTTGGTTACAGCGACCAGAAATGCAATTAGTATGGTCTTTATTGGTGTGCCTTTTATCCTAACAGACGATGGGACGCTGCAGTCACAGTTGCAACTGTACCAATGTTATTGCTTGGTACGTGAATGACATTGGACAACAACTCTTTGAGCCTTGATCTACAAGTCTTTACATCACAAATAATACTTACAGCTTGACATATGTAAGCTATTATTTTAATTATACCTTTCCTAGACCTCAAAATTACAGAGTCTTTTGTTTCTAGTAAAAATACCTTTAAAAAAAGAGTAAAGCAAAGGTTTCTTTATGTATAAAGATTGAAAAAATTGTCTACCAGCAAGCCCATACAAAAGAAATACTGAAGAGAGTGATTCAGACAAACAAAATCAATACCGACAGAGATATGGACCATACAGAAACACAGGCACCTAAAATGAGGGATACATGGGTAAAAATCTAAGATTGTTTTCATTATTGTTTCTCTTTTTTTAAATATGGGCGACCTTTTCCTTAAATAAAACCAATGGGATGCGGAATTATAATGTAAACTTGTGAGTTAATGACCACAGTAATATAAAGATGTGGACAGGAAAATGGAAATTAGCAAAAGTTTCTTATAATACAAAGGAAGAATATAGCATCTGTCAAAACTATATAATGATAAGTTAAACCATAAAACAGGGAAATAACAAACCAATTACAGATATATACATATATATGTATATATATACCAATGGATACACTATTTCTACTTTAAATTAATCTAAAAGTCAGGAAAAAGAAAAAACCCATGCAAAGTGGAGAAAGAGTTGGACAAATAGAACAGAAGGAATACTGTGACACATAAAATCCAGTCATGGTAATATTCGTCCTAAATGTAAATGTCTGCGTTGCCAAGATGGAAGAAAGAGGAGTCCCATGCTTGTATCTCCCACAATTCTAAGAATCTGGGAACCTACACACCCAACTGCAGACTCAACAACAGCTATGTGACTCAGTTCCACTCAACTGGCCCTTGAGACAACCACATAAGCCCAACAAGGTGCCAACAGGAAAGAACCTTTAGTTGCTGAAGCCAGTCTTCAAAGAGGAGAAGAGGTATCAACTCCTGAAGTGCACAAACGGGAATGCAAGACTATGGCAATAGTAAGGAGCCAGGCAAGCACGGTCCTGCAAACAACTACAATCAGGGAAATTATGCAAAACCAGAGGTTAAATTTAACAAATAAAAATCATAGAAAAGAACCATAGAAATCCTAGCTGAGTAACATAGCCACAGAATGGAGCAAAACTACAGTGAAGAAGAGAGCAAGGCCATGCAGAAGTAATAGCAAGAATATTTTTCAAATGTTTTCAAACAATTTGAAGTGTAATTATGTAATTAGAGAAACCAAAAATGATAAGTGAAAAAAAAGCATAATGTATTTACAGGCTGACATAAGCAAGCAAATATGTGAATTATAGGCGAGTTTGGAAGAGAAGAAGAGAAAGCGGCACTATGGTTATATTTCCATTAAAAAAATAAAAGATTAAATTACAAAAGGAAGAATAGATTAAAATGTCTACATTGTGAGAGATATGTACAACCAGATCCTTGAGGCTTAAAAGTCTGTAAAGAAAGAAAAAAAAAATGTTAAATAGTGATATCACAGAACAGAACGCATTACTGAGAGAAGAGGGAGTCTTGAAAGGAGGAAAAAAGACTCATATCTGAGTCTCAGCTCACTTATCAGCTAAAACTTTAAAAAAGATGGTGGGTAATACATTCAAAGTATTAAAAGGAAAAAACAAAAACAAACAAACAACGTCCCTGAAAAAAAAAAACCAACCAGGAATTCCATACCCAGTAAAACTGTCCTTCAGAAATGAATGAGAGGCAGTGATACAGACGTAAATGACACCTGAGCGAGGTGCGAGGTGGTGCATGCCTGTGATCTCAACATTCAGCAATGCAGTGGCAGGCATATATCTGTGGGTTCGAGGCCAGCCTGGTCTGCAAAGCAAGTCCAGGAGAGCCAAGGCTACACAGAGAAACCCTGTCTTGAAGACAAAGAAAGACATAAAATATGTCCATAGACTAACAAAATCTGGGTGAGTTTACCATCATTCTATGAGACTCACAAGAAATGCATCTGACTTGCAAGAAGTGCTAAATGGAATTCTTAAAGCTGCGGTGAAATGAAACTAAATAACCATATGAAAACTTCTGAAAGTATAAAAGTCGCTGATAAGGTAAACTAGTACAACCAACAAACCAAAAGAAAAGGCTCTGAATTTCATAACCCCTCAGACGTTGAAACCCTGAGATTCAAGTCTGTAAAGGCAAAAATCCCAGGTCATAATAACACAATATTTAACGTTTCAAATGCTGAAATTCTGAAAGCCCAAAGCCTGCAAGCAACCATTTCCATGAAAAATAAAAACGTCATGAAAAAGGAATAGGAAGCTGAATTCTGGTAAAGAGCTAATGATTTCTTTGGTTGTGCCCGGGGCAGTTGTCAAATTATTCATTCATGTATTGTCTGAGCTCCTTGCGCACATAGTGTCATGCCCTTTGTCAGGGAGTGAAATGAATCTGGCTCGAAGGCGTTTGCTAATTAGAGTCTCCTCCCATGTCACGAAGCAGATTGGATAGTGAGTAGCCTTGGTTAGTGCTCTGGCTGTCAAAAGAGACAGACTTCTTACAGGAATCACTAAGTATAACACAGACGAACGATTGCAAGCCTCACTGCAGCTCACTGTTACACTTTCAAAACTGCTCCCACTGTGTTTAAGTCAGGTACATACAATGTGAGGCTCCACCAGGAGAAGTCATAGAACCTCGCCACTTGTTTCTGTATTATGAGAGGAAAGTGAAGAATCTTGGATGGCTATTTGAATATTTTGCAAACGTTGAATAAGAAAATGAATTTCATCTGAATCCCTGGCCACAATGACACACATGGAATACAAATATGAGCAAGAACTCTAAAGGTGAACTTCAATGTGCTACCAATCGGGTTTGGTTTTTGGGTTTTTTTTTTTGTTGTTGTTGTTTTTTGTTTGTTTGTTTGTTTGTTTTGTTTTTCCCCCATTCAACCCACTGCATTTGGTGGAAAAATTTCGACGAGTGGATTGGCCACATGGTAGAGTAATGACAAAAATTTTAATGTCAAAATGCGTCATCTGTGTGCATTGACATTCCTTCCAGCTGATGAAAATCCAGGAGCTCTTAATGAATTCAAGCCACATTTGCAAGAAAGCCAAAAGTTACTGGCCGGTTTGAAAACAATTATGTGCAGGGTAGGGCAAGAAGGCACTTTCGCAATGGTGTTGCTTGATCACCAGTATTGTTTCCGCAAAACTGTGAGGTCTGTGTACAAGTAAAGAGGGAATGGATGTCTCTCTGTGCCCAAAACAACACGGAAGGGCGGCTCTAACAAAGGAAAAATTGCATAGGGAATGTGTGCGTCGGTGGAAATCAGCTCACAGAAAAGTAGAGCAGCACTGCAGAGCAAGGGGGAGTAAATATGTTCTTCAAGACAGCAATGGCCTTTTAAAAACGGCCAGCTACTCGCCATGGTGTAGGACTTTAAAATACGGTTAGTGGTTGTGAAAGGGGGCCTGTGCTAGTGGGACCGCCTCAGTGAATGGCTCGTAATCTAGGACTCCATCACATCATCCTTTCTCATCATAAAGTTCTTCTTAGTTCTTCATCCTTTTCATAGGTTTTTCTGTTTTTCAATTTCAGCATTTGTTACAATTCTTTGAGCTACACATTTTACCAACCCATTTTTTTTTTTTAACTATGGAGGCTATATATTGTAAAGACTTCTAGATGGTTCTAATTCATTTAATGGCACTTTTTTTTTTTTTTTAAGGAGGAATCTGTTTTAACTCCATAAACATACATTATCACAAAGTTGGCTTTATTTGTAAAAATTCAGCATGTTTATTTTTAAAAAATTGAAATCTCTCCACTAAATGAAGCAAAGCCCTTTGTATATCGACATTTGTGAACCATAAAGTCTCTGGCGATCATATTTTGTCTGAGTACACATTTGGTGGTGACCAACCATGAATTTATTTCGGAGACTGAGGTTCCTTTTATTAGTTCCAGGCAATTTGTGGAAGAAGAAGAGGAAGAAGACAGTTTTGTGACAGTGCCAACGGGCCAACTGAAGTTGTGTGGGCTCATTCACATGTCCAAAATGTGGTTGATATTCTAAACACTACCCAAAAGAAGGCTGCCACCTCATGCCAAAACCAAGAGGCACAGAGATGTTTCAGCCCTCAACACAGTGCTACATGGAGTTGGGAGGAGCTACAGTTCTGACAGCAAAGAACACAGACAAGCCTCGTTCCTGGGCTCAAGCCCAATCTTGCTCTAACAGCCTGGAAGATCATCGATGTCCATCAATTACTATTGTCAGTACCAAGACATCTTTGCCCCAACCTTTAGCCTTCAGTGTAGTCAAATCTGTACCGTGTCCCTTGACCTGAGGAAGGATCTGAGTGGGGCTCCATTGCTGTCTCTGCTGTAATCCTTGTCCAAGTACGCACCAGCTGGATCCCGAGGAGAAACCAGAGGTTTGTGGTCCAGGGTCAGCTATCTTTCTGCCCTCTGGGGTGCCTGGAATTGGTGCTGGCTGGACATGTGATCGCGAATCACTGCTTTCAATTGGTCTGATTTAGATTATCCATTACCTCTCTTGGGGTTCAGGAATAGCTCCATACTGACCACTGGAACACAAAGGCATAGATAGATGGAAGTTGATTTAAATGCTGAACAATAACTGACCAGTCAGTGACCACAGCCTGTGACACTGGAAAAAAGTACTGACAAGACAGGTCTCAATTCAGAACCGGGCTGTGATGTCAGTCTGTTTCTAAGGCAGGATTTTTATAAGAAAAACCATAACCAGGTAACAACCAGGTAACCAGGTAGGAAGCAAGGGGAGGGCAGCATTACATCATTTTGACCAGTCAAACACAAGAAGAATCCATTTTGTTCTGAGCACAATGTGACCAGGTGGCTAGACAAAGCATTTTAAGCTGATTGGCCAGGATATAGGGTAGGGGAGCTCTTGGAGGCTTTCCAGCTTTCTGGGAGTGAGGAACATAGCAGGATGTTGCCATCTTAACGCTAATAGAAAGTAGTTTATCTTTAACCCAAGCAGAACGTGCATTTGTCATCTATTGTTTTATTTTAAGCAGCAAGCATTCAACCTTCCTGGTCTCTGGCACGTAGGGCCTGAGAACTTGAACTTAGCTGGTGTGAGCAGAAGAGCCACAGTTCCGCTAGGGACTAAAGAGGGTCTCCGCGGAGGGGCAATGGCGTTTATAAGCAGCTTACAACACCACATTCTACACGACTGCACATGTAAAGGGGATGAGCACAGCGATGAGCCGCAGTGGTCTGTGTTTATACATTTCCCATCTGAGCTGTGTTCTGCATGACTGCAATTTCACTGTTGGTAACTGTCATGCTTGTGGTATTGTCAAGAGTACTTGAGCAATACGCTTGTAAAACTACATCTCTTCTTGTTGCCGATTTTATTGTCTAAGGTGGTATGTTTCTCAAATCTTCTTTTAAAATGAAATTGAATAGCTCTTAACAAAATTTCGGTCATACTCTGGGGATTCTACTGCTCAGGATTACTGCATTCAGAACTGCATATTTTGGAATTATGGCCCAACCTCAAAGACACATGTAAAACCAAGTTAAAATATAGGTATTCAACAACTTATAATACTCTTTTTTTTTTAACCTTAGTCTTTACAGTGGCATAAAGTAATATTCACCCGGTAGGATAAGAAAAATATAAAGAGAGAAATAGAGTGAAATACGATAATACTAGGTGATTTCTGGGCCTCTTTCCCAACAGTGCATAGGCCATCTAAACAAAAAAAGAAATAGGGGGACAAGTAATTTTAATAATACCATTACCCAAACATGGCAGGCACATATATACAAAATGTTACTAAGGAACAAAATAGGCATTTGACTCAAGTGAATATGGTATATTCTCCAGGATACTATAGAACTTAGAGAAGAAACCATTTTAAGGGAGCTTGAGGAGACAGAACTGGTGTTCAGTGCCAACATCCACACTGGGCAGTCCACAACCACCTGTAGCTCCTGCTCCAGTAGATATGATGGCCTCTTCTGGCTTCCAATGGCACCTACACACATGTACTTACAAACTCCAACACACACACACACACACACACACACACACACACACACACACACACACGCACGCACACGAGAAATATTTTTAAAACAAAAAAAGACATTAGATCAGGCCATTTTTCCCTTTTTTCTTATAAAGATTTTATGTATTTTTATGTATATGAGTGCTCTATCTGCTTGTACACCTGCATGCCAGAAGTGGGCATCAAATCCCAGTATAGATGGTTGTGAGCCACCATGCGATTGCTGGGAATTGAACTCAGGACCTTTGGAAGAGCAAATGGTGCTCTTAACAGCTGAGCCATCTCTCTAGCCCCAGGCATTTTTTTTTCCAAACATGATAGTATGAAACTAAAACTCAGCAACAGAAGTAACTTTTAAAAATTCAAAAACATATGTAAATTAAGCAATGAAAAATTCATCGAGCCAAAGAAAACAGCAAAAGAGAAATTTTAAAAGGATCTAAGAAGTGAAAATAAAATCAAAGCACATCGAAAGCTATGAAAAGCAACAAAGACAATTGTGAGATGGAAATTTAAAGCAATAGATGCTCACATTCACATAAGTACTGGATACAGTGACTCCTGCTTGTGCCCCTAACACTCAGGAAACCGAAGTAGGAGGCTCAAAAGTTGGAGGTTCTGTATAGGGAGGCTCTATCTTACAAAAAAAGAAAAAACTAAACAAAAAGGAAAGTGAATAAGACTACAAACAACTTAATAATAGACTTCAAGGAACCAAAAAACAGAGCAACAATAATGACAATAATAAGCTAATAAGAAATAATAAATATTATAGTAGAATAATTGAAATAAAAAGACCATGCAAAGAAAAAAGCACACTAAGAATTGTCTTTCTGAAAAGACAAATGGACATCTCACAAGTATCTATCCAGGGGCAAAATACTTTACGTAAATAAAATTATGGATGAGAGATTATATCAAATACTATAGGAACACAAAGGACCATAAGACATTGCTATGAAAAATTTATACCAACAACTAAAGAACATAAAATAGATAGGTAAACAACCTACCAAGACTTAACATAAGGAAATAAGAACTCTGACCACACACACACCAATAATACATAAAGGGATTTAACTAATAATGGAAAACTTCTCAACAGATAAAAGCGTAAACCTAGAGGCTCACGGCTGAAACACTAGTATCTATTCTCCTCCACTTCTTCTAAAGCATTGAGAAAGAGGAAAACCATCCAGACCCATGCTGTAGGGCCAGCATCACTTGTGATCAAAGCCAGACAATGATATTATCCTTAATATACTATCCTTAATATGTGCCAACACTAATGATAGACATGGGGCTCAACTCCTCAACAGGACACAAACAAACTTAATTCAGCCCTTTTTAAAATTGTATTAATTTATTCAGATTACAACTTAATTGTTATCTCATCACTTGTATCTTCCCATTCCTCCCTCCCTCTCGCTTTTACCCTACTCCCCTCCCCTATGACTGTGACTGAGGGGGACCTCCTCCCCCACTATATGATCATAAGCTATCAAGTCTCATCTTGGTAGCCTGCTTATTCTTTCTTTGAGTGCCCTCAGGCCTCCCCACCCAGAGGAGGTGGTCAAATATGGGGTACCAGAATTCATGCCAGAGTGAGTCCCCGTTCTCCACATAACTAGAAAATGTTCCACCACACAACAAGGACATATGCTCAACCATGTTCATAGCAGCCTTATTCATAATAGCCAGGACAGCCTAAATGTCTCTCAGTTGAAGAATGGATAAAGAAACTGTGGTACATTTACACTATGGAATACTACTCAGCTATTAAAAACAAGGAAATCCTGAAATTTGTGGACAAATGAATGGAACTAGAAATGATCATACTGAGTGAGTTAATCCAGAAGCAGAAAGACTCACATGGTATATACTCACTTATAAGTGGGCACTAGCCCAAAAGGCATGTCCCATGAAAGTCTTCACTTATCAGGAGTTTGGGATAGATGTGAGGACATCACACTGGGACTCTAGGTAAGACAAATATAGGAGATGGGGAAATAGAAGGACCCAGAGGGGCCTAGAAACCTACAAGAAGAACATCGTGACAGGTGGATCAGGGCCCAGGGCGGTGGGGGGAGGTCTGCTCAAACTATTGCACTAACCAAAGACAATACATGTAGTAAACATCGAACCTGTACTCTGATCTAGCCAATGGTCAGGACATTCTCCACAGTTATGTGGAGAGCGGGTTATTCAGCCCTTTTTAAAAGAGGTCATCCAAATCGACAAAGTGTAATTTCTCTTCCCATATGCATGGGTTACATATGAGTCGAATACGAAATGTATCCATAGGCTCAGGTAATTTGAACACTCGGCCCCCAGCTGCTTCTGCTGTTTGGAAGGTTGAGAAACACTGGGGTGAGGCTCATCAACTACACCACCTAAACGCTCAAACCCTGAGACAAATGTTCTCCATTACCAGAGAACAAAACCCGACAGATTGTACGTCAATGTCAACACTGCATTACCTTCCTCCCTGAACCACATCTGGGAATTAACCCTCGGGGACTCACCCCAGGAAAATTGTGACAAATGGACGTTACCCATTTTGCCCCTTTTGGGAAGCTAAAATACATCCATGTGTCTATAGACACCTTTAGTGGATTCCTTTACGCCACCCTTCAGTCCGGGGAGGCTACAAAGAATGTAATCAGCCATGTTCTTTCCTGCCTCGCAGTTATGCCCCGGCCCTCCACCATCAAGACAGACAATGGGCCTGGCTATACTAGCTCCTCCTTTAAAAGCTTTTGCGCCCAATTACAAATTAAACATGTTACTGGGATTCCCTACAATCCCCAAGAACAAGGCATAGTAGAAAGAGCTCATCAAACCTTAAAAAATATGATTTTAAAACTCAAAAATTCTGGGGGGATATTATACCCCATCAATAATAATCATAAAAACTTATTAAATCATGCCTTATTTGTCCTTAATTTTTTAACCCTTGATAGACAGGGAAAGTCGGCTGCCGATAGATTCTGGCATCCTTCAACTGCCGATACTTATGCTCAAGTACTATGGAAAGATCCATTGACTCATCAATGGCATGGACCAGATCCTGTGCTCATTTGGGGCAAAGGACATGCCTGTGTCTATGACCAGACTCAACAAAATGCTCGATGGCTTCCTGAAAGGCTAATCAAACTGGCTAACCCAATGACCTCCCCAGGGAAAGTCCCTGAAGAAGATCAATAAATGTGTTCTCTCCTAGAATGTCCCTGCACATCTTCTTCCTCGTCCTCCTGAGCCCAGTGGTAAGTACTCCCCTCTCCCACCCCTGTCATAATCCCTACGTGATATTCAATTACACATGGGTCATTGTAAACCAGGCTGGTGACATCGTCAATTCCAGTAGCCACCTGGGAGCTCAGCCCCATTGGCCAGTCCTCCAAGTAGACCTCTGTGCACTGGCACTCAGGGCTAACCCCGACTGGGGTACTGAGAACGTTTTTTGGCCCACGCATGAGTCTAAGGCTCCCGAACAGCCCATAAGAGGAAGAGACTATGTTGGATGCCGCAATGATTTAGAACGAATACTGCTTCATAAGGCTTTAAGAAGACAAGGGTACTGGGGACTAAATGGAGGCCTATATGTTTGCCCTGGCACTTCTCATCGTCCCCGGACCAATAATTACAAGTGCGGAGGCTCTAATGATTTCTTTTGTGCCTCCTGGGGATGTGAGACATCGGGAACCACTTATTGGAAGCCATCTTCCCCCTGGGATTATATCTCTGTCACTAGTTCTTAGATACACCCTGAAGTTAATAATTACTATACGCCTGATGACTTAAAAAACCTTTGCAATAGCGTTCGTTCCGCCACCCTCGGTTGGTGCAATCCCCTATCCATCTCCTTCACCGCCCCAGGTAAACGTCAAATTTGGACTGACAGAGGCTTTGAGTGGGGCCTACGCCTTTATAAAATAGGTTATGACATGGGATTAACCTTTAAAATCAGGCTCTTAAAAGAAGTCCCCAATAAAAATGCTGCCTCTGCAGGCCCCAATAATATGCTTCATAAGCCTGTAGCAGCCGCCCCTAAGCCTCCTGCTCCTAAGCTACAGCTAACCCCTCATCCTTCTGCCACCCTCCACTCTTCTTTCCCTACCCTGTTCCAACCCACCATCCCTGTTGGTCCCCCTAGTACTGCAGAACTCATTATTGATCTCGCTAATGCCTCTATCCAGACCCTTAAAAGTGCTAACTCCTCCACTTACCCAGAATGTTGGATATGTTTCTCCCCCACCCCCCCTTACTATGAGGGCATTGCGCTCTTTTCCACCCCCTCCTTTACCAATGAGACACCTACCACCCTTTCCACGTCCGAACCTGACAACTCCATTACAGTTCAATCTATTTCTGGTTTCGGCACTTGCCTTCTGGGCCCAAATATGCTTCCCCCCAGAGACCTATTGGAAGTTTGCAATCAGACTCTTGTATTAAATACCACCTTCCAATTCACCTTGGCCCCTAATGATACTTATTTTGCCTGCTCTTCAGGCCTGGCCTCTTTTCTCTTTACCCCTTTATTTATCCACAAACGTGATTGGTGTGTGATGGTCCTCTTATTCCCTCGCTTCTCTGTCCACAACCCTGAAGATTTCCTGAACTTTATAGATAAGGGCGTCTCCATCCACCCCCGATCTAAGAGAGAGCCCATTACGACCCTCACCATAGCCACTATTTTGGGCCTTGGTGCAGTGGGGGCAGGTACAGGAATTGCCTCCCTGGTGACCTCCAAACAAGGTTTTGCTGAACTCCAGACAATTATTGATAGAGATATTTCTAATATGAGAGATGGGATTCAGGAGGTAAAGGACTCCCTTGATTCCTTTGCAGAGGTAGTTCTTCAAAACTGCAGAGGCCTTGACCTCCTTTTCCTCAAGGAGGGGGGGCTCTGTGCTGCTCTTAAAGAGGAATGTTGCTTCTATGTCAGTAAAACAGGCTTAGCACAAAAGAGCCTTGACAAAGTTTCCAAGGCCCTGGAGGAACGTCGGCGAGCCAGAAAGAAACAAGAATCCTGGTATCAAAATTGGTTTTCCTCCTCCCCCTGGCTCTCTACCCTCTTGCCCAGCCTCCTGGGCCCCTTTGTGGGGATCCTCATCCTCCTTTCTTTTGGGCCTTGGGCCTTCCATCGTTTAACCACCTTTGTTAAAAGCCAGGTTGACTCTGCTACCAAGAATATACAGGTCCATTACCACCGCCTCTCCTCAGAAGATCCTAAAAATAATGCCTCCGAAACAGAGACTTCAAGGGTCCAACAGCCTTCACAGCAGCCCTATGGACAACCCCTACATTTCCAGGCATTACGCGATGCCAAATGGAGGGCTCGACTCTGCCCCAGGCGTTTCTGGTAACCTCATCAAACCCCTTCCCATCATCCTCAGTTCTTACCGCACAGCCTTTTTGCCTTAGAGGTCAGATCATTCCCCCAGGCCTGACAGGCTGCCTGTAAGTCCTACATAACTAACTTGCAGTGAGTCTCTCTTTCTTCTTTCTGCGTGGCCTTTGCACTCGACTGGCCCTAGTTGCCATTGCATGTCGTAAGGCACCCTATATCTGCATGCACCCAGTGGCCATTGCACCCCGCAGGGAAGCTTGCCATTGCACGCGAGATGGCACTGAGTGGCACCTCTAAGATGGTCCTCGATCAGTTGGCTCTGAGACATGCTCCAGCCTTGATCGGACCATTTCCTTTTCCTAAGCTCACTGCCCATATAACACCCTATGGAGAGCTGCGAAGTACTGCGCCCACATGTGGCACCAGTTTTCGCCTTCCGCCACCCCGACGACGAGCGCTCTCGGGAATGTGTGAGACCTTCCTTGGCATGTGGTGTGCTGGGCCCATATTAAATAGGGAAGGGGGAGATGTTGGGAGCCGAGAGACCCTGGCTGAGCTGAGAGACCCTGGTTGCGTTGAACTCCAGCTGACCCTTTCCAGCCAGCCTATACAGAAAGAACTTAGCAAACATTTTGCCTGGCAACGGACAAACCGCAAATGTCGTGCTTGGCCCCAGGAGAGGGAACTTGGCCCTGAGAAAAGGAACACTCAGCGTACCGTGGCTTTGTAGCCTTTCACAGGAGTCACGGTACATGAACATCTGACGTGCTGTGGTCTCTGGGAGAGGACCGCAGGGCCACCTGTCTCCTCCCCCCACCCCACACATTGTCCCAGGGGTTCCTACCCCAGAAGATTCTGTACTTTCCCACTGCTCTCCCTCCTTCCCCCGCCCTTCCTGAAGCACACTTTAAAAATCATACACCTGCTTTCAGTAAATGACTCTTGATAAGACAACCTTTCTAGAGTCGTGTCTCTCTCCCGCCCATTTCTCATTTACAGGCCGCAACCCCCTTCGAGAACCCGAATAACTAAACCCGCAGGACAGGGACAAAAAGGAAATTAAATAATTAAATCAAAGGCATACAAGTTATAAAGTTAAGTTGACATGATCTTACATATAGAAAGCTTAAGAAGTGTATTAAAAGAAAACTGCTAAAAATTACTTTTAATATCTTGTTATAGGGCACAGAGACAACCCACAAATATCAGTAACATTTCTATACATTAACATCAAACAGTAAAAATGAGACTATGAAGACAACACATTTACAATACCAACAAAAACATTAAGACATTTAGGAATTAATTTAACTAAGGTAGTAAAACTTAAATATCCCGAAAACTGTAAGAGACTAGTGAAAGAAAGTAAATAGAATATAAACAAATGGGTATATGTCCCTTATCATAGGTTTGAAGAGCTGATTTTTTTTTTCAATTTCTGGGCCAGCAGGATTGTCCAGTGGGTGAAGGTGCTTGCTACCAAGACTTAAGACCTAACTTCAATTCCAGAAACACAACTGTTAGAAGGAGAACACCTACTCCCCCAAGTTGTCCTCCACATAACACATATGCCTAGAGATACATACACAAAATGAAAAATTATAAAAGGTATAAGTAAGTAAAATGTCCATGCTACCCAAAGTCACATACAGGTAAATATAATACCCACTCTGTTCAAATTAATATACAAATATAAGGCTGTCACTGTAAAATTCTAATGACATTTTTCACAGAAGTGAAAAAATATCAGAAAAAATTTATGGCACCACAAAATATTTCAAACAGCTTCAAAAAAACTTTACATAAAAGAACAAAGTTACAGGCAGCAGAAATCTTGATTTTACACTGTGGTGAAAGTAACTGTTAAATATACAACAATCAAAATAACTTGATACTTGATACTGGTACAAAAAATAGGCATGTGGACTAATGGTGCGTAGTGGAGACCCACATACATAAGGCAATGCAGATGCGGTCAGCAAAGTCTTTGTCAAAGGTATCAAGAATATCCAATAGGGAAAAAGACCGGCTCCTTAATAAGAAAACTGTCCATATGCTAAACAAACAAACAAACAAACAAACAAAGTTATAGCCTTAGCTAATGTTAAACAGCAGCATGAAAAATAATTTGAAACAAACTATATACAAATATATTAGAAGAAAACACATTATTTGGTTTGGTTTGGTTTTATATGACAGTACTGCTCTGGGAGATTGTGAGGCATTGCAACATGGGCCTTCACTGGAAGATGTGGGTTGCTATGGGGGTGAACCTTCAGGTTTAGAGGTAGACCGCCTTTCCTATGTGTGGAAATGTCACAAGTCACATTCCAAGTTCCCACCACTACAGAGCACCACCTTCCATGTCCCCATGAAACCAAGAACCAATTTGCATCCTTCAGTTATTTTCTTCTAGAAGACATGTACGCTAATTTGTGGAGTGTATACATTTCATATATATATATTGTTTTACATTACGTTGTATATCATAAATATATAGAACGTTGTATTTTGGTGTGACGATTGAGTGTTTATCCTCTTCCTGACCATGGCCGTTCTGACTAAGATGGAGTGGGTCTCAGTGTAGCTGTAAGATGAGTTGTCCTTGATGGCTAGGGATGCTGACTGTGATTCCACTTGCTCGTTGGCTGTTTGTGCATCATCGTCTTTGTGAACTGTCTGTTCATTTCATTTACTACTTGAGATGTTTCGCTTTAGAGTACTTGGGGCTTACCATTCCTTTTACAGTCTAGGCGTTGAACGTCTGTCAGGCATATAGTGGGCAAAGAGTTCCTCTTGCTCCCTGTTGCTGCCTCATTGGGTTACCTGCTTTGCTGGGCAGAGGCCTTTTTATTTCACAAAATAATTTGTCAGTCCTTGATTTTATTTCCTAAGGCGAGAGAGTCCTTTTTCAGAAAGTCTTTCCCTATATCCAGACCTTGATACGCCCTGCCTGTGTTTTTCTCTTACAGAGTCAGAGTCATGGGTCTTACATAAAGTCTGTTGACACCTTTTGAATCGATTTGTGTACAGTGTGAGAGATGAGGTCTGGTTCCTTTCTCTTGCTTGTGGATGCCTACTGTTCCTGGAACTGCTTGTTGAAGAATGTCTACTTTAGCATATTTGTAAGCAAACGGTGTCTTGTATGTGTAAAAGATTCTAAGGACTTAGTCAAAAAAAAAAGAAAAACAAACAAATAAAACAACAAACCTTAGAACTGATAAACATGGACAGCAAAGTAGCAGGATGCAAAATCAACATAAAAGTCAGCACCTTTTCTATATACTGAAAGTTAATGTGCTGAGAAAGAAGTCAGGAAAATAGCCTTGTCTTTATAATGATGCTCTCTGCTGTATGCATCAAAAAATGGTGCAGCCATGACTTCCGAATCAGCAACCTCACTGAAGTGAATTTGAGTCTTCCAGGACAAACCATGGCTTTTTTTTTTTTTTTTTTTTTTTTTTTTTTTACTTTCTCACATTATTATGATGACCTGGAATTTGGCAAATTTGGCACATTTGGCCAATGTGCTGAACCACCTAAGGTTTAAATTTTGGTTTGCTTTGGTTTTTGATGCGAGTGTCACCGTGCAGCCTAGACTAGCCTTGAAGTCGCTGCTGTCTTCTTGCCTCTCTTCTGAGGACAGGGGATTAGAGTTGTGCTCCACCACAACTGTAATTCTAAATTCCACTCAAGTTCTGTATTCGGTTCTCAGATATTCAGAAGGAAGCCCGGGTTCCAGGCTTTGCCCCATCCCCACCCCCACCCCACCCCGCAAAAGGAAAACCCATTGACTGAATTCTTTACATTTTTCTGACACGTTCATAGAGTTCCAGAAACTTTCACTCAGATGCTACAAAATAAATACTTTGTGAGAAAAATGTAAACCTCAGTGTTCCAGGGTAGAAAAGCTGTGGGACTCATTTCCGTAGATGCTGCCTTTCTGATAGGGCTTCCTGAGTGATGTGCGAGGGCTCTGAGCCGACCCCTGTTGTTGTGATTTCTTTGCTCAGAAGTCAGAACTATTGGGTCCTTGTGTGCATATTAATAAACCATTTTTTGTCAAACTTTTAAAGAAACTAATTGAATTTTTCCAAACATGATCTTTCTTAACGTCCATGATCGGATTCTGAGTAATTAATGACGACACTGTCCAAACCACAGAGGAAGCCAAGTGGCACTAATTGGTGAGGGCTCCTCTGGTCTCCAGGCTCTGCACAGACAAGCAGCTTACCATCACTGCCTCTTATCACACCCATATCATCCTCTGTGAGCCCTCACTCAAAAGGAAGGAAAGTAGGTGCCTTGCCTAAAGCTACAACAAATACACACCATGAGCCCAGTGGTCCAAACCCCGGAGCAGCACGGCCAGCCTCCCGCACCTGGATCTGATGAGGACACCAAGCCAGTGGGGAGCGGTGGCGACCACGCCCAGAGCCTTCACTGCACTTTGGTGACTGTGTTCATTCCAGCAGCTCCAGTGAGCCTTGGCTGACTCCTAGGGAAGGCACATACCAGATCTGCTGCCTATTGCCAGAACTTTAGCTCAGAATAACCTTCAAATGCCTCCCCTTGATCATGGGCAGCTTCAAAAAAGTGCTGGCTAGGAGCTATTCCCAGAGGCCTAATTGCTCTCTGTGACACTTTACAAGGGGCAGCTTATGGCTTTCCCTCCCAAGTCCTTCCCTCTGTGCTGAGATCCAGAATAAACGCCGTTCCTAACACGTATGCTAAATCCAGGGAGGGCAGGCTCAGCTGTAGGCAGAATTGCGGGACTCCTTCCCGGGCAAGGCCAATGCGCACTGTGTATGTCTTGCCAAGTTCTTTTCTCCGTTGCTTTGAAAACCCTTGTGTATTCCAAAAGAAATGCGGCCCATGTGTTTCTGATTCATTTACACTTAAATCATTAAAATGTTGTTTTGTGAGAGTTATTTGATGTCTAAAGAGCCTGACAGTCTGCTTAATGGGGGTTTATAGGCTTTTCTTTTTATTCTGCCTGAAACAGAGAGCATTCCACTCAGAGGATGCCTGAGCACAGTCCTCACTCCATCACACACACACACACACACACACACACACACACACACACACACACCTGCATTATCAACCAGGGGCTGGTAACCATGCCCAGTACGCAAGGCTGACACACCCAAGAGGGCTAAAATGGGGACACTGGAGAGAAAGTGGGTAAGAACTACACTGGATCTCAAATTATTGCTTCCCAGCAAAAAAAAAAAAAAAAAAAAAAAAAAAAGCCAAAGGAGCGCTATCTAAGGGTGGAGAATGTGTTTGTCACCTTGACTCAGGTGTCAGGTAGCCTTCTGCAGGACTGAAAAACATCAATCAGAATCTCACTTGCACCTTATTACAGCTTCCATTGAGCTAACTAGGAGAAACATTTAGTGCCACACACACAGCCAGGTTGAGCTGAAAACACAGATCTCTGCTAAGGTATGGATTGGTGTCTCTAGCTCTTTTCAAATGAGTCGAAACTGAGTTTCTCTGTTAGTGAATGTGTGTTATGACAAGTTACTGAGGCATGATATCATAGAACGGATAAGATCGAATTCTTCTTCCCTTTCTAGCTGCGGGACCAGCTTCTCCAGGTCATTTCTTCATTGGAAAGTGGAGTTGTAATCCCACCACCGACGTGCATGAGACACAAAGGTCCTTGAAGGAATGGTGTCACAGTAGGCTTGAAGTGGCACTAGCCTCTTCAGGAGTGATAAGGGTATCTGGATGACTTTGGCCCATCACATAATCTTGTCACAAGATCATTTCGTCACCTGTAAAAGATGCATCACAGAGAGCCCTCAGAACTTTGTGGCAGTACTTTTGATGTCATCTGGGCTTGGCACAGGAATGACCCTCAGGGAGTTCCACATTTGCACTCTCTTCAGTGCTGGCTGGCATTTCTGTGTGATGGGGACTACTACTGGGAAGGGGTCTACGTCATGCAGAGAAGTCAGAGAGCACAGCTTATACTGTGTGTGGGGGGGCGGTTACAGGGCAGGGGTTGATTGTAGAGAGAGTCCCCACTTGGTGCTGTCCTTATGAAGAGGGCTACCTCCTACTACGCAGCTCAGATAGACCCACTGTGTGATTTCTCCACAGGCCTGGGGCACCGACATCTCACAGGGACAGGTGTCTCTAGGCCCGTGGGTCACCTGGCTCTCTGACGTGGCTGAAGCCCTCTCCCAAGTGGGTAAATTAGCTAAATTAGCCGACTGCAGGCTAGCAGCTGAACAGTGCCTTTCAAGTGGGGAGAGGAAGTGGGCAGCTGCAGAAACTGGTGCTCCCTCACAGTCTGGACCAGCCTCTTGGGTTTTCCAAAAAAAAAAAAAAAAAAAAAAAAAAAAACCTGCGGATGTCCACAGACAGGCTGAGGCTTGGCATAAGCATTCTTTTTTATACTCTCCTAGCACTGCCGCTTTAGTTGGCTGTTTCTATTTAATTGTTCTTTTTCTGGGGTCCTGAAGTAGAAAAAACTGTTATAGCCATCAGGCAAGGGAGGCTGATGAGAAATTCTCTCTCTCTCTCTCTCTCTCTCTCTCTCTCTCTCTCTCTCTCTCTCTCTCTCTCTCTCTCTTTGTGTGTGTGTGTGTGTGTGTGTGTGTGTGTGTGTGTGTGTGAGATTGACACACACACACATACCTCCAAGTGTCTCAGATTTTCTTTTCTAAAAGGCTGCAGTCCCTCCCAAGGAGGGGACTGGCCAGCAGATCTTCCAGGGAAACAGTTCGGTCAGGTCCTCTGAGTGTGCATAAGCTCAGTCAGAGACAGGGAAAGCCAGAGGGAGAGGGGGAGAGGGGATCTGTTGCAGGCAGGGGAAGGCGTGACCTGAATGGAGAATGCCAGCCAATTCCAGAGACACACAGGGACCTCAGAACAAAGATAAGGCATCGCTGACACCACACCGGGGACTGGGACGAGCTCACAGACAAGTCCGGCAGAAGGGACCAAAGCCAGGAGCATACAAGGCAGGAAAATGAGGTGAGTGCTCAGGCAAGGGCAAGACACCACCGGGTTTCTTCTCCAAGTCCAAGTATAAAGCATCCCGCTGGGTCTGACCTTGTCTCCCTGCAGACTCACCTGCTTGTCCTGTGGGTGGCTGGTGATGGGGGCTTTCCGTCAATCCTCCGGGTCATGAAAATGGGGGTCCTGTCCCTGGGCCACCTTCCCAGAGACTCCAGGGACTCAGCAACATGAAACCAGATAGTTTGTGCAAAGCCTGCTCCTGGCTGGTGTGGCTGAGGCTCAGATTTCTCTTTCTGCCAGCACAGGGTGCTGCCTACTGGCCAATGTGATCCTCCTCCTCTTGCCCACAAGGCTGATTCTTCATTTTCCTCCTCGGCAAAGAGCAACAATTTTTTTCTCGCAACACTTTGAGAGTTAGATAATGTGTTTGTGTGTTTATTTTTATTTTTTCTTTTTTCTGACCGGAAAAGAAACCAGCTCCCTACAACCTCGCTTGTGGCTTTTTGAGCCTTCAGAAGTTTGCCAGTTAAACCTCAATTTAGAAAACTAAAAAACCTGTCCCCATTTTACAGTTCCCTATAAATTCTGCATTTCTCACTGAAATCAGAGG
Source organism: Acomys russatus (assembly GCF_903995435.1). Classification (NCBI taxonomy): domain Eukaryota; kingdom Metazoa; phylum Chordata; class Mammalia; order Rodentia; family Muridae; genus Acomys; species Acomys russatus. Next base: position 8,494,530 of record NC_067144.1, on the reverse strand, counting down.
CAGCTGGTGACATGAATCAGGCTATGAAGTGCACCAAATGGCTCTTAAAGAGACACCACAGTTTTTTAAACAAGCATTTGGAATTTGGAAACCTACCACTTTAAATTCTAATGGGCTTGAAGCTCCTCGACCTTTCTTGTTCCCTGTGTTGCTTGATGTTCCTCGGCAGGCATTTCTTATAAGTGTTTCCAGAATCTGAAACCTCAACTATCCTAATTATTTTTATCACTTGTAGGTGTCAAGACCACCAGAAAAACTCAAAAAGAGCCAGAAAAACACACTGTAGGTGTGTTAAGTCCCCATGCACATATTTCCCATTCATTTTCCTTTAAATTGATAAAGTTTCTATTTGTTTCTCTTTTTCAGTCATGTAGTAACTTTGCTCAGTCCTTGGCCAATAAGGGCTTTCAATCTGTGTAACTTTGAATCCCACTTAACTATGGCTGGCTCAGAGCAAGAGCGAAGTCTCTAAAAGTTAATTCCACTCTCCTGATCTTGTAAAGTCCTTTGATGTTTTTGTTTTGCTTTGTTTTGTTTTGTTTTTAAACCTATCAGAAACTTTCATTTTCCTTTCCTCTAAAACAAGGACTTTTCTTCCTTTGTGTATGGAATGACAGTTTCCTTTACCTGAGCCTCCGGCCATAGCAAAGGACACCCTTACATAGCCCAGAACAACTCTCCCAGGTATTTCCCACCTAGAATTGCCTGGGCAGACTCAACATTGCATCGTCACTTCTGATCTGCATCCCCCAGACAAAGCAGCCCTTCCTTTGTTCTCATCTGTGGCCATAATTCTTTTCATCTTTGGAATGGCTGCTTATTTAAATGCCCACACCCCCTCCAAGGGATGAGATCAGTGTCCTTGTCTTTGTAGAATGTCTTCCTGTTCAGGTGACCAGCACCTAAGATCCTGTCCTTTTCCTAGTAGAAATTCAATAAACAGGACTGAATTGAATTCAATGACTGAATATCAAAAGGAAGTTCTAGGGAAGTGTTCCCTTGGCTGTCTCTAAAGGGTCTGGACTCAGGGGTATACAGCACTTCAGAGTCTGCAAGGCACTTTCATGAGCATTGTCTTATCCTGGCTTCGGATTTTGTGTGACAGAAGGACTGATGGATACATGAAATAGATGCAGTTAATCAGCTTGCCCAGAGCCACACCAGTGATCTTGAAATGGCCCAGACCTGTTCCTGTGTCTTTGGGCTCCAAGCATTTCCCTGCTATATTCTACCAGGCTCTCAATCCCAACTGCAGATTACAATGGTACCTGAGGAATGCCAAGCCCCGGGGCAATAGAACAGAATTTTGCTCACAGAGGAGGGGACTCGAACATTAGCATTTTTAAATTTTTTCACATAAAGCTATGGGCTTTTTAGAATTATTTTTCACAGGATTAATTGCTTTGGCCAGATGCCTGGGCATGATACGGGCATGGGCCCAACTTCTCGTGTGAGCTTTTGTTATTCTTTTCTTCTGTTGAAGTTAATTCACCATATGGTATTTGGCATGGCGTGCCATCGCTTAGGGTATACGTTTCATTGTCTGTCAAGTGAGGGTGGTGGGTAAGGGAGCCGTGTAATCACTTCCAACTCTGAATCTTAAAAATGGAGTGTTGGTGGTGAGCACATGGAAGTGGGGGGGGGTGAGTGGAGATGCTAGGGAGCACCAATTCAACCCACAATCTGACACACACAGCATTCCTTATGCATCCCTGATAGCCTGCTCTTAGCACGGAGACTGAAATCCCAGCTCTCTACATCACTTCTGACATTTCCAGTAAATGTAGCCCAACTTTTTGATCAACCGGAGGAGAGATAACAGGTGTCAGGGATTTGTACAGCCGGTGTCTGGTGCGTGAGAAGCCAAACCAAGAAGTGTGATGAGAAATGCAAGCTGCCACGTACATCCATTGATTCGCAGCCCCTAAGGCAAGCAAGCAAGCAGGCATATGTTTCAGCCTCTCACATGAATGGAGACAACTGATCCCTGTGTCTACGTCTGTGAGACGCAAAGGACAGAACACTCTGTGGGCCTTTCAGACACACTCACTGGCTGCCTACCACACACAGCACCGAGGCCTGGGCTGGCAGCCTCAGCAGACATGGCCTGAGGAGGGTTTCATCTCTTGTGTGTTCTGGAAAAAGGAGCGGTGGAGAAAGTTGACCTTTCAGCATTGTGTAATAGTGTAATTCGGTTGTCAGTATTGCAGAGAAATCAGGCTTGGGGGTTAGAGCTCGTGCCTTCCAGGAAGGGGCCTGATGGAGCTGTCAGAGGCAGCCTTTGCCTACGGCTGGATATTTAGAGCTTGTTCTAATGCTCCTGTGGAGAAGTCACTACTGTTACTAGGTATGAGCTGAAGAAACAGGTGGAGGGCATCTCCATTCCCCCAACTTCCCTAAAGTGGGTAGGAGAAAAAAAAAAAAAAAAAAAAAAAAGCCAAGGCCTGGAGTTGAACCTGTTCTTCCTTGCTAGGCACTCTCAACTCTGGCAACAAAAGTACATTTCCTCACTCAGAAATGGGGTGCCTGTGCCCTGAAAGTTAGTTCCTAAATTCAGTTTTCCCCTGAATTCACCAGGTAACTTGGACATGTGCCTTTGCCTTTCTCTACCCACAAAGCCTTTCCTTTATAGATTGGTGTAGAACAATATTGACTTTGGCGCCTGGATTAAAACATGCTGTTTTCTTACTGCCATCCCACATGTTGCAATTGTAGGGGCCTTGGCGAAATGTTAAACTGTTATTTTCTTTGTGGGTAAATTCAGTGCCTGATCGATGTATTATCTTTTGAAGTTTTTATTTACTTGTATGTGTGTCCACCTTGTCTGTATGTGCCCAATGTGTGCAGGTGCCTGTGCAAGCCAGAAAGGAGTATACACTCCCCTTGGGTTACAAATACTTGTTAGCCATGTGATGTAGGTGCTGAAAATGGCACCCGGGTCTCTCCAAGAGCAGCAAGTGCTCTTAACTAGCCTCTCTGCAGCCCTTCAGTGTAACACGGTACACACACAAGATTAAGACAGTCCCTTTCCCATTCCACAGACATCCATGCTAATATCACAATAGACATCCATATATATCATCTGTTTGCTGTTATGTAACTATGACATAAAACACTAGATAATCTGAACATGTAGTTATTCATTGTTTTCACACTGAAAAATTCATAAGTATACATATACAGATCTGCATCTGAGAGTACAAGGGAGGAGGTTTTGGCACAGAGCTGACTTTCTGATTAACAAAGACGTAACTGTTAATCCAAGTTCTTCACAGAGTTCCCTAGCATTGGCTTCTTAGGTTATTGAAAACTCTGCCTCCATGGCCTTTCTGCTACTTGTTCATTGACGTCTATTGTATGCCAGACTCCCTCCTAAATACTTCATAGGCATCATCTTTCACGATGACTCGAACACTCCAAATGAGGAATGATAACCCCATCTATGCATGAACGGACGGGAGCACAAAGAGGCAAGGTCCCTAGGTGTCTACAATGGAGGAACTGGGATTAGCTTCATGAGCATCCCGTTCTAGAGGCTGTGCTGGAAGCAGAGCAGTGCGCTAGCTGCTCCAAAAGAGGCATACTCCAGCAATGGGGGCTGGAAGATGGAAGGACATTCATAGCTGAGAGGAATAAGAAGTGAATGTGGCGGATGGGCAGAGCATGCGTATAGTGCGGCTGAGGCCTGGGGAGAGCCATGAGGGGTCTTGAGGGAGACTAGAGAGGAAGGTGAGCATCAGACTGCAAAGGGTCTGGTCAGCCACCTAAGGAGCAGATGCTGTTCCTAGGCAACAGGGTCCTCTCTGTGTTAGAAGGCCAACTTCAGGAGAAAAGGAGTAAGCCAGGAGAAAGGGGACAGGAAGATCACTGAGGTCATGGTGACAGTTTTAAATGAAGTAATTGATTGGAGACGAGAGAGATCGATTTCTAAAGCATAAGAAGCAGAATCAATAGGGCTTGGTGACTAGTACACATCATGTCAAAGCAAAGAGGAGCTGGTAGGATCTCAGGCTCAGGGAAGTGGCCAGCAGCCACAGCAAGAAAGGAAATCAGAGGAGATTGGATGCATTCACAGCAGTACGGCCTTGTCTCTGACTCTGTTGCCTGCCTTTGGATCCCTTTCCCTGACTGGACAGCCTTGCCTAGCCTCAACTGAAGAAGATGCACCCAGTCCTACTACAATCTGATATGCCAAGGAGGAGGTGATATCTATGGGATGCCTCCCCTTCTCTGAGCAGAAGGGGGAGGGGCACTGAGGGATGGGAGGTGAGAGGGAGGGACTAGGAGGAGAGGAAGGAGAAGAAGTCCTGATCAGGCTGTAAAGTTAATTAATTAACTAGTTAGTTAGTTAATGGCAGGAAAAAAAGAACCAAAAAAATGGAGCTTGAGAAGTTCCACAGCACATGCTTACCATGCAAATGTGTGGACCTGCATTCCGTTCCCAGAGCCCACAAATTAAGTGAGGCAAGGACACTAGCTTGTTATTCCAGACTTGGGGAGGCAAAGGTGGGAGGATCCCCCGGGGGCTCATGGGCTAGCCAGCCTAACCTAATCGGTGAGCAAGTCCCAGAGAGAGAGGCTGCTTCCAAATACAGGGTAGATGGCTCCAGAGGAACAATGCCTGAGGTTGACCTCCAGCCTCCACACTCATACACACACATGTGCACATGCCCCCACAGGAGCAAAAGTGGTCAGGGGACCCTGTTAGAAGAGCAGCTAAGGAGTCAGGCTTGAGATGTTTGTATTCAAGGACCTTGTGTCTTGCTGGGAACGTGCTATGCTGTGACCTGACTGTTAGGACTATGCAGCCTTAGTGATCCTGCCTCACTATTGCATCACCCATGTTTGATACTGTGTTTTCCATGGCCCCCTCTTGCAGCTCTCTCAGTAGTCCATTACTTTTCATTTCTCCAGAAATGAACAATAAACTTTTGATTGCTAAAGGAAAACACTCACCAAGACTTATTTTGTCCGTTCTGTCTCTATCTAAGGTTTTGTATACATTTACTGGCTTTGTAGTAACCAACTTTTTTTCAGAATATTAAATGTCACCAGGCATGGTGGCACATGCCTTTAATCCCAGCACTCAGGAGGCAGAGGCAGGGGGATGATTGTGAGTTCAAGGCCAGTCTGGTCTACAAAGTGAGCTCAGGATAGCCAAGGCTACACAGAGAAACCTGGTCTCAAAAAACCAAAAGAAGAAGAAGAAGAAGAAGAAGAAGAAGAAGAAGAAGAAGAAGAAGAAGAAGAAGAAGAAGAAGAAGATTGATCCCAATGTTTCAGTTATTATTGCATGTATTTTTAAAATGCATAAAGAATTTAAGGCTCCTAAGTGAAGTGCAGCCAGAGAAGTAATACAATTATCACCCAATTATATTACACTTTCAAGAGAAAGAGAGCACATTTCAGAGTCTCCAGTGTGAAACTCTCTAAAAATCTTCAGTATGCACATCAACTTTTCAAACGACAAAGCTAAAAGCAACCTTAGCAATCATCTAGTTACTTTCTCCAAAGGTCCTACAGACCAGGTGAGCAAGACCTCGAGGAGAGAAGTAATGAGAGCAGATACTTAGCTTGGTATTGGACATATTAATCATCAATGTGAGCAAAACCTCCTTTGTGTCTTTCAGGCGGCTCCTTCTCTACCATGCTCTGTGGCTCGCCCTGTCGGAGATTTCAGCCCATACTGTGGAGCTAAATGAAATGTTTGGCCAGATCCAGTCGCCTGGCTATCCAGACTCCTATCCGAGTGACTCTGAGGTGACTTGGAATATCACTGTCCCAGAGGGCTTTCGGATCAAGCTTTACTTCATGCACTTCAACTTGGAATCCTCCTATCTTTGTGAATATGACTATGTGAAGGTGAGACCTCCAATGTTCTCTAATGGGGACTTGATTAGGTACCATTCTTACCTTCATGGGGTTGCATCTACTGAGGAAGACACACAAGGAGATGTTGCAATGAAAAATATAATGGGAGTAGTATGCCAGGTTTGAGTCATGAGAGCTGGTGGTATGATTCAGTTAGACACAACAGCTTTCCCTCCCCCCCTCTATTTTCAATATCTGTAATATATCCAATAGCCTCTGCTAAAACATCCCAAGAATAAGTACAGACCCAAGAATAAGCAGTAATCACAGAGAATCATAATTATGCCTAATAATGAGATATTAGAAAGAACTGCCAGATTCCTCAAATAATAATCAAATGCTTAGGATTTTAGGCTATGCAGCAGTCAACAGCAAGAGGTAGGGTTCGAAGGGAGGGCTAGTGTGGTTCTGAGGATCTTGAATATCATGTCAAATGTTTGTATTTTATTAGCAAAGTTTACACCCATGTTAGTGGGAAATATTAAAAATGTACAGGGAGAGCAGCCGAGTATCACTACACATAGACAAAATTCCCTGGAATTGCCATGGGTGGGCAGTTCTGGTTGTAAAGTAGGTCTAAACTAGGCATGCATGTCTGTGATTCCAGGACACAGAAGGTAGGGTCGGGACAACAGTGAGGTTAAAGCCTTGGAACAACTCAGATTGTGTCTTCAAAAAAATTAATAATAATAAAATGGGTCTGAAAAGGTTCAAAAAATATTCTAAGACATCAAGTTTATTACGGAAGGACCTACTTCAAGAAGTTATGAAAACTGAAAAAAATCTACCTTTTTACGGTATTTATGTATTTATTTATTTTATGTGTATAGGGATTTGCCTGTATGTATATAAGTGCACTACATGTGTGCAGTGCCCACAGAGGCTAGAAGAAAACATTAGGGTCCCTAGAACTGGGGGTACAGGTGGACTTCCGGAAGAGCAGCAGGTACTCTTAACCACTGAGCCATCTCTCTGGCCCCATGAAACACCCCTACTTAGCTCTCTTTGACTTTCTGGAAAAGGTTCTCACCAAATAATGCTAGAGTCAGCTTTTTACACTCTTGTCACTAGTCTACTCTTATTTCCCCAGTTTGTCATTCAGCATCAGCTAACCTGGTATTCACCAGAATATCCGATCAACAGCCAAGTAGGGAATTCACACTTTATACTGTATAAACCATCTCATTCGAACCACAGACACATTTTATGGGGCATGAACTCCTATCTTATTTCACAGCAAAACAAATGCAGAAAGGCTAAGTGGCTCAAGGCAATCCATCCGGAAGATGGCAGATCAAGATCCCAACCTGTGTCCTGTGAATTTGAACCCCATGCTTATCTGCTATACTGAATGGCTCATGAGCTGTGCTCCCCTGAGTCCCAAGGGACAGAAGATGACAAGAGACACAGGAAATGCTATGGGGAAACTGTGGTCCCCCTCCCCAACTGCAGCTCGTTTGATATGTAGAGCATTAGTGTGGCATCAAATGTTCACACGGTGTTCCGTGTCTGGGCTCTCAATCTCAGCACTGTTGACACCGTTACTGAAGAAGAGGGTCTTTAATACTGAAGGAGTTTTAGCAGGTCCCCTGGCCTCTATGCGTTAGGTGTCAGTAGCTATTCCACCTGGTTGTCACAACCAAAAATGTATACAGATCCGAACACCATCCCAGACCCATTGCTGTATAAGGTATTGCCGTTATCCGGATGCCCTGTGCTATGCATAATACAACTATTAGGGTGCAAAAGATCTGACACCCCCAAGAAGAAAGATAAGCCTAGAAGACATGGGTTCTGGGTACTTCTAAATGTACGTGAGGCAACTTGCAGAATGAGCTGCTGACCCTCGTGAAACAGACATGTTTGTCTAATTTCTATAAGGACAGGGACTCCTATGGAGGGCTTGCATGACTGACTCTCTAGAAATCCCTCCTCGCATCAGCATAAGTTCTCTGCAGAGTTTCTGGCAGCCTTGAGACAGGAACAGGTCTCCAGCTTCAAGATGCTGCTGCCACATCTGCTGGCCACTGGCGCTTCCACAGACAGAGACACATGTAATAGAGTTTTCCTCTGAGATACAAACGCACAAACGTTAACGTCCGGGGCCTCTACAGATCCGTGTCCTTACATCGGACAGGATTAGGCTAAATGTTACTGTGGTTTCAGTATTGTCTCTCTGATAACCGTGTCCTAATAACCCTTAAATTTGGCCCAACATAGAAAGACACAGCTGTGGAACTGCTTGGGTTTAAGTGAACCTTAAAGTTCTTCTGCTTGCTCACTGCCCTTGACCAAACTACAGCACGTTGAGGCCCAGTGCTTGAATTTGCAGCTGCAGTCTAGTTCTCGTAGGCTGGAAGAAGAGACTGGACATCAGAGTTCAAGGAGACACTAATACTCTGCCTTTCAACTATCAAGTCCAGAAACCTCACACAGAATTGAAACCTGTTTTCCTTTCCTAGCTTCCTCCACAAGCCCCAGGTCCCAGGATATCTCTTTTCTTTCTTTTCTTTTTATTTTATGTTTTTACTTTGAATGAGAGATAATCTCTTCTCTTTCAACCTGAATGCAAGCCCAAACACGCTGCCCTGTGGCTCCAGGAGAAGTCAACACCACTCCCTAAAATCCTATTAGTTCATCTGTTCAATGATGAATTGCATCACTTTTCCCAGGGATACATGGACAGATCTCTACTCTCCCTGCTGGGAGCCCAGAACTAACCAAAGAAATGATTCTACCAAAGTCTAAGTTGGTGGAACAGTGCATTCATTGGGGAAGAGGAGTAACTGACAATGACTCAAAGGCAGCTGGACCACCCAAAAACCCTCTCAGCCAGAATGACAGTTCATGAAAGCTGCATTCTGGGGCCCCATTGTGACTTGCAAACTGACAGAGACAGGCTGGAGAGACCCTTGTAGGCACCTCGGAGGATGGGAGGCTCTCTTGCACCCAGCAAGGCCTCATGAGTCTTGCTAGTTTCAGTAACTTCCTGAACCTTGTGCAATTGCTTACTTTCGAATCTTAAGGAGCTTGCTTCAGGACAGAGAAATGTTGCAGATTGGAGGAAATTGATGGACCAAAACGTGGGATGAGATGATGACCCCTATAGTCCCTTAAATTCTGGGCCAGAATTTTCCAGATGACCCCTCCAAGTTTTCATTATCCTACTTGGCCAATTCTCCAAGTCCAAAGGCCATCAGCACTCTATTTAGAGCCTACAATTTTCAGGGGAATGCTTTAGTAATACACTATTCGAATCAAACTTGTAAACATAGCACACCACTGCTATTCATAACCAAATAATTTAAACTATCATCAGTTTCCTTTGGCAGGATAATATCCTGAACTATTTCGAGGCTTTTTTGCTCCACAGCTGAATTGTCCTCACAGTCAATGGGTAGATTTAAAGGACTACCCAACTCACAAGAACCCTTTTCAGTCCAAACCACACCCGTGATCCTCCCTGCCTGCTCAAGCCCACCAGGGTGAGCACGAGGGAACCGCTGACACTGAGTGTCATCAGCCAGGAAGAAAGATAGGACCTCAAAGCTGCGAACCGGATGCTCACAGTTACGGCCATTCCCCTGCAGCCTGCTTGCCCGCAGTCCTCAGTCTTCAAGACACGTGCACATCTGCACAGCAGCATCTGCGTCCTCGGAATGTGCTGCCATTGTGGAGTCCTGCAGTGCACAGAGGAGGCATATGAGTCACAGCTGGTGGGCACCACAGAAGAAGAACCCAGCACAGATGCTGAGCGCTGGGATCAGAAGCCTCAGCTGTACTTGCTATTCTACACTATTACATTAGCCTTTGGCAAGTGGCTTCATCTAGAAGGAATTGCTCTTTTCCCATCCTCCCATTCCTTGTCAATCACGGAGTTGACTTACATGGTCTATAAGGTCCACCTAAGCTCAGTATCCAAAGACCTGAGACTTACCTCCATCATCACCATCACTGTCATCATCATCATTGTTGTCATGTCAAAAGATTGGGAAACGGTAGACCATTGGCCCAATCGGGCCTAGAGCAGAATCTACATCTGAAAATTGTTGGTCTTGCCAGGAGTGGTGATACATACCTTTAATCCCACCATGCAGGAGGCTGAGGCAGGTGGATCTCTAAGAGTTTGAGGCAGCCTTGTATATCCTATTCCAGGCCAGCCAGAGTTAGGTAGAGACCCTGTTATAAAAAAAAATAATGTCTATCTTCTCTTCTTTTAAATTAATCAATCTATAGGAGAGTCCCATCTTATGAATGCCTAACCTTTAAGTTGCAACATGTAGCATGTGCTGCCTATAGTGAAATTGTTAAAACTCTCTTATAATTGAATTATTGCCAGAAAAGACAGGATTTCCCCAGAAAATGCAGTAAAGTAAGTTTAACTGAGCATCAGGTCACATGACTTGCTAATGAAGGAGTCAGGAGGTGAGAGTTGTAGAAATGCAAACCTCCAGGCACTGAAGTTCACACCTCCCATTTCATGTTCCATCTGCTTAAGAAAAAGAAGGCAGGCGGCACTTCAGTTCAGCCTCCCCCACCTCTGTGTGTGTGTGTGTGTGTGTGTGTGTGTGTGTGTGTGTGTGTGTCCCTCCACATCGCTCTTTCTCTCAACTGCCTCCCCCAAAGCTCAGTTGGTGCCTACTAAGTACCCATAAGGTTCTGTGTCACTGTACTTCTGTTAACCCTGCACTCCTAAATAATGAGCATCTCTCATGTCCTTTCCACTGTGAGCACCTTAGGCCCTGGTCCCGCATCAGCTTACCCGGTACATTGCAACCTTCTCCTAAATATCTGCTAGATATCAGCTTCTCTTATGAGTCCACCTTCTGTAGATATTCAGAGGGATCATCTTCACGTGTCTCCCTGCTGGTGCCATTCTCACACTCTTTCAGTATCGACCCACTTTCTTCCTGATGCCCAAGGGTTCTGTAGATGACTTATCCCTAAGACGATCACTGCCAAAACTGGGTACCCACAGTTAAGCATTGTAGTCCCGCCCTCTGGGAATCCATGATTTCAAAGGATGTAATAAGACAATTACATAGTTAAAAATTTAAAACCCACACCATAAATGTAAGGCAACACATATATGTGTGTGACTGGCCACTTCTGTGTAGCCAGAAAGATCTCAGAGTTTGAGATAATTCCTTAAGGGTGACTAGAAGCTCAGCATTGAGGTTCCGGGAATGGAATGTGGCAGCTGATAACCATGACACAGAGATTGAAAAGGATGTCATGGTGAGAACAAGAGTCATCAGAGTTGACAGAGGGAGATACACAAGAAAGGCTTACACCAATTATGTAGGGAGGGACTAAGAAAATATCTAGTAAATCCCAGTTTAAACATGGCCATCTAAAGTGACAGACAAGTGACAGACTGGTTGAATTGATCTGGGGACTTAAGCATACACATCCATGGTCATAAAGAGTGATCAAAAGGCAGAATTAACTCTTCACTGTATTTTGTTCTACAGTTTTATGTGAGCTCACTCTGCTTTGAAAAAGAAAATCAGTAACTACAAAAAAAATTATATCAACATAAAACTTGTGATCTCACACAAAAATCCTGGTTTCCCTTCAAAAATCTGGCAATGTTGAGAGGCAAACCCTGGTATCCTGTAGTGTGGACCATACCGTTAGGGCTCCCCATCCCCCATGGACCCTTCTGCATGCACTGCCAAAGCTTTCTCATATCTTGCTTGTGCCATTACTTCCTTCATAGTAAAGAATGCAAAACTTTCCCCTCCAGTGAGTCTACCAAAAATAGGAAACAGGGAAGTGCCTGAGAAGGCATATATTTCAAGGAAAATTATTTGAAAACATTCTTTGTGGATTAAAGAAAGTCCATCTGCATTTAATGTGCAAAATATGTTTCCATCTAAAGAAAAGTCCTTTGCTTCAGCCTTAATGCGCTCAATGTGGCATCATCTGGCATTTGAGTCTTTCCAGTAGGAAAGCTATGAACTGTTTGGGGACAGAGGATGTGGAGGTGACATAGTCACAGGCGTGTCTGTGTAATTTTGACCTAGATATGTAAACACAGGAGTTAGGCACAGGCCATCATGGAAACTCATTGGCTAGCTTGAGTGCGGCTGTGATGGATGGATGGATGGATGGATGGATGGATGGATGGATAGAACGTGTGTCTGGAGGAAGCTCGTGGCCCCTAAAGGATGCTTTGGAAGCACAGGCCGTGCAGCACAGGAGATGAGTGCCCAGAGGAGAGGAAGGGGGAGTGAGCACTTCTAACCCAGGTTCTCACCACACACTGACCCACTTTCCAAGGCATGAAGATCAGGGGCATACAGGGACAGGGGGGTTAGAGGGCATGGGGTGTGTTGAAGAGCACTGAGTCTGGAACACAACTGGAAGTGCTAATCTGCCTTTTAGGATGGGGCTTAACCAGGCATAAGGATAAAATTAACAGAGCCACTATGCATGAGACCCCTTGGCCAAGCTTCTTCAGCTCCCTTAGCTCAGGCTTGTTGTCAACTCTTTAAAAATCCAGAGTGGAGCACAGTGTCTTTCTCACAGCTTGAGGCGGGGTAGTCTTATGTAGTGTGTGCTGAAAACGGCTGTCAGACTCAGTGGTTTGTGTCCAGGTTTCGGAAACTCTGAGACCTAGGGTCAGGTCCTACCACCACCTCTCCCTAGAGCAAGTGCTTCTTCCATGATACCCTTTTAAATTGATGGGAAATGCTTCTAAGACATCTGTCCAATGCATCATAGCTAAGTAAGGTGGGTGTGGCAGCGTTGTTAGCCAGATAGCATGGGGCTCACCTGGCATCAGCCACTGAATGTAAGCCTCCTCCTCTGTTCTCTGCCTTGCGGAGTCACCTGGTGTTTTCAGAGCAACTCCTTCCAAGTGCTTTGAAAGGACTGTGTAATTGCAGGGAATTGTGCGTTTTGCCTCACAACCTTTACAGCAGTTCTAAACTACTGCCACATGTAATTCTTCTCGTGGAATTGGAAAAAAACAGGTATTGTTATACTTATCTTACAGAGAAGGAAACTGAGGCACAGACAGAACTACCCAAGTCTCTCTGGAAAAACCAAGTCTCAGTTCCTTTGCATGCCCAAGATGTGGTTCTGGTCCACTGTGGAGCGCCTCTCAGGCAGCTTCTAGCCCAGAAGGGACCTAGGTTTGTTTCTCAGCCATGCATTTATTGCTAAGGCAACAGTTTGCCTGCTGTGGTATTTTAGCCAAATTTGTAAAATGGCATCAGGGGTTTTGAGGGTTCCTCTTTTGTCCATATTCTGTCAAATAACTTTGTGTTTTATCCTGGCTTTGAGAGGAAAATTGCTTTTAAGAAGCAAGGAGAGAAGCCTCTGGTACCAAGGATTATGGGAAGTGCCCGGTTGCTCAGCTGTCATCTGGGGTGCATGCATTCCAAGGCACTCCGGCTAGACAGCCAGCCCCAGGAGTCCAAGGCTGGATCTGAGTTTTCTCTAGTAGCAGCACTGTCCTGGGTAGGGCAGAAAAGGCTCAAGTCTCCAGGCAATTGTATGGAGGAAAGAACACGATGCTAGAACCCACCCATTGGCTCAGGGTAAGACTTCCGGTAAATTACCAGTGCATTCTGGGCTGCCACGTTCTCAGTGAGCGAAGTGCACCAGCTGGCCATGCCCTTCCCATTTTCACCGGTCTGAGAGCCAGTCCAGTGCTCCTTTCCCCAAGCCACATGGGTCAGTGTGTATCCTGCTGCACAATTAAGACAGAAGTCCTCTGACCTCCACTGCAAGCTCATTACAGCTCTCTGTTTACTTACAACATGCCCACAACCATCAGGCTCTGCTGACCCCAAGTACTGAAGTCTGTCTGTTCAGTCTCTGGGAGTAGACAGAAGGCTTTGGCCTCTGAAGGAAATGAGAAGTGATGAAGGTTTCCCTCACGTTGTAATTGTGCTCTCAGCACAATTCTTCCCTCCGGGGCACTGGGCCTGCTAACTGAAGGTGAAAATGAGCTTCAAAAAAGTGTGACCAAATCTTATTTTAAGCAGGAAATGCAAACAGCACAGGCTCTAAGGTGATGAGAAACAGAGGGAAGGGCCTCACGCTTGGTCTAGGGAAGGGAAGTGAGTGTGAATGGACGTGTGTCTGTGTGTGTGTGTCTGTGTGTGTGTGTCTGTGTGTGTGTGTGTCTGTGTGTGTATGTGTCTGTGTGTGTGTGTCTGTGTGTGTGTGTCTGTGTGTGTGTGTCTGTGTGTGTGTGTGTCTGTGTGTGTGTGTGTCTGTGTGTGTGTGTCTGTGTGTGTGTGTCTGTGTGTGTGTGTCTGTGTGTGTGTGTGTGTGTGTCTGTGTGTCTGTGTGTGTCTGTGTGTGTTAGATATTCTCTCTGGGGCATGGTGTACAGAATGTATACCTCCTGCGTGTGCTCTGGTGTGCAGTGTACAGGGTGCACATCTGTGTACTTGTGTGTCCACAGGAAACTTCTTGGTAAAAAAAAAAAAAAAAAGCAGATTTTAAACTTTCTTTACAGGAGAGAAGAGAAAGTAGGAAAAGGTGTCCATTCAGGAAATGCTATGTAGCCATGGTTTATAAGGTACAGAAGTTGGGCCTCACATTTGCATTGAGTACTAGACAATAAGCAGCAATAATCCATATTTTATCTAATAAGTAATGAGCAGATGGGCGGAGAAACAAAATCGAGGAGGTATAGGGGTCCTGCAGAAGTTGAGGAGGGTTACTTGAACAGGGCAGGCACAGAAGCCTCATTGTGAAGAGACTATTTGAGCAGAGATAACAATGAGGATCTTCTTAGTCTGAAGATTCCTGGAGAAAAAGCATCCAGCTCAGAGGGAACAGGCATCACAAAGACCCTTGAGGGGAACCGTCCGGAAGTGGGGGGTGACAAGAAGGTACAGAGAAGGCCAGGGAGGGAGGCTAGGGAACAGGGCTCCTGCAAGATGCTGTCGGGGAAGAAAGCACGTGACAGCTGCCTCTACACCCTCTGTTTCCTGTGCCTTGGCAAGTGGAGGACAATATCAATGTCCAGATCCTATGTTCTAGAAAGCCGACGTCTAGAATCAATAATACGTGTAAATGAAGCAAAGTGGGGAGCACAGAACAGGCAAGAGACGGACCTTGGAACATCTTTCTTCTTTTGAATACAGGACATTAAAACCTCAGTGACAATGATAGAACAATGCTAAAATAATTTAGAAATGATGAGTTTTCATAGAGTTCATTTATTTATAATATGGTTTGTTTAATCGTAATTTTGGGCGTGGGGAACTTAGCCATTAAGGATGGCTGTGTGGCTGTTTGACAATTAGAGCAAAATTGCAGCAAAGTTGAATGTTGGCTCTTGTAAGCCAATAGGCATTTCCAGATTCACAGCACAACATGGCAGTAATTTGAGTAGAGAGAGTGTGACAAGGCTGTGACAAGGACACACGGCCCCTGGATCCATATTTTCAGTGCCCCTGAAGGCTCTCTATACAAAGATTTGAGGGTATAAATGAGGTTGGTTGGAAGAGACTTCTGAGCTGTGACAGTGAACACAATAGCTCATAGATTACTGCAAACTGCCTGGGATGCTGCTGAAAGAAAGGAGCTCACTACCTCATGCCCCGCCCCCCTGCCACCCCACCCCCAGTCCAGACTGTGAGGTACCTTAACCCTTGCAGCCCCAGTTGGGGAACACAACCACCCTTTGTTTTGTTTTGTTTTTTTCCTTGTCCCCAAGCTATTTTCCTGCACAGAGCTGTGGGGCCCAGCCTCTCTACACTAATGGGATTTGCATATGAATGAGCAATCTCCAATGCAGGAAGAAGTGGGCTGGAGGAGTCGCCGCCATTCACCAGCTACAGGGATTGTAAATGCTCCCTTGGCACTCCACCCCAGCTACAGTACCAGGAGCCCCTCTGCTGCCCCCACTGCAGCCTGCGATGTGGAGGCATGGCTGGTTCCCACCTGCGGGATGCCTGGATGCCAGTTCTTAGGCTCGGGGCCAGACTCCTCCCCTGCCAGTCCTTTCTTCTCTCCCTGTACATGCTGGTCTCTTCAGTTTGCTATCCTTCCTGGCACCAGGGGCATCCACAGACTCTCAGGACCTAGGAGCTCTTTATCAGTCCTGCCCCACTCCCCGTTCTTTATGACGTCTGCCCTTTGCACACAGACGGGACCTTCTTATGGTACTATCAAGCTCTGTTAAGGGATTTTACCATGATTAGCTGTAAAATAAGACTACTGTCCTGGAAGGATCGGTACACCTGGGCCACTGTGGCGTAACTTTGAACTGGTCTCAGCTTCCCAACCTAGGAAATAAAAGGTGCACACATTGACTATCTTTGGACTCTTTTCCAGCTCCGAAGTCTACATAATTGTCTGATTCTTATTATTTGGCCAGAGATGAAAGTCAGTACACGTGAATTTTATCTCAGTGGGAAATAACTCATAAGCTGTGTGGTCTTAGGGAATCCATATGACCTCTCTAGACTCAAACCTGTGATGTCTGCCTGAGTTACCCTCCTTACAGGATCCTGACTAGGAGGCAGTAAGTCAGAGATAAAAATGCCCCACTAGAATAAGGATGAATCACCACCCTGTTTGTTTTTGTTGAGACAGGGTTGTCTCACAATGTGGCTCTCCTTGTCCTGGAACTCACTGTGTGACTTCTGGCCTGGAACTCACAGGGATCCTCCTGCATGGGCCACCACTCCCGGCTTTCACTTATTTCTCAAGGCCACATGATTTGGGTCAGGACTGAAGCATCAATCTCTCAGCACATCTATGTGAGGTCAACTGAAACTTTCCATCTGCCAGCTATGTTGTTTCACAGGCATAGCTTTCAGGAGCATTTTCCATGTACTGTTCATGTGCCAGCAGGGCACGAGCCACCCCCTTTCACTCCGGGCTGAGGTCCTTGTCTGCTGTTTGGACACACTTAATTTGCTTCGACCCATGCTCTTTAACTGAAATTTGAAGCCACCTGCTAGACTAGCAGGATTGGGGTATCATCCACTGGCCTGGCCTCTGGAGGTAAAGGTGGTCCCCTGCTTCTCACCAAATGCCCTCATTATACTTTTGTGTCCATTGAGTTGTTTTTTTTTTTATTAAATCTAGATTCTGCATATTAGGAGAAATATACTAAATATTTGCCATTTGAGTCCGGCTTAATAGAGCAATGTCTCTTTAAGCCAAAGTTTCTTTTTCAGATCTAAAAGCAAAGAATTACCTATAGTTTGTCATTAGCTCCTCCTGCTTTGCACTCTCAGTGTGTGTGATCAGTGTTTGGGGGATCACACCACATTATATAGTTCCCCTTTGCTTAGGCTTTCTATTTCCAGGTCATTTTACATTCTCCATTAATGTGACAACAACTAATGGCTCCCTAATGTTTACTAAGTTAGTTGGAATTTACACACACACACACACACACACACACACACACACATATATATATATATATAAAATCATACACACACACACACACACACACACACACATATATATATATATATATATATATATATATATATATATATATATATAAAATCACTGCACACACACACCATATATACCATGTTTGACTCTTTCTCCCAAGGTTAGATCACCATGTATAAGAACAAGGAATGACTTTGTAACTTGGAAAGTACCAAGTTTCTTATTTACTGGGAGACTAGGGTAGAGGTGATCATTTGTTTTGCTTTGGTTTTGATTTTTGTTTTGGTTAAAGGTTCATTCACAGTCCTATGGTGATGGATTTGATCTAGACTAAGTGGAACGCTGCTGTGCTGTGCTAGCTTAGAGGCAACGAGGCATCAACAACGTTCAGAGATTCCCTGAAACTCAAAGGTACAAAAAGACCTCACATACTCACCTGGTGACTAATGGTGAGTGTCAGCTAGCTAGAACTCTCACGTAGACAACTCATCTCTGACCTACATCACTCCAATAGGTCTCCTAAGGCTTTTTCTTGTAGCGACATCAGAGCAGAATTCTACATGTGAAATAATAGTTTTTAAGGAAAAGAGTCAATTAACATACAAGAATATTATGCTGGGGTAATGATGGCACATACCCTTAGTCCCAGCACTCAGGAGGCAGAGGCAGGCAGATCTCTTTGAATTCGAGGCCAGCCTGGTCTACAGAGTGAATTCTAGGACAGCCAGGGTTACACAGAGAAACCTTGTCTTGACAAACCAAAAAGAAGGAGGAAGAGGAGGAGAAGGAGGAAGAGGCAGAGGAAAAGATGAAGAGGAGAAGGAGGAGGAGGAAGAGGAGGAGGAACATTGAAAGACTAGTGGGTAGGCTGTACTCAGGAACATCACACCCATGTAAGGACTGCAGTAATGGGGCTTTTCCTTGCTAAAAATTTCCTCAGAATATTTCCAGGTCTTTGCAAATTCTCCATTAACTACTGGCTCCCTAATGTTTATAAGTTAATACAAATTTAACTATTATTTCAGATACAGACCAGACAGGTAGAAATCCACAGAGCAGAATAACTGTTAGTAGCAAACATCAGGGCTTACAGTGGCTAAACTGATCTAACAAGCTAGTTGGTGAAGACAGACCAGGCTGCTGAGACATCACTGAGGAGCAGTGGGGGGCACTGGGAGAGGAGTCCTTCAGAAACTGCCTAGACCCTGACTCCTTGCTAGTAGTGGATTTTGTGCACAGGGCCTGGCAGAAAACTGAGAAGCTTTACCAAAGCCAAGACAAGCAAAGAATCTTTGCCCACAGCTACAAGACTGTGCAGCCTGAGCTCAGAGAAGGCATGTCCCTTTGAACACATAATGTGCTTTTGTCAGCACAAGTCACCAGCTCAGCCCAGGATCGGCAAAGTCACAGGGCAGAAGTCTCTTTGTACACGAATAGAAGAGACGGTTGCAGGTGCTTTGGGAAACAATAGAGCACAGTCTAGGAGCAAAACCATCCATGCCTGTTCTGTACACTGAATACAATTTCACACTGTCGCCTAAGTGCATTGTGGGATCAGGCTTGAAGTTCAGGGCCTTTTGATCTAAACCAGGTCTAGGTACAGATGAACTGTTCTCAGCAGGCCCTTGTGCACAGCTTCTCTTTGCCATAGATCTCTGAACCTGCAGGGGAAGTTATTTACCCCCCACATGCCCAGTGTCTGATTCTCTTTGTGTTGGAAGAATAAGTGGCGCATAGCAGAGCCCTCGCTGAAAAGTGGGAAGGATGGAAGTAAGAGCAATCAGTTCCTTATCGTCTGCTCAAGAACTTAGGAGCGCTTCCTGGATAGAACCAGTTCTGCTGTCTGAATATGGTTCCCAGTCCTCTGCTCTCTGTGCGTCTGCTTCCGCCAACTTCACCTTCAGAGAAACCCGCTCCTTCCCCTACGACAGAGTTCATGTTTGCAGCCAAGGGCTCTCCACGGGCTTTCTGTGCATTGGAGCCTTGAACTCAAGGCCTCATCTCTTGGCTCTTCATTTCTAGTTTAAGCTGGCGCATCCCCCATAAAGTCTCTCTTGAGCCTCTACAGTTCTTCATACAAAACAACAGCAATAGCAGCCAGAGCAGTTTGCCAAGTTGGCTTTTGCACCTAGGAAAGTGCTTCAGAATCTATAAGATTCTTAGCTGACTTCTGGTTTGGATGATAAGGAGGTCCAGACTCCACCTGGAGTCCTTCAGAACTTAACACACTGGTGGAAGCACCATACCTCTGACCTCACCTTTATCTTGCAGCTAGTTTTTTCTTTCTAGTAAAAAGACCAGTTCCCAACCCCATCCCTGCCTCCTCTAAGTCCTCACACTTCTAGACACCTGCTTCTTGATGACTGGTGCACAAAGCCAACAGTGCATGCCCACATGCAGTGTCTGCCTCCTCGGTGTGTCCTTAACCAGGAGCACGGCTGTTGTGCTGATGCCCCACCTCCACAGCTGCCACAGCTGTTTTGCCAATCGATTCACCATGACAGAGCTCACGTGGTCTTTTTTGAGAGACTTCTATGGTGCTTTCCTTACCATTCAGTTCTAGAGTTCATTATATGAGCCAATCCCCAAACCGAAGGGCAATGGGCATTGTTTTCTGACACTCAAGTATTCTAGTTTTGCACGAAGAACTATGTTATCACATATAGAAGGCTCAAGAGAGACTTTAAGGGGGACTTGCCAGCTTGAATTAGTCTATTGTCATTCGACATTCCATCAAGAGAGTTGAACCAATCTCTGTGGTCACTGAGAGCATGAATGTTAGAGCTCGTTATAGGAAGAGCTCGGGGAGTAAATGGTGGGAAGGGAAAGTGAAAGGGCCACAGAGAAAGTGACAATCCTCCTAAATCCCTGGCTTCAGTGGCAAGGTGGACAACTGCAAAGGAATATAACTAGAGGCCTCTAGAGCTCTTGGCTCAAAGAAGACAGCACTTTTATGGGTCCGCATTCACATATCTGATGGCAGGCATGGACCACTGTTGGTCTGTGGGAGGGGAGAGCTGGGGGTAGAGTGGAGAAATTCTCAAGAAGACAAGTTAGGACTGGCTGGGTTTTCTCCATCCATCCAAAACAATCTTTACAGTTACTGTAATGGTTACTGCCTTTCAAATTGGCACAAGTTTCTCTTAGGGCCATCTTAGAATCATACAGGAAGGAGATCCTAGGGCCCGATATTCTAGCACAGATGCTGATTTGTGCCTAAAATAAGTACGAAACGTTCTTCAGAAGGCCCAGAGTAGAATTCAGAAGGGTTTGGTATAGCTTGTGAGTAATGACAAGCACAGTCCAAGATTCTAGACAGCGGGAGAGGTTTTCTTTGTCTGCTGTTCTTAAAGCAGCTCTGGTTTGGGTGTGAGTCACTCAAAGGGAGTTGGGGGAGCTCAGAGGGAGTCAGAGGTACACAGGAGAGTTTTCTTGTTATAATTGTGGACCTAGACCTATGGCTCCCTACATTCACCTAGCACTAGACCGTGCATCACTCACTGGTTCCTGTTTATGATGCCCAGGTCACTAAAATTATCAAGGCTTCCCTTCCTTTGCCTATGGAGCAAGAACCCTGGCTCCTGACATGCTGTCTCCCAAGTGTTCTAAATAAAGCTAGTGCAACACATCTCAGCTGTCTTTTCTGAAGATTTACCCGGCTTCTAGGTGTCTGCCTCAGCTTTGTCTGGGAGGTTTGTATTTAGAAAAAAGATTTTGGAAAACAAGACTAGCCTCTCTCCTGAGACATGCTGTCCAGTCCTCTGTACAATAGAACCCCTCTGACACAGTGGTTGGGGTATGGAGGTGTACATTTGATTGACACCCAGAACACCCTAAGTCTTCACAGCGCCTGGATGTTCTCTGCCACCCAGCCCCTTGCCCCCCTACCTCCCTCTGCGCCCCCCCTCCCCCACCTCCCTCTGCCGCCTAACTCCTGCGCATCTGACACTCCTTGGTTCTAAGGATGTCTTTTCTCTTTCTGGGTGTTTTCTTTCTTTCTCCTCCTTTTTCTTGCTGCAGTCCCAGGAATCGAACTCACCGCCATGTGCATGATGGACAAAGTGCTCTACAACTGAACTGTCTTTAGCTCCTACATATTTCCTGGAGCCTCTCAGGTAGTTACATATGTTTCTCTTCCTCAAAGCCCGAGGCTGCCCATCTTTCATTGACGTTATTACACCTTGGTGATAAGAGATCACACATTTGAGCACTTAGATCATTTTCCTATTAAATTTCACGTCTTCAGAGGCAGGGGGCATGCCTATTAGCTCATGTCACAGAATAAGTCGTTTTTAACATCCTTCATATGGTAGGTAGCCCAGACAGAGCTCAGTACATAAGTGTCTATGTAGTTGAGTTAAAAGAAGCCAAACTGCCGACACACAACCACATGCCGGTGCCCTCAATAACAAAAGCTTACAACAACATGGTTTCTATCATCAGAAATGGTAAGCGGAGAGTCTGTGATCCTCTGTTACAGGGGCCTCTGGTTATGAACTTCATGTTTTTACTTTAAACTTGCCTCCACCACGTTGGTATGATGACTCTAGACACAAGGACAGTTAAACCAGAAGCCACGGCTCAGTCTTGCTCTCCTCAGAGGCAAATAAATGGTCTTGCAGCACTCTATAATGTAACAGTAGGGTTACCAGGGCCACTGAGCTTTTTATTTAGATTATGGCTTGAGCTGTCACTGAGCTACATTCTCTCTGGGTGAAAAACTCATGAACCCAAGATAAGGTATCAAGAGGCACTTGAGCCAGTAAAATCATTCGGCCAAGTGTCTGTGTCCTTTTGTCACATTCTGTGTCGCGCTCCTTTGTGTTGATGGCTTCTCTGTGAGTCCCAGAACTGTATCTAAAGCAAAACATGATATCAGAAGTGCTCATGCTCTCTGTCTTTCTGAAGTCACTTCCCCTCTGGGTCTCAGCTTCCTCTGGAAGGGACTCAATCTCTTGCAGGGCCCCCTCACCAGCAGTGTGCTCAGCTTCTATTCTGGGCTGCAGGCTGGATCTCTTGTCTGCTTCTAAAAGTGTCCATGACTCAGTGTTCTTGGCTTTCTGCTCGAGTGTGTATCCCTGTTCTCTAGGTTGGTGTGGCCCTGCAGGTGATGATTG
Organism: Acomys russatus; assembly: GCF_903995435.1. Classification (NCBI taxonomy): domain Eukaryota; kingdom Metazoa; phylum Chordata; class Mammalia; order Rodentia; family Muridae; genus Acomys; species Acomys russatus. Next base: position 8,472,154 of record NC_067144.1, on the reverse strand, counting down.
CTTATTGTCATGAAACTTGCCTTAATCCGAGAAGTTGCAAGGAATGGGGAAACTCCTTCTAGGCTCTCAGTAGATCGCTATTCCAGATGATCTGTAGTTGATTTTCCTTGAAAGAGCCTTGTGTTCCCCACATTTCAAAATCCAAGAGCCAGTGGGACTACCAGGCTACAGGAAGGTTTCTGTGCTGGAGCTCTTATTGCTTAAGGCCCCAACAGCTCATTGGTAATGAATTTTCAAGTGTGTCAGGATGGTTCATAAACATTGTATCTTCACGAGGCAGCCTAGATCTGTGTATTGTGATGTCTACGGTTCTACACGCATACAGTACTGTAAGCCACTGACACCAAGTCAGAACACTGTTTTTTTGTTTGTTTGTTTGTTTTGTTTTGTTTGTTTTGTTTTTAGTTTTTCAAGACCGGGTCTCTCTGTGTAGTCTTGGCTGTCCTGGACTCACTTTGTAAACCAGGCTGGCCTCAAACTCACAGCAATCCACCTGCCTCTGCCTCCCAAGTGCTGGGATTAAAGACATGCGTCACCACTGCCTGGCTGGTTTTTTTTTTTTTTTTTTTTTTTTTTTTTTTAAGTTTCCCACTGAGGACTCTCTCCCCTTAATCCTTCTTCGAGATCAATTCTGTCTCCTTTCTATTAAATTCCAGCATGCGCAGTACAAATCAGTTCTAATTTATAAAATATTAAAAATAAGCAGTCAGAAAGTAAGGCTGCTACTATACACAAAATCGAACACTTCATAATGAAGATGTAAAAACTGCGAAGAAGTATAGGGAGCAGTGTTCCACACAGGGCAAACAGTGCATGGGCTAGTATCCCCGAGAGTCCCACAGTAATGGAGTGTCCTGGCATTTGACATTGGCGAGCTCAGCTCACCGAGGCAAGCTTAATGTATTTGACTTAAGAAAACGGTGATTCACGGAGAACCCTCTTTTGAAAGGAAACACTCTACCTAATGGAAGCGAATCTTAGGGATTACTTCTAGAAACCCTTCAGTATCTGGGACGCCCCACTAACCAAAACAACATAGCAGCTGGAAGGCTGAGGAGTGGCAGCTCAGCTGTGTAAAAGAAGGAGACATTCTGCAGTTGGGGGGCTGCTGGAGATCGCTGCTATCTGCAGAGACAACGAACAAATAGCAAGGCCGTGAGCTCATCTTCTGTTTACACTTCAGTTCCCAACATTAGTGATTAATTGTCCTTGTGTCTTGCTGCCAGGGCAAATTGCTTTCCTTCTTATTTTAAATAAATAAACCATTAGTTTCAAAACAGAAGTGTCAAATGTCAAGATATTCTGCCACACTACACTTAGGAACAGGACAGTGGATTTATTAGAAGCCACTTGGGACAGGCAGCGTTTGAGAATTTCTCTTTGGTGACTTCCGTTCTCTACGGGATTTTCTCCCTTAGCTTGGGTAAAACATCGGTGCAGATGTTACAAACAGAAATACAAGCTTAAAGGAATCAAGTGAGTTGTAAGTTAATACATTAGGAGTAAGGAAGATAGGTAAATGTGTATATTCAACTAAACCAACCAGACACTGAAAGTCAGCTTCAGGCGAGCTGTAGATTGCTTCTGCTTTGTTTTCCAAATTTGCACAGAGTCTCTGGCCCTTCCAAAGTAAGGAATTCTTTTATAAAGTAGGACAATTTTGCATCTGATTTCAGCATGAGCACATGCATGCAATTTCTGGATGCTTCCAAAAGACAGTTTCTAAAATTTTCAGGACTACCTATTAAATATAGTTATGAGCACACGACTTCTCTTTCAAGAAACTTCAGTGGCTTCTACTCAGAGCATTGACGTCATCAAAGGTCAACCACAATGGGCTGCAGCATCCTTTCAAACCCAGCCTCCTCCTCCAGTTCTCACCAGCTCCCTGGCTCCTCGTAGTCCTCATAATGTGTCTTGAAGTTTTAGTTCTTGTTAGCAAATATTTATTGGGTAAGTAACCGTGTGCCAGGTTCTATTCCATGCACTGGGGCAAAGGCTATTAAAAACAAAACTCTCTTAATATCCTGTAGCTTGTTACACCGGGACCCCTTCACCTCCTGGCTGCTGCTGTGAATTCGCTTGTCACACTGTCACAGCTCCACTTATGTCTGTCCTAACGCCGCTGTCCCGTGAATAACCCTGAGCTTTGTTCATCTTTCCTCGCCCCATCACAGGCTCTGTTCAGTGGCAGGCACACACTGGGTGCCATGTGAATGACCTATTGTGTATAACATTTCTTTTCCCTGAAAGTGTGGCTAGGTTCCTGTTGCGTATGGAATCCATCTGTGAGGTTAGCTGGCTCTTTTTTTAAAGTCTCCATTGAGTTGTTCTCAATGAGTAACTCATCCAAATGATGATAAGAGTGACAAACAGCAGATGCCTACTGAAGGGACGAAACAGAGCAAATGAAACTGACCGGGTGGTTGCTCTCCATTTCTCCCTCGCATCTGAGAGTTCTAGCTCCTTCTCTTTGAGTTTCCCAGGCTGCCTCATCTGCTTGTGGACAGCCTGTCCTCTGTTTTGTTGAAGAGCCAGAGAGAGGCTGACATGGGAAGGCACTCACTTTCTTCCTTTTCACTTTCACCCCTAAGGTAGAAACTGAAGACCAGGTGCTGGCCACCTTCTGTGGCAGGGAGACCACCGACACAGAGCAGACCCCCGGCCAGGAAGTGGTTCTTTCCCCTGGCTCCTTCATGTCTGTCACTTTCCGGTCAGATTTCTCCAATGAGGAACGATTCACAGGCTTTGATGCCCACTACATGGCTGTCGGTAAGTCATCCCCCCCCCCCCGCCCCCGCGTGAGGTCTCCCTTTGTCTCTAGAGATGAAAACTGCCCTTTTGCTCCCTCCTTGTGTGACAGCCATGCACCCACCCAATGGCTCCTGCCTGCAGTGGGCTTGCTGCATTTGTTCCAGTAAAGACCCACCTGTCTAGCCAGTCACCACTCACTTAACAATTTATCTTTTTTAATACATTCCAAAGTAATGGCAGACATCATTATATTGCTTCCTAGTTCAACACCTGGTGACAATGTTTTGTTTTGCCGTAGAATATACATATAATGGAATGTGCAAGTCTTACACATATACTTGTTACATTTTGGAAAATGTGTATTTGTGTGTATACATGTGTACACGTGTGTGTGTGTATGTGTGTGTGTATGTGTGTGTGTATGTGTGTATGTGTGTGCGTGTGCATGTGCGTGTGCGTGTGTGTGTGTGTGTGTGTGTGTGTGTGTGTGTGTGTGTGTGTGTGAGACTCTGGTATGCTTGTCCAATTGAGCCCTTTAGCCCTTTGCTCCCAATGTCCTGACAGTAAACAACCATTCTTCTTCCTCCTCCTCTTCCTTTTTTTGTAGATTAGTTTCACTTCAAAAATGTCACATAAATGAACACACAGAAAGTATAGTGGGGACACAATTGTTCTTACACTCGGTCCCACGTTTCTAAGATTGACTTATTTTGCTGTAGCTCCCCAGAAGAACTGTGTTCCCCTGTGTGAATACATTATAATGCTCTGTCCTTTTCCCATTGAGGGATACCTGGGCTTCGCTTTTTGTTGTTGTTGTTTTGTTTTGTTGTATTGTGTTTTACACTCCTTAATAAAGGTTCTTTCAGCCTTTCGTGAATATATGTCTTCCTGTATTTTTGTGACTATATAGACACAGAATCACTGGTTTGTGAACATCTGTCTTATAGGAAGTTGCCAGATTTTCTCCAAACCCTTATATAATTTTGATGACATTTCCTATGGCTCTGTGTCCTCATCAACATTAAATGCTGTCAATCGTTTTTATCCCCTGGTGACTAACAATGGTGGGCATCTTTTTTTTTATACTGACTGGGCATTTGTATGCTTCTGCAGAAGCAATAAATGTTCAAATACTAGGGCAGGACTTGATCTGTATCAGGGACAGAGTGGGTAGCGATGTGGGGGTGAGCCAAGCTCTGGAAGAAACCCCAAGTTTTCTGTCCCAGTTTCATCATTTTACAGTTTGAAGGTGGTAATGCTGTGACACAGTGTGACACTTACCGTAACCAAGATGTGATAATTACCTCTACCAAGTCTCAGATTGTCTAGGTTCCAACCTAGCTCTCGGTGATGATGGGCAAGTTGCCTAACTTCTCTGTGTTCTGCTTACCTCACTTGAGAAGCGGAGACCATGGCCAGCTCTGGGCTTCATGAGGATTAAATGAAAGAAAAGCATGCCCCGCCCCAAACAGTGAATGACCTTCAGTGATTTATAAATGTGGCTTAGTCATCACACATGCCGTGACTGATGAGAGGCTCTGTCTGGCCCACAGATGTGGATGAGTGCAGAGAGAGGGAAGATGAAGAGCTGTCTTGTGACCACTATTGCCACAACTACATCGGCGGCTACTACTGCTCCTGCCGCTTTGGCTACATCCTCCACACAGACAACAGGACCTGCCGAGGTAGGGCCCAGGCATGATTCCGTGCGGTGTCACGATATGTGTTGCAGGTTCCAATAAGATCAGGTGAGACACAGCTACATAGTGCAAACAATTAAGAGAGAGAGATGGCTCACTGAGTAAAGAGGTTGCTGTGCACCCCACCCCCACTATGCTCCCAATCCAACAAGAATGAAACGGTGAGTTCTGGGTTCTGTGAAAGACTGGTTTTCAAACTTGAGTGGAGAGTAAGAGAGAAAGACAGTGACATTGAACTCTGGTCTCTGTATCAGATGGACAGGTATGCACACCTGCATTTAGACACACACAGGGTGAGGCAGAGAGAAAGACAGACAGACAGACAGACAGACACAAAGAGACAGAGAGACAGAGACAGAGACAGAGACAAAGAAGTCAGAGGTACACACACATACCCTATAAATAGATGCTGCAGCACTAACCTGCCTAGGGGCCCCAGGTCCATTGTCAGAGGAGCATCTGAGAAGCTCTGAAGTTGAGCCATCTTTCCAGGGGTATAAAGTCTCCATACGGTTCTGTCTCCTCTCCTACTGCAAGTAGCCAACTTTGTTAAGTGAAACCTGGGTTTTTCCAGGCCGTTCTCTCTGAGCCATAAGTTCAACCAAAGCTTCCCTCTCCTCCTTTGTTTCTGTGGCCTCCTCTGTCCCTCTCTAACAGAGAGACACACAAACCAAAGGATGACAGAGGAGGAAAGAGGAATAAAGATGGCAAGACAGTGGCTCATTCCTTCTGTCGCTCTATCATCTTCTTCCATCGTGGCTTCTGCTTTGCCGGCTCAGGCTGGGGCAGAGATGGTGATCCAGGGGTATTCCTCAGGCCAGCTGGGTGACAGCCACGTGAGTGTTGACACCAAGCAAATGCTACCCTTATTATGCTTACATAAAGGAAGCTTGGTGGCAGTCTAGTCAGGCCTGAGCTGGTCTGGAGGAGAGACGAAGGCTTCCCTTACACAAGCGAAGGCCTATGGAGAAGCTCATGCCACGCAGGGAGAACAGATTCTAAAACGATCCGCAGGCATGGTACAGCTTAGGCCATTGGGAGCTGCCCATGATTTAGTGCCACCCAGAGTAAGCTCTGTGTCTGTGAGCCCACTCGGAGAGGGCTCCCTGGAGGAAGCCAAGGCTGCGGACAGACTAGAGTTCTTTGCTTCCTCCTTCGAAACTTGTTGAATGAAGCCGAATGGCTTCTGTAGAAATCCATCAGTATAAAGCAGTATCTTTAAAAAGGAATTTTTCTCAAAGAGAATTATTAAAGCTCGGGGTCACTTTTTCTCACCCTTTTTCACCCCAAGGACCATTTAAAAGAAAGCACTGCAGATATGCTGTGTATCTGTTTGTAACCCACATATCTGTCTGTGCGCTGTGAATAAGAGGAGGGGGATTTCCTCTCCCAAGAACCATTCCTACCCCTCAGGAGGATGAGACTTCTCCATGAGAACACTTGAGGCAGAAAAAGAAAATAGATGGGGATTCGAGAGGCCTCATTCTACAGTTCTTGTTGGAATTTCACATTGGTAATGCTGGCTGTTCTGAGCTACTGTTTCCTCATTTGCAAAAAGAACAGAATAAACAAAGCTCACGATGCATGGACACACCAGGCCTGGGAGGGGCTAGCCCAAGGACCGAGGTTGAGAAGCCTGTAACAGGCTCAGTCATGGCCAGGCTCCCAGGGAGCTGGATGTCGGATGTGGGGATGGGGGTGGGGGGCGGGTAGCAGAATCCTGGGGTATGCGGAGCTCGGTGTAATGCGGGACAAAGTTGGTTAAAGAGTATGTAACATGAAGGAACTGTGCAACCAATAGGAGAAAAGTCGGGGCCTAGGAATCAAGGGTGTGTGGGGAGGTTTAGTGGGGAGTGGAAGGGACTTTCCTTAGATGAGGACCAAGGGTGACTTTGAGCAGAGAAACTAAAGAAGTCTGGGCAAAGGAGGAAGCAAGGTCCAAAGAGCTCTACCTGCCCCCTTCATCTCCAAACTGTCCTTTTCTCAGAGTGACTGCCTACCTCTGCCAGAGGACCCCAGGGCAAGGGTCAGCATCCTGGGTGAACCCATTTGGAGAAGGCCTCAGAAAGTCTGCGCTCACGTCTTGACCGCAGATTTTCCCACAGGTGGCTGTGGATGAACCGTTACCCTCCATAGCGTTTTCCGTTTCTCAGTAAAATGGGGGTGCCTGCTCTGCCTGCCTCCTGGGAACCCTGGCAAGATTACACAGGGACAGAGAGCCAAGGGTTGGCTGTGTCTGTGTTGACTCTGTGCTATTTTCTCTGTTCGGTTTCCACAGTGGAGTGCAGTGGCAATCTCTTTACCCAGAGGACAGGTACAATCACCAGCCCCGATTACCCCAACCCGTACCCCAAGAGCTCTGAATGCTCCTACACCATCGATCTGGAAGAAGGCTTCATGATCAGCCTGCAGTTTGAGGACATTTTTGACATTGAAGACCATCCTGAGGTGCCCTGTCCCTATGACTACATTAAGGTAAGCATGCGATGGCTATTTGTTTTAAGGGTGCATTTTGGCTCGATTGGGGGGAAAAATCAATATTCTGGGCTTTGGGCTTTGGGCTTTTTATCTTCTCTGAGAAGAGGGAGCTAAGCCACTAGCTTCCCTCTATTGTTTTATAGAATAATAAATAATCCCTATTATTATTCCCATTATTATTTTAAATAATGTCATTATTTTAAATGATATCTTGGTTTCATCAGATCCAGACTGGGATTCCCCTCAATTTCAAATTGGCTTCCTGGACAGTAGGGTAATATGAGATAGAGGGTCACAGAGTCAAATCTGTGCTTTAGGAAGGTCCCCTGAGCCAGATTCAGCGTTGTGGACTGCACTCAGTACAGTCACATGGGCCTGTGCATTCATGCCATCTTAAACTTGATACGTTCTGAGCAAGGTGCTCAGGTTTTTGGGTTGTACTAGATCCCAGACATTGCACAGGTGGTTTAGTTTGAAGGAAGAGACTATTACAAAGGCAATAATGATGGAAGAAAATGTTCAAGGCCAACAACTATTCCATTTGCAGTTATTCTAATAGTATCTATCAAAAGCAAGGTGATCTAAACATGAGCTTTGGCTGGGATAGTGAGAGAACCCTTTCTCAGATGTGTGGGGAGAAAATCAGAAGTTCCTGGAGAGCCAGGTAAAGGGAAGCTGAATATCGGGTTCTAATTTAAGGGAAGATGCTGACCCTGAGAGAAACGAAGGCGCCATTGAATATGTAGACAGGTGCTTGTGTAAGGATGTTGAGCTGTTCAAGAGAACAAAAGACATGGGAACTAGAAGACAGAGGGGTCAGGGCCATTGATGATGTCAGGAAGGGAAGTCTGAAAGGGAGCTGTCAGCAGCAGCAGAATCAGAGAAACCTAGTAACTGCTGTGAGAAAGCCCAACAACTTAATGAATCAGAGCGTCTGGCTGCAGATGGCACAGCAGGAAACACAGGGCACGTATGTGTTGCGGCAGAGTATGGTGCTCTCAACCTAGCAGCTTGCAACAACTCTTACTGCATGCTTTGGTAGACCAGAAGTTCCAATCAGCTCTATCAGCTCTCTGCTTAGGGCCTCATGGGATGGAAATCAAGATGTCAATTTGATGACACTCTTGCCGTGAGGTTCTGGGAAACAAACCACTTCCATGATCATCTGAGCTGGTGGCAGAACTTTATTCCTGGCTTTTGATGGACTCGGGTCCCATAACTGGTGCCAGAAACTGCTCTCACTTTCTTGTGTACTGCTCTCTGAGGAGTCCCTCTCGTCAGCCTCGTGAAACCCAAACTACAGTAAAGGAAGCCACAGCCCTAGTAAAGGGGCATCCAGAAGTATGGGAACAAGTCCTTGCTGAACATCTGACAGAGGATTGATGTCTAAAATATACAAAGAACTCAAAAAACTAAACACACACACACACACACACACACACACACACACACCATCGCCACCACCACCACCACCAACAACAACAACCCAACTTTTTAAAAAATGGAGCAGAATAGAGAACTTTCTAAGGAAGAAATACAATCTAAAACAACTTTTTAAAGTGTTCAATACCTTTGACACATTTGAGAAAGGCAAATTAAAATTACTTCGATATCTTATCTTGCCACAGTCAGAATGGCTAACAGAAAACAAGTAACAAAAATTGCTGTGAGGTTGTGATGAAAGAGGAGCCACTGTTCACCATTAGTGGGAGTGAAAATTGACGTAGCCAAATGAAACCCAGTGTAGAGCATTGTTCTCAACCTGTGGGTCTCAACCTCGTTTGGGGGTGGGCAGGCAAGGGATCTTTCAGTGGGGCCCACCTAAGACCAAGGGAAAACACAGAGATTTACATTACAGTTCATAACAGTAGCAAAATTACTGTTAGGAAGTAGCAACAAAAATAATTTTGTGGTTTGGGAATCACCATAACACAAGGAACTATATTCAAGCATTAAAAAGGTTGAGAACTCTGTTTACCTGCCTTTGGATCCCTTTCTCCCAGCTGGGTTGTCTTGTCTGGCCTCAGTGGGAGAGGATGCACTTGGTCCTGTTGCAACTTGATGTGTCAGGGCTGGTTGGTACCCATAGGGGGCCTCCCATTCTCTAAGGAGGAAAGAGGGGAATGGGAAAAGGGAATGGAAGGGTGGGGCTGAGAGGAGAAGAGGGGGAGGGGCTGTGATCAGGATGGGAAGTGAATAAACAAACAAACAAATAAATAAATAAATGAGGGATAGAGAACCACTAGCATTGAGGTTCCTCAAGAAATCAAACGACTCTATGACACAGCTGTATCACTCACTGGTATCCGTTCAAAGGATTCAATATCCTACCGTAGCGATAACTGATCAAGTTCATTGTTGCTCTATTCACAACAGCTGGGACACGGAACAAGCCTCGATGTCCATCCACCAATGAATGGATAATAAAAATGTGGTACATACATATATATATATACAATGGAATTCTATTCAGCTATAAAAAAGGATGAAATTATTAAAATTTCAAGTAAATAGATGGAACTGGGAGATAATCATTTAGTGAAGTAACCCAGTCTTGGAACACCAAGTATTACATTTTTCCTCTCATGTGTGGATGCTAGCTTAGAATGTTTAGATTATGTGTGATTACTTCGGAGTAAGTGTAGAAGCCAGGACACTAGAAAGAGGCCCTAGCAGGGTGAGACGATCTTAAGGGAGGCAGATAATAAAAGACAGAAGAAATAATTAACACTAAAGACGTTTGAAAGAGCCATATTAAAATATACTATTTTAGAGGCTTTGTTTTATGTATTTATTTATTACTTTTCATTTATTCATTTATTTTACACACAAGAGTTTAAATGGAGTTGCCCAAATAGGGGGATTATGGTCCTTTCAGAAGCCATAGTTATCAAACAGAAAAGTGAAGAATACCACCCTTCAAGTTGTTAGTCTGATCCCGGAGAACCCTGATGACCCAAATAGGCTGTTGTCACTTGTTCTTCGCTGCCCATCAGGACGAAATGATAAGACCCTATTGCTAAAGACACCAAACACTTGAGTCACGGGGCATGGAGAAGTCAGTCTGGTCCTGACCTGGAACCTTCTTTCTTGTCAGCTAGCTTTCATGGTGCCATAGAGGCTGCTGAGGGAGAACAGTCACCAACAGTCATATGCAGATATTAGCTTTGTGATCTATAACTATTCTTTTAAGATATGCCCTTGGGTGCAGTAGTGGCATACAGGTTAACAGGGTGACCAACTGCTCACACCACAGGACAATACATATGCCTTGCCCTGTAAATTTGGCAAAGACCTTTTGCCTGGGAGGGTCATAGACCTCAGGAAAGAACTCACTGCTATCATTTTGTTAAATGGATATACTATCAAACCACCTTCTAAATACTTATCTCTGTGCCCATAGATTAGTGAAGCTCTCAAGCTGTATCAGAGAAGCTTCTTTTTTTACAATGGGCTATGATTACTACAGAGACTCACATCTGGCCAGTGTGCAGAAAATGAGCAATGGTGCTCCGGACTAAATGGTCATCTACATCACACCCCTCCCTACATAGGTCAAGGAACACTGTATACAAAGAGGAGGAAAGATTGTGAGAATAGACATGTGGATGGACGGCTGCAAAACAGTGTCTTCTGGACACTACTGGGCTGCTTCACTCACGAACTCAAGGCAGCTGTAGTTGCTTCCGCGAGACTTGTATAAGATCGAGCCAGTCAGAAGCTCAGCATAGGTGAGGAAGGGATCACAAATTCCCAGTCCTAGCTGAGGAGCTTTGGCAGCGAAAGCTACTAAGACAGAATGCATTTTCTTTGGGGAAGTGGTCCCTGGTAGGTTGCAGATGCTCCACTGGATGGCCCCGCGACAATGCACAGATGGATGGCCCTGACTAGACTCAGTGGATTATGGAAAGAAAGCATTGATCGTGTTGGAGAAGAGACGGTGGAGCCAGGGTGGGGTCATAGGGAATGTGAGGGGTAATTATAACCAAGACGCACTGTATATATGGGGGATCCTCAAAGAATGAAAAATACTCTCAAAGTTGTTCTAATGACAAAGAAACACTGAGGGAGAAGGGCTTGCTGACTGTCTTGGGGTATAACGCATTGTGCTTCAGAAGCCCAGCGTGAGATCCATATCAAGGTACTGAATGTCTTGAAGTACTCTTTCCTCTGTCCCCTGCGAAATGATGTCACTCAGGATTATAGACATTACCGACTGCTCAAAATGGAGTCCTGGTTCTCAGAGATATAAGGAGAGGGGTTAAGTGCAGAGTACTGAGAGCTGGGTGGTCTGAATCAGGCAGTGGTACCTAAGGCCAGCTCCCCTGCTCTGCTGCCTCCGTTATATAGAATCCAGACGCTATTCCCTCCGCCCTGCTCATCTGCAACTTTCCCAGCTGGTGCTCTTGCTTTGTTCTTGCTCCTGCATCATCTGTTTCCCCACAGCACAGAGGGTTGCAGCAAGGTTATCGGACCAAGGCTGGACACGGAATTAAGCTAAAAATCCTCAACAAAATGAGATCCTTGCCAGTCTGTCCAGCCTCATGTCCTAGCACTCCCTCTGTTACAGTCACAATGAATTCTCCTGCTCTTCAAGCCTGCCAAGATTTCCCCACCTTTGACCTTGCTTTTTACATATGCTAAGGATTTTTTTTTTTTTTGCCTGAAAAGGGGTATTGTATTTTCTTCTACTCATTCTATATGTCAGACCTAATGTCACTTTATCATAGGGTCTTCCTAATCCTAACAACCTAAAGTTGTCAGTTACTAGGTTTCTATTACACAAATGATGACTTCTATAGATTATATAGTTTTGTATGTATATAATATACACTTTAACGACGAATTATAAAATATGGCACATGTTCCTTCTACATATATATGTATATATTATATATATGTGCTTATAATTATTTTGTTTATTTATTGTCAGCCACCCCAGTAAACTACAGATTCTTTGAGAGTGGGAACCTCTCTCCTACTTTGTGTACTGTTCAAGACTGCCCACCAAATGTTTATCTTTAATCCCACAATTATTAACTTGCCTTGTTAACTCCAAAGGCCACTGAAATTATGACAAAAAAAAATGGACATAAAGCCATTTGGTAATTGGTAAGTCTACCAAAAAAAAAAAAAAAAAAAAACCAGGAACGTATACTATGTATACTATAGATTCCCATTAGGACTTCCAGAAACCCCCAGCACTCATTTGCCTGCAGCAGGATGTGCACCACTCAGATGTGACTTCTTCTTCTTCTTCTTCTTCTTCTTCTTCTTCTTCTTCTTCTTCTTCTTCTTCTTCTTCTTCTTCTTCTCCTCCTCCTCCTCCTCCTCCTCCTCCTCCTCTTTCTTCTTCCTCTTCTTTCTCTCTCTCTCTCTCTCTCTCTCTCTCTCTCTCTCTCTCTCTCTCTCTCTCTCTCCTCTTCTCTTCTCTTAGATTAAAACTGGTCCAAAAGTCTGGGGGCCCTTCTGTGGAGAGAAAGCCCCGGAACCACTCAGCACCCAGAGCCACAGTATCCAGATCCTATTCCGCAGCGACAACTCAGGGGAGAACCGAGGCTGGAGGCTCTCCTACAGGGCAGCAGGTAACGGCCCCTCCTTCCCCAGTCACACAAAGAGGGTTGTTGAGGAAGGAAGGATGTAGGTTCAAGCTAGAAAGCCAGTTCCCCTCTGGGGACCTAGTAGGACTCTGGCTGAGAAACTGGAAACCAAGATGCAGCTTCTGGCTGAGTTTCCCACCCAAAAGGAGGGACGACACCAGAGAGATTGGATTTACGCTCAAGGGTGGTTATGCTGAGGCACCATCTGAAACAATCTGTTCCTTTTCTCCCCTCACATGAGATTCAGCAGGCTGAGAGGACATCCCAACCCTGGCTGTGTCCTGGTGTGGGACTAGAGCTTGTAGCCTGGAGCTCTGGAGAGCTGAAGGTTTCACTGTTGAGATCTGTGTCTACATAGGCCCCCAGCTTGGCACAGCCTACAGCCCTCATTCCTGGTGTTCCATGGGAGCTTGTCCTCCCACAAAACCCAAAGGGACTTATATGTCTCAATACATCTGTAATAACTCAAGGAAAAAGAGGATAGACACCAGCTGGGAGCAACAAACCATCTTCACAGGGCCAGGAAGCCTGGCTCTGCCTGCATTGTCACATCCAGGGCATCCTGGGGAGAGATGTGACAAGAAATTAACAAAAGGTTTGTCCCTGAGTGAGAGTCATGGCTAGGCAAAGTGCTGAGGTTCTTGTCAGGATCAGCCTTCTGATGAGGAACAGAGGCATCTGACCATAATCCCTTAGTGTCTTGGGATCTGCCTGTGTGACTACCATCATCCTGGGTGGCCAGTGAGTGAAAAATGCCACTGCACAAATTTCAACTGAATAGGAAGACCTTGCCTATTTAATCCGGGGTATCCACAAGTACAGGCCTGGGGTGGAGGCGGGGGTCACCATTGATGTGGGACAATGGCCTTTAATGGTCCTCCAATCTGAGTGTTGGTGAAAGTATTTGGCCGACTCCTTCATGTTCGAAATGAAGAGATGGAAGGCCACGTTAGAAAAGTCACTCACTCCTGTTTTCAAAAAACTTGTGTCTAGACTCGGAGTCCTGTTGTTTCCACCTCATTTCCGGCCTTGCTTCCTTCGGGCAGGCCCTTGGCTGTCGGGGGTTTTCTTGTCTTTCTCACCTGCTACCTTTTCATTTGCTTCCTGCCAGGAAATGAGTGCCCAAAGCTACAACCTCCTGCCTATGGGAAAATGGAGCCCTTGCAAGCCGTGTATTCCTTCAAAGACCAAGTGCTCATCAGTTGTGACACAGGCTACAAAGTGCTCAAGGTGCAGAACCCTGCCTGGAAAGTGGAGTGAGTGGGCCGGGAAAAACTCTGCTAAGGCGCGTAGGAGCTGCCAAACTGCCAGCGCAGTATCTCCCAGTATCTCCCAGCATCTCCTTAAAGCTTCTCCAAACCGGCAGGGACTTAAAATTATGCATTTCAGTCACTTCTCACTGCGGGACATGGCACGAAAGTTGTTCATTGGGGCATGAACATTTAAATTTAAATATGAGGCCATATGGCTCTTTAATTAGGGGGACGAGAAACTTACCAAAGCTCGTCAGAGGTGGGGCGGGATGGTGCTGAAAAGGAAGCAGGGGTTTAAAAAGTGGCAGATGCGCACTCCTCTCGTCGCCCCTCCCCCAAAGCGGTGGTCCACCTACGCCACCTTTCAGAACAGCAGGAGTAAGAATGCGCAGTTCCAACTTGTGGAGTTTTGGGGCCCGGAACCAGTGGTTGGTGTTTTAACGTTCCCTTGGTGAGCCCAAAGTACAACCAAGGTAGAATCCCACTGCTCTGGAGGAGCTGTCACCCCCATGCCTATCCCGCGCCAGGAAGAGGCCAGATCAGCCCAGCAGCATCACCTGGGAGCTTGTTAAAACTATCTCTCCTTGGGTAGGTAGGTCAGACATACTGAAGTGGAGTTTTGGTGGCAGGGACCAGCCGTCCGTCTCTGCTAGGGTGATGCTGACTGCTTGCTCTAGTTGGAGAACCATTGCCCTAAAACTAGAGTCAAAACTATAGTGGGTTTTTTTCCCCTCTAGGCAATTGCGCATGCCCAGAGTTTAAGTGGGGGAGGTAGCAAAGTGAGCATCTGTCTCTCTTCCTTTGGGCAAGTTTGGGCAAGTCATGGTGGGAATTGCCAGTTGAAAATAGCCAGGCTTGAAGTTTGAGTTATCTTGGTCAGGAAATATGTGCTAATGTACTCCCTCCTTCTTCCCACGCCCTTCTGGCTTCTTTTCAGGATAATGAGGTAATGGACACATTCCAAATCGAGTGTCTGAAGGACGGTACATGGAGTAACAAGGTTCCTACCTGTAAAAGTAAGAAACCCGAATGGATTCACTCCAGTGTCACATTTCCTCATGGCGGGGTTGCAGCAAATGACCGTGCTGGCTTTAAAGCTTTGCGGGCGCTCTCTAAAAAGGGGTGGGCAGGAAGCGATAACCGTAGAGGAACTGGACGGATAATAAGAGCCCAGATTTTGGAATCACACGCATGCACGTGCACACACACACACACGCGCACACACACACACAAGCACGGGGGGGGGGGGCGCGAGCGCATGCACACTTTTTGGTGGCCTTTGGTTTACTTTCTGAATACGAATCCTTCCCATCCCCCCTCCCCACCTTGAAGACAGGGTGCAACGTATAGTCAAGGAATACAAGTATAGCTCAACGTCCAAAACGAGCTCAAGCTCAGGAATTGCCAGTTTGGCACTGATGCCCAGAGCTGATCATTCTCCCACTAAGTCTCCTTCTGGGTCAGCTGATGACTTAGGGTGGGGGGGGGGGCGGGGAGTGTCAGCACAGAGGACCTGTATGAAGTAGAGGGCACTAACTCAGGTGACCCAGAGTTCTCGCCTTGTGCACCCCTCCTTCCCTTCCTGACTCTGCAGCTGTGTACAGCAACAGCGGTAGCGGCGGAGTCAGGGAGGGAAGGAGGGCCGCAGACTTGCTTTAGAATGGAGGATAAGAAATGAAGATATTGTAGGCAGTTCCATCAATTCTCTTTCCCCTTTGAGCTCTGTCCCTTTCTTCTCTAAATAGTTCCCATGCAGCATTCAGGGCAGATCTGTCCCTTCTGTGCCCAAGGAATCCTGGCAGGAGGGCTCCCTGGAGGCAAACCCCAGGCAGCACTTAAGATGTGCTTGTTTTCTTTTTCATATGGTGATGGGCTGTGGTCAGGGCCCTGAGGGGCGGGGGGGGAAGGTTGTCCCTTCATAGCTTCAGTAATAAGTTTAGCACTTACTGGATGCCAATGCTGAGTTCTGGAGACAATTCAGATGGAAAAGACAAGGTCTAACCCCGAGGGCCACATGCTCCTCCAGTAGGTGGCCCAGTGTGCAGTGTGACTGGGTTCTGAGCTAGGATCCAGGGTAAAGCGAGGATTGTTCTGATGATTAGTGGAGGCTTTGGTGTTCAGGACAGAACTGGACTCTGTAGTCAGGAAGCTACGGCTTTCAATGCACATTCTAGCAGTTGGGCGTGCCTAGGCATTTTGGCTCATAGTCTTTTGGCCTTATCCTCACTGGCGAAGACTGTGGTGATAACTACGTGGGTTCTTATACTCGCCATGCCTGTAGAGAGACAGAAATATATTCAAGTGAACTAAATGCTTAATTATACTCAGCCCATCCCCAACAGTGGCCAGGGCCTTAGTATCTCTGCTTCATAGTTTTGGAATAAAGAAAGTGCTGTTAATGCCTTTCCCTAGTAAAACATATGGGTTATTATAATGGGCAGAGTAAGACACTACCACATCAAATAGTATTGTTTTATGTGACCTATGCTAGAAAGTTTCAGGACATCATATTCTTTTATACTGAAAACGTGACCCAGTTCATTTGCATTAAGCTAGATCAGGACTGACGCCAGCATCTCTGAGCATCTGTGCATACCTTGTACACTGCTAGGTCCTAGGGAAGACATACAGGTAAGACTGAGTGTGCAGGGAGTGGCCAGAGACAGACAGGAAGTGGGGAAGGTGTGACTAAGGAGTATGCGGCAGAGAAGGTGGGGATGCAGGTCCCATGGCAGAATGACAACCAGCACAAGGCCCTGGATGCAGTCCCCAGCCTCAGATAAACCAGACGCAGTGGCACTTGCTTGTAACCCACATTCAGGAGATGGAGAGCAGAGACAGGAAGATTACAAATGAAAGGTCATCTTCAGTTACATAGTGAGTTCAAGGCCGACCTAGTCCACGTGATACCCTGTCTCAAAAGAGAAAAAAAGAAAAGAAAAAAAGGAAGGAAGGAAAGAAGAAGAGGAAAGGGGGAAATTATAAGAATGTATGAAAGAGCAGGAAGTGGGAATTTTGGGCTGCTGTCCTGGCCCTACTTCCACTTCGTGGTGACAAGTCCTGCTATACTCTGAATGCCATCTGTCAGCTAAGCACTTGGGCCAGATGAATGCAAAGCTCCCAGCCAGGGGCAGAATTTTATCTTCCCCAGGAGCCAGGATGTAAGACTATGTAAATGCTCAGAGTGGTACAAATTCAGCAGTCCCAAACTGTCCTCCACACTGGCTGTGCTTAAACCGCGTCCTCCGTCGGCTCTAGTAGAACGGTTTCTGTGTTTCCTGCATGAACTTATTTCTGCTTCGCTTGCTAACTTTTCTTTCTCTTCCTTTTCTCCCCCCTCCCACCCCTGCCCCTCTCTTTCTCCCTCTCCCTCTCTCTGCTTTCTTCCTTGGTCTCCTGATCCTACTTTGACTTCACCATGGTGACAGAAAGCGAGATCAATTTGGAGAACGAGCTCCAGTCAGAACAAATGACAGAGTGAATGACAGTGACGCGAGAACCACACACAGTGCAGACATCCGGGGATGGATCACTTGCCGAGACCCCCCTCAGTCCCACACAGAGTTACCCCACCCTGCCCCACCAACACTCCATTGCCCACTTCAGTGTGGGTTAGAACGGATGCTGAGCAAGGTGGAGCGGCCTCATCAGCAGAAAGTGCTGCCTGCCCTGACAACAAATTCTCTCTCTTGACGGTTTACTCACCATACAAACTTACTCCAAAAAGCAATGAAAAGACAATGGGTGATTATTTTTTTGATCTCTGAGTGAACTGTACTCTTCTCAAAGGAAAACATGTCCTTGGGTCAAAAACCACAAATGTAATATACACTCACGTGACCTAGATCAACATGGGTCCTGGCTAGTGATCCACTTATACTGTAAGTTTAAATGAGTCAGGATGCCAACTACTTAGTGACTTTTCAGACTTTTGCCTTCTGCTACCTTCTTAACAATGATGGGTTTTTTAAATGAATAATAACACAGCGTGTGGATTTTTGAGAACCTGGCTGTTTTCTCATTCAGAACGTGTATTTCCTATCCATACCTTTTGTGTTGAAGTTCTAGTGTCTGAGGTTCTTTACTACCAGGGCTTACACATTTTGTGTTTCTTAAAGCTCACTATTAAAAACCTGAAAGAAACGACCAGCACATCTGGAGGCAGCGGTCCTCAGCTTTGGGTCATGGCTATAACTGGGTCATGAATGATGGTGAGGAAAGGGCTGAAGAAGAGCAGCCTGCGTGCTGGCGTTTTACAAGGCAATGCTGCCTTGAGCCCACACACCAGAGGTCTCACTTCTTTAGGTGGCTGCTTAGTGAGTGCAGAATCCTTCAAGGGTGGGTGGTGAGCAGACTGGAGACTGAGGTACTGTCTTGGAGTAAAGACGCCCTTGAGAGAGGAGATGGGATGGCCACCAAAGACAAATATCGTCTGGGTACATGCATGTTTGGCCAGGCCACAAAGTATTGATAGCCATTATGTACAAGGTGATAGAGGGACTCACAACTTAAGAGGAAGATTTGACGTATGTGCAAACAATTGTAATAACAAACAACATAAGGTGTGCACCACCTGAGAGACTTGAATAAAGATTGTTAGGACAAGAGAGCATGACCTGTCCAGTTGGCAGGGCAACAAACACTTCAGGAAGAAGCAGTGTTTGGTCAAGGCTTTGTGAGGAAAGGTATGGAAACAAAGCGGCCTAGGCAATGCCTGTAAGACGGAAGTGGCACTGTGGAGAGTCAGATGATGTGGAGTGCACGTGCACCAAGGGAAAGAGAATGAGGGCAGGAAGGTCATGGGGCGTAATTCTTGGTCCTGAGTACTGGGGTCAAGTGCTTAGGCATGGCTCTCTAAGAAGGCCTTGAATTACAAAAAAAAGCACATTTAGAGCTGAGGCCAAGACAGGTGTATTGGAAGAAACAAATGGCAGCAAAAAATGGCCAGAGACACAAGATATGGGACAGTACAGCTCATACCAGAGAGTGAGTGGAAAGCAGGGCGGGCTGAGGAAAGGGAGAAGAGGAAAGGAGAAGGGAAGAACATTCTGACTCCAGGGTGTAGCAGTGGCCAAGGGCAAATAGAACAAGGTGAAATGCTTACTCAGCCAGCTGGGGACAGTTTCTGCCGTGCACTGATTGTGTCATGCAAGAGGCCTTAGTACTCTTGGGAAGTCGTCTCCTCTCAAAGGGACATGACTTTCTCCCTGTCATTCTGCACATGGGGAGAAGAGGCTGCTTCCTCCACACTGACTACCATCAAGCTGATGTGGCCCTCTGTTTTCTGTTTGTCAGTTTCTCAGTTTCTCCCTCTCTCTCTCTCTCTCTCTCTCTCTCTCTCTCTCTCTCTCTCTCTCTCTCTCTCTCTCTCTCTCTCTCTCGTAGCCATGTCAGTGGGCAGGGTTACATATCTGGGGCAATGTGAAAGTGTGCCCACTATTTAGAAAATATCTCCTGCTAACACCAACCATTCAAGCACAAGGGAGGGGTCATGTGGGTTACTGAAGCCAAAGAACTTCCAGAAGGCTCAGGGGGACAACAGTAGTACCAGTATTCAGGTATCCATCAAAGGGATTTCCTGAAGGTAGAAGAATATCTGCTTCTAGTCTCAGCAGCAGAATACATTTCAATCTACTTAAGGCTTTAAGTAGCAATTACTATCTTTTATTATCCCAGTCTTAACCTTCACATTAGGGGTAGGGGTAGGAGTAGAGGTAGGGGTAGGTTAGTGTTAACATTAAGGTGAGGGTGAGGGTTAGGTTAGAGTGAGGGCTAGGATTAGGTTAGGGTTAGGATTAGGTTTAGGTTAGAGTTAGGGTTAGGATTAGGTTAAGGTTAGGATTAGGATAAAGTTAGGGTTAGGTTAGGGTTAGGATTAGGTTAAGGTTAGGATTAGGATAAAGTTAAGGTTAGGTTAGGGTTAGGATGAGGTTAGGATTAGGGTTAGGACAAAGTTAGGGTTAGGTTAGGGTTAGGGTTAGGATGAGGTTAGGATTAGGATAAGGTTAGGGTTAGGATTAGGTTAGGGTTAGGCTAGGATTAGGGTTAGCGTTAGAATTAGGTCTAGGGTTAAGGTTATAATTAGGGTTAGGGTTAGGGTTGATATTAGGTTAGGTTTAGGATTGGGTTAGGATTAGAGTTAGGGTTATGGTTAGGGTTAGTTTAGGCTTAGGGGTGAGATTAGGTTAGGTTTTGGATTAGGTTGGAGTTACGGTTAGGGGTTAGGATTAGGTTAGTGTTAGGATTATGGTTATGGTTATGGTTAGGGTTAGGGTTAGGGTTAGGGTTAGGCCTTAGGATTAGTTTAGTTTACTGTATAAACTACAAGTGTATCTATATCTATATTCTGGGTATCAATACAAATGAAATGATTTATTGCGGGTGGCAGGGCTGAAGGCCAGGACCCTTTTGGGTAAGAAGTCCTCACATGAACTTCCTTCCTTCACCCTCCTTCTTCTCATCTGGAAGGTTCTGGAATCATGCAAATTGCAAATTAGGTAACTAGTCAATCTAAAAGGTGAGTTTTGAAATCCTGGGTTAAAAAATCCAATAACTGGCACCCTGAGGTTAACTGCCTCACTCCATTTCTCAAGGGGTTGGGTAAACTTGTGGAGGAGGTGGAACTTTGGAAATTCTGCCAGAACTCCGGAAGTATCAGCAATGTCCATGTCAGCCAGGGAATGTTTGCTATTTAACGGGAAAACAGAAGCCTGGGAACAGCTAGTACCTGCTACTGCAAGAACATTGAATTCAAGGTCAGGTTCTTGCTCTGACAATGATTCCCTAGGTAACCTCAGACCACTTGAGTCCTCCTGCTGAGCTTATCTCTAACATAAAGAGGCAAATATGCACGCTCTGCCTCTGTTTCCTTTCCAATGGTGGAATTTCATGTTTCTCCAACTGTCGCATAGACTGTTATATGTACGATTGCTGTTTCCTTAAAACACACCTTTCCTAATGGAACTCCTTGAAAAGGATTCAATAGATTGAGTCCTTGGCCTCTGATGCTGCAGCCATTAACAGATGTCCTGACCGGACTGACTCATGTCGGCATCCACCCAGGATAGCAACTCGCCTAGGACGTGGCTAGACAGTCAAGCTAACTAAAGTCCATCCTAAAGAGAAGGCATCTGTGGTCATGTCCTTTACAGCCCCAGTGTCCAGCCATTATTAAAGGAGAAAAATGAACATGTGAATACTGGAAATTCTCCCTGCATTCTGTGGGCAGATGAGCTGCCCATACAGCAGGGTGGGGCTGTACACTCACGTAGGAACTGGAGTTTCTTTGTTTGTGTGGGTTTGTTATTTTAGTACTGAGCTCTAATGTGAGCAAATTAAATGTTCTTATTCAGCCTGTGGTTGAGACTGAAAAAAATGGAAGATTTTTTTTTGTTTTGTTTTTTTTGTTTTTGTTTTTGTTCAGGTCAGCCAGAATTTTCTCACTGAGCCATGGGCTTTATTCCTGGGCAACGGAAGCAAAATAAACTCGAAATCCAAGAAAGGGGCTGTGGTGGGGGGAGAAGCTTTGGTCTCCAAAAATCTCTGCAGGCCTGCCCTGAAATTGATGCCAGGGCAGGTAAGTTGCCTGTGTGGTAGATATCGTAATACTATAGTGGAGAAATGCCAGAAAAAAGGAGATGGCAGCTTGACAGGTGATGCGGTGCACAGTTGCAAGGGTGCGAGTTGGGTAGGCTATGTTCCCTCTCTCCGGAGTCGTGTGTTGCGTATCGACTGTACCTCTAGGGAAGACAGATGCTCTGGTGACCCTGCGAGGAAGAACAAAGGTCAGCTAAGAGGTCTCGCTTCTCTCTCAGTTGTAGACTGTGGAGTCCCAGCAGGGCTGAAACACGGGCTGGTGACCTTCTCCACACCAAACAACCTCACTACATACCAATCTGAAATAAGATACTCCTGCCAGCAGCCCTATTACAAGATGCTTCACAATACCACAGGTAAGTCCTCCACACTAGTGGGTGGCACCACACACCTTCTGGGCCTCAGGGCGCAGAAGGGAAGAGCTCCAGGAGGAGGGGCGCCTCTACATGGGCAAAGCCTTACAATACAAAGTGTTCTCCCATAAAGCATAGAATTTGACCTTTGCCCCCTATACACTCAAGCGGATAGGTCCATTTTGACACACCAAATAGGCCCAAGACCAAAGCCAAGATGTTTTTCCTTTGGACTTGAAATTCTGGAAAAAAAAAAAATATATATATATATATATATATATATAGTAAATGTGGAGCCTTGTTGATGGAGCATAAAAGATGTACACTTCTCAAAATTAAGAGAAGAACTGAGACTCTCAAGGAAGCCTAGACTCTCCCAAAATAAGGTCCTCCATGTGTCTGAGGCAGAGCTAGGATTTCTAGAAAATGGCTGCTCTGGCTGACCCCACCGTCTTCTGTCTCCTGTTTGGACTGACCAGACCGAAGCCACTCAGTAGGGCTGTAGTAGCTCCGTAGGGCTTCTTTCAGAGGCATTTTCTTACGTCTCACCCAGGTGAACTGGGAGAGCAGGGAGCAGATGACCCATCTCAGCAGCAAGTCCAAAACGTCCCAAAATGCAGCCATAGTTGGTACTGCCCAGGCCTCTCTACAACTTCTGGCCAAGACTCCTGGCTTCCCCTGGAGTCAGGTAGCAGCATGTAGGTTGAGGGTAAAAGCCATGCAACAGCCAGTCCTTCTGTCACAGTGAAGGTGTGGGAGGAAAAACAATGAAAAAAGTGCCCCACTTCTCCTGCAAGTGAAGCCTTGTGAACTCAAACCATTAAGACTCTCAGAGACCCTCATGGTCTCCTTGTGGAGACAAGTAAGCCTACCCTCTGCATATGAGCTCTGAAAACAGTTCCTTGGTTTTTTTATATCTGCAAATCTTGCCTTCAAGTAAGAGAACATGCTATAGGTCACAAGGCTATCGTCCGGCCCCACGCTGGGCACTGGACACAGATGTGGCTTATTAAAGAGCTTAAAGAAGGGAGAGAAAGGCATGTGCTCTGCACAGAGCTTTGTGGACAGTTCTATGACCCACGAGAAGGAGACACTTGCCGTGGCCCAGGAGAGGAGTGTAGGCAAAGGCACAGACTACCCTCAGGCAGGCAAAGTTAGACTACAAGGGCCTATGGGACCACACTGAAGAGCATGGTGTTTGTTTCTGAGTACAGTAATTCTGAGCTGAAGGGAAAGATACGTTAGGTTGCAGAGATGACTGGCTCGGAGAACGTGATAGCAGAGAGACCACAAAAAAAGCTATAATGTGGAGCTGGAGAGATGGCTCAGTGGTCAAGAACACTGGCTGCTCTTCCAAAGGTCCTGGGTTCAATTCCCAGCAACCACATGGCGGCTCACAGCGATCTATAATGTGATCTGGTGCCCTCTTCTGGCATGCAGGTGTATGTGCAGGCAGAACATTGTCTACATAAAGCAAATAAATAAATCTTTAAAAAAAAAAAAAAAAAAAAAGCTACAGTGATCCACATTAGAGCAACTGAGAACCCAGACCTGTTTCCTGGGAGTTTCTGTTAATTATTTTCTTTCTCCTCTCCCACCTTTTTACTCCCAAAGGTGTATATAGGTGTTCTGCTCATGGAGCCTGGACAAATGAAGTGCTCAAGAGAAGCCTGCCCACCTGCCTTCCAGGTACCTCACCCCACCAGTCACAGCCTCCCACCCAAGCTCTATTAATGTGAAGCAGAGATGGAAATGTTTTGCTTGCGAAGTGATGTCATCAGAAGGTTAGAGGTCAGAAAAGTCTAGCTGGCCACTTCTCAAACTAACCAGTGTCTTTACCCGGCCTACTTTAAAATCCCAGACACTCTCCTACCTCTTTGCTGTTCAGCTCCTATCCTTTCCCACTAGATTTCTCATTCAAAACGACTTGCGTGTGCCCCTGGTGTTCTGCTAGGGGAAATCAAGAAAATGGACGCTCTGTCCTTGCACACACCAGGCCCCAGAGAAGACGTCGGTGTAAGACTGGTGACTATAATGTTCTGGTGAACCCAAAAGGAGTTGTGTGCATAGACAGTTTTGATTCTGCCTCCTCTGTGTTTCATCAACTGGCCCCACTTTAAAGTGAAAAGAGGATTTTGTGGTAACAAGGGTGTTAGAACGCAGATAGACGTTGGAGAGTTTGATTTGGCATTAAAAGCATAGATGGTTTCCTTGCACTCTCCATGCATCCATGTACGATTAGAAAGTTAGAGCCCCAGGTCATACACTGCACGGTTAAGTACAACCCACAGAAATTAACTTTAATATATACAGTGCCGTAGTTTATGCATCTCCAATGTCCCACCACAGGTGCTCCGGGCCTTCTAGAAAGGGCAAGGAAAGGCCCATGCTCGTGCAGGAATTGGGGAGGTGGACACCAGGAAGGACTGACAAGGAGAAACAAGAAAGTGTAGCCATGCCATTCATGCTTAGCAATTTCACTCGTCTCAATTTGGCTTAGCCACAAGCACATTCAAGAACTCAAAGTGGCAAGGGCTTTAAAAAAAAAAAGGAGTAGAATAGTGGGTCTGTGGCAAGCCAGTGGTTCAGATGTCAACATTTCCTAAAAGATTATGTGGCCAAAAAAACTAAAATCAGTTCCCCTCCTGGAAAGCCGCAAGGCAATGTCTGGATGGGGAACATGTGCCAGGGTGGGTGCTGAGAGCCTGGGTCCCGGACTGATGCTTCCAGATGTGGTCTCCCGGAAGTGATGGTGTTGTCTGGGGCTGGGAGTCCATGCCTAAGAAGTGAGTGAGCAAGACCAAGACACGACTCATATTTTGTGGTTCTTAATGGTCATCCGCCTCACTCGGTAAAGAACAGCTTGGACACACTGAGTCATGAGATTCTTTTAACACGCAGAGTTTGGCAGAACCATAAGGGATCATTGGACCACACTGGAACTTTTTAAATTCTTTCCTTCTGAAAGCCTGAGTAGCAAGCCAGAACGGACAAACCCATTTCATCCAGCATCACAATGTCTACCCTTCTGGGGCCGAGGGGTATATATAAGCAGATGGGATTCACGCTCTTTATTTTTCTGACATGAAAACTAAGGACCAGGATGGTGTGGTGACATCTGCAAGGCCACGTTTAGTGTAGGGCCTGAACCAGAAGATAACTCAGAACATGGCTGTCTGCATGCACAGTGCTGCATTTTCCTTGATGGGTCATATTTTATTTCACCAAAAGGTATGCAGAATCCTGGAACATCACCTTTTTGTTTTAAGGGACCTACTTCCTTCTGTACTCACCATTTCTTTTAAATGTCTTCATCTGGCTTCTGCACAGCCAAAGCTTTGAGAACTAGAAGGACACTTCTGTCTAAGGAAGTACTGGGAGAGCCGGGTGGTGGTGGCACGCGCCTTTAATCCCAGCACTTGGGAGGCAGAGGCAGGTGGATCGTTGTGAATTCAAAGCCAGCCTTGTCTACAAAGCAAGCCCAGGACAGCCAAGGCTACACAGAGAAACCCTGTCTCAAAAAACAAAAAACAAAACAACAAAAAAAAGGAAGTACTGGGAGCAGAGCATAGCAGTGAGCAACATGGAAGATCCCAAGCATGGAGTCTGAGGTCATCGCCACCTACTGCTGCTTTTCACTGAGCTCAGTGGTACACACCTGGAGTCCCACCTACTTAAGAAGCTGACGAAGGGCTGGAGAGGTGGTTCAGAGGTTAAAAGCACTGGCTGTTCTTCCAAAGGTCCTGAGTTCAATTCCCAGCAACCACATGATGGCTCACAACCACCTATACTGAGATCCAGTGCCCTCTTCTGGCATGCAGGCATACATAATAAATAAATTAATCTTAAAATAAAGAAGAAGAAGAAGAAGCTGTAGAAAAAGCAAAAGAGGAGGAGGGGGGAGAAAGGAGAGGAGGAGGCTGGGATGGAGGAGGAGGAGGGTCCTGTTTTAGTGAACTCCCCCAAAGACCTGTTGCATCATTTGACCCCTTGAAAAACCAAAGGTACATCAGAAATAAAACATTGTAATGGGCAAATGAAGCTCGTTCCAAGAAGCAATTTGTATTTCTTCTTCTTAATATAATGACTCTGAGTGAGCAAATAACCTTCCCATAACTTTGTATCTCCATACATAAATTCACTGTTCTCTAATATTCTCTGGGCTTTAACCTTCTGTGACTTCAGGAGGTGCTGACACCTAGGTTGGGGAGAGGTACCACTCTTGCTGGCCATGAGCTTTGTGGACTGAGTCATCTATTTGTCCCTCACCGGATTATGACCTTTGTCTGCTAGAGCATGTCACAGAACTGCCTTGAAATGTCACCTTGCTGTCTGCTGTTTGTAATGAGAGACTGGCCCTCAACTTCAAAAGCCAGGCCAAAAAGAGTTAGAAGGCCCGTTTATGTCTGTCTTGGAGGAAATGACGGGACAGCCCAGGATTATGGAAGAAGCATTTGATTCTGAGGAGAAGAGCATCGGAAAAGCATTGGCCTGTTGAAAGTGTGCCCTCCCAAAGTTGCAAGAAAACCCAAATGTCTCTTGGTCTCTAAAGAACTGTTAGAAGCGGTCGGGACCAAAGAGGATAGCCTGACCATTGCAACAGGAAGGACACACCCACAGCAACCTCAAACAGCCTTCCCAGGGGAGGCCCATATAAGTCTGTTCATAGCCAGTAAGGAGTTGCTCCTGAAGACCTTCTCCTCAGAAGCCAGAGGGGTTTGGCTGTGGGAACCTGGTGACATGTGTGTGCTCAGGGTGCGGTTCAGAGGAATGGAGTTTTCTCTCTTAAAGGTACTAAAGGACCCCTGGGTGCAATGATGGGTGACCCGAGCAGGGCTCATGCATCATTGCCTGTGGATAATGCCACCTTTTCCTTACCCTGTGTGCACTGAGCCTTAAGGAACAAGCGCAAGGGAGTCCTTTAGGCCAGAGAAATGATTCAAGCCTATGGCCATGGTCTTATTATGCAATAAAGCAGTACAGGATACAGCTGAAATATCAATCTTACGGTCTGGCTTAGGCCCTGCCACCTGACTCGTTACCCATGTCACCTCGAGCTAACCCCAACCTCTAAACAATGAGAATCTTATGTAAGCTGTGGACACAGCAAAGAAAGATATAATTTGAGAAATTTAAAATTCGGAGATCATCTTTCAGAGGTGGAAATCCAGAAATAGGAGTGCTGACTCGGTTCACTTGGAAAGCGGAAAAGTTAAGTCAGGAACCCAAGTGCCCCAGTCTAGCATGAAATCTACGAAATTAGCACTGAACTTGGTAATCGTAGACACGTGCTGTATAGGTCATAAGGTCAGCACTGTTAACATACCCATTCTACAGATGAGGAAACTGAGCTTCTGAAAACCACACGACTTGCCTGAGGTCCTGTGGCTCATAAAGGGGAATTATTGGGTTAGAAGCTTAACATCTGACTAGAAAATGCCAGGAGGCTCTCTGAGTACCCATGGTGCAGATGGCTTCTGAGAGATAGGATACCCTTCTAGAGAAGAAGAGATAGAAGTGCCCTCTGCTAATGGTAGCCTGGCTAAATATGGTCCAGTCCAAACGTGACTCAGTCAGAAGTAGCTCAGGTTGAACAAGGC
Source organism: Acomys russatus (assembly GCF_903995435.1). Classification (NCBI taxonomy): domain Eukaryota; kingdom Metazoa; phylum Chordata; class Mammalia; order Rodentia; family Muridae; genus Acomys; species Acomys russatus. The sequence continues at coordinate 8,444,820 of NC_067144.1, read as the reverse complement.
CAAAAAATAAAGCGATCTGGTACTGGAATGGCTCTGGTTATGACATTTCAAACTCGACACAGGCCAATTCAGAGAGATTTAGACGCAAATGAACTACATCTGAGCTCTCCCAACCTAGCGGGACTCAGCAAGTCAGGGTTCCGTGGTGGCATCATCCACAGTGAATGAGATGTGACTTCCTCTTGGTCCTTCTTACATGGCTGACTCTTTCCCTGTCTTTTCTTTCCGCTCCTTCCTCCTTACAGTGTGCGGGCAGCCCTCCCGCCCCCTGCCAAACCTGGTGAAGCGAATTATCGGAGGCCGGAACGCCGAGCTTGGCCTCTTCCCGTGGCAGGCCCTGATAGTGGTGGAAGACACGTCGAGGGTACCGAACGACAAGTGGTTCGGGAGTGGGGCCCTGCTCTCTGAGTCCTGGATACTCACGGCAGCCCACGTACTGCGCTCCCAGCGCAGAGACAACACAGTCATGCCTGTCTCAAAGGAACATGTCACTGTCTACCTGGGCCTACATGATGTGCGGGACAAGTCAGGAGCTGTCAATAGCTCTGCCGCCCGAGTGGTGCTCCATCCAGACTTTAACATCCAGAATTACAATAATGACATCGCGCTGGTGCAGTTGCAGGAGCCTGTGCCCTTGGGGGCCCATGTCATGCCCATCTGTCTACCGAGACCTGAGCCTCAAGGTCCAGGTCCCCACATGTTGGGACTGGTGGCTGGCTGGGGCATCTCCAATCCCAATATGACAGTGGATGAGATCATCATCAGTGGCACACGCACGTTGTCAGATGTCCTACAGTATGTCAAATTACCAGTGGTGTCACATGCTGAATGCAAAGCCAGCTACGAGTCTCGTTCAGGCAACTACAGTGTCACAGAGAACATGTTCTGTGCTGGCTACTATGAGGGTGGCAAGGATACATGCCTTGGGGACAGTGGCGGGGCCTTCATCACCTTCGATGAGTTGAGCCAGCACTGGGTAGCCCAAGGCCTGGTGTCCTGGGGAGGACCCGAAGAATGTGGCAGCAAACAAGTCTATGGAGTCTACACAAAGGTCTCCAACTATGTGGACTGGGTATGGGAGGAGATGAACACCCCGAGGGGTGTCAGGGAGCTCCAGGTGGACCGGTGAATGCTTGGCCTTCCTTGGGGCCTGCCTACCCTGCCCCAGCTCAAGCGAGGCTACACTACACACTGCCAACAGCGTACTCCATGTTACTTAGCAGACCAAATAAACTACAGCACACTGGCCTAGCTGGGCACTCGATACCCTGAGAGCGCCCCCAACACCCACAAAACCGGGGTTATTAATACGATGCAGAGAAAAATCTCTAAACAAGAGAACTCAATCCAAAGCTTCAACCAACCCTCTTCCTGTGTCTTAGCTTCACCACTCCCACAGCACAGGGCAAGCTGTTCCAAAAGACTTAGATCCTCTCTAAGTGTCAATCACTCCTAATCACTCTTCAAGCCCACGAAGCCCAGTGTTGATGCAAGAAAGCTTGGATCCGATCATTAGGGAAGGATTCCTTCAGCTACAGTCTGTATCCATGTATTTTTCCCAGCTCTGGTTTCTACACTTGCACTAAGCCTAGTTCTTTCATCTAGGAAAGAACTGTTGAGGTTTGGGCCATCAAGAGCAGAGTCTGAGCTGTCTCTAAGAAGAGTAAGTAGAAGCGCACACTTTTGTTCCTGATCTTCTCCTGAAAGCTTCCTACAGCGTGGGGGCATATGCCTTGTGCTCTCAGAGTTTCAGATGACAGAGAGGCTACTGTGACGGTTGTGATGACTGAGGAAAGAGAAGAACAGCAGCAGTTCTCGCAAGCCCCTTAAACACCTGCTGTCCACTCATCGGGCCTGTGTGCCACTCAAATACCAGCAGGTACCTCGAGGTGTCAACACCTGCCACTCCACACAAACACAGCCCCGGGATGTATCATCTTCAGACTGCCTGCCCCTAGCCATGCATATGGAAACTTAGTGGCTACCTGAAGAAAGAGAACACCATGCCCCACTGTGCCCTGCTGTTCCTCACTGCTTCTCAGCAGGAAAACAGAATGAAATATGGACTTAAGACTTGACTAGTCACTCCAATACACTAGACTACACTCAACCCTGGAGCCCAAGCTCAGTGAAGAATCTACCAAGTGGCATTCTCCAAGCCATCCAGTCCTTGGCGTTCCAGAGGACAAGGTCATGGGACAGAGGCTCACTAGTCGGAAAGAGATGGAGAGCCCTGAGTCCCGGGTTCTGTCACTAGTTCTGCCTTCAGCTGCCCATAGGGCCCTTGGCATCATTTTCTCCTCTGACCCTCAGTCTCCTCATCCAGAAGGTGAAATCAGAAGATTCCCTTGAGTCTATCCAGCACTTTCAGCGCGCACCTCCCTGAGTGCCACCAGCGTCTCCAGGTGTCCCGAGCTGCGTGTTCTTCTTTCCCTAAGCTCACTATCCCAGGAATCTCCATCAGACAAAGGCAGCTGGAAAGGCCTAGAGAAAGATGTGGAGAAAACTGGGAAAGGTCATCAAAACACACTCCCATATCTATGAATGGCACATGTAAAGGGTACTATATTTTGTATATTTAATATCACAGGCTTTGCTACCCTATAAGGGGCCTCTGCACACTATTTCTCTTGTCAGGGGGTCTACGGTGGCAATAAATCTGTTGATAGCCAATAAGCTTGGTTTGAGAGTTTGCTGTGAAGTGCCTTCCTACATTTTGATCTTCGAAAAAGAAATGTGCCTTCATTAAGTTCCTGCTCCCGTTGTAGTCACAGCTGCTAGCATCTGGTCATCATCTGAGACAAGGGAGTGAGGGAAAGGGGGTACTTATTGGTTATTTATCTGTTCTTTTCTCAGAAGTAAGGTTGTAGTCCCCCCCCCACCCCAATTCAAGTGCCTACAACTTACAGCCATGGCTTCAAAGAGATCACATCAGCAGACAGAACGGGGCTATGTGGATATAGATGTTAACAGAAATAAAGGGGAAAAGGAATGAGACTTTTTGTGGGTATGTTATTAAACGAAGGTGCAACTCTGTATAGCTATAGGGACTCAGAATGCTTTAGTAGAGGCTACAAAAACTCAAGAGGAGGGGAGAGAAAAGGTACAATTGTACAAGGGTGGAAAAGCAGGACAGCAGGCCTTAGCTGAACACAGAGCAATGGACAATGACAGGCAGTCTTAAAAGCCTTGTTCCACACTGTCTTCTAACCTGAGATTCTCTGAGTTGCATCCTGTATTGGATTCATGTCTTGTCAAACATTGAGTTGATGAATCTCAACCCCGTGGAAATTCTGAATTCAGCAGATCTGAGTCCAGCTAGCCCAGCGGGGAAAGTGGCCGGGAAGGGCCGGGCTATTTGAAAGTATCTTGGTGAAACAATAGGAACCCTCACCATGCATGACAGTGCAGACAAGGCAGGTTAGGCTCACTTCAGTGGTGTGTCAGCAAAGCTCAGGTCATAGGCATCTCCTGAAACAGTGCACAAATGGGGATGCAGGGCCAGCATCATCCTGCTTCTTCTTGGGACATACATATGGTTTGCCTTTCTTTGGGGTTTGTATCATACTTTTGGATGTGTGCCAGGAGTTACATGCTGTTGAGAACTAAAACAATTATAAATTAGCCTTTGAAAGCTTTACACACTGCTGGTTTCAAAGGCTGCCATGCCTTGAATCTGAATATATGTCTGATTTATATGTTCCACTAGCTACGTCGACTTTGTATCATGGCACGTGGGTTATTTGGAAAGCATGCTGTGATGTGGAATACAGAGATGTATTGTCCTACATCTGGTAATTTCCCATCAGCTTAATGACTGATAAGATATAGAAGTGAAAGAAAAGGGAGGTGGCAAGTGTATGGTCAGTTCAGACATCAAAAGAGGTCTGGAATACCCAGGGGAGGGAGGAAGGCTTGTGGAAGATGAGGGTGAGGGCTCAGCTTTGCTAGGTTTGAAGGGTTCTCGGACAACTCAGCTGGAAATGTACATCCCCAGCAATTAATCGTGAACTTCTGAAGAGAGGGCACTTGCAAGACGTGAGAGATACTTACCAGCAGCAGGTAGAATAAGACCTGGAGACAGAAGCTATTGTGTAGTGGAAGATGACAAAAAAAAGGGGGGAGGGGAAACAAAGGACATAAAAGAGAACCCCAAGGCAGGGGATTAGAGAAAAGAAAGAAAAAAGTGCTTCAGTAGCCAAGGAGAGAAAGTACAGTGTGGTGATGTAAATACTCACTCAGTATGACCTGAGGGTCTTGACAAAGGCCTCTAGGATGGACATTCATAAAGAGAAGCTCCAAGCCACCATTGTCCTTTCTGAGGGACTGTCAGGGTGCAAGCTGCCTGTGTTTGAACTGCCGAACACCCAGCCTTCCTCTACCCCCCTTTCTCTCCTAGGAAACCCCTCTCCTTCTGTCCACCCTTTCGTGTGCCTGAGAAAGACTCTCAACTCTCCCCTGAGAGGCAGGAAGCTGAGGTAGCATGATCGCCTCTCTACAGTATCGAGCAAAAGTCACGCTCAGTTCCTAGGCTTTGGTTCCTTCAAACGCACTGATCTTTTATTCTTACCACAGAGCCCAGCTTCAAACAAAGGTCTGTCTTTCCCTCCCTCGGTTTCTGCTTTGTTCTTCGAAGTTGAAGTCTATCTATTCTTCACTTAAAAGGAGGGCCAGCCTCAACGCTTGCGGAGCCACAGGGCAGTGCAAGGTTGTAAGAACAGAGAGAACACATTGGACACAATTTCAGAAACAGTGTTCTCCCATATACGCAAATATCACTGTTGAAGTTCCACTTAGGGCCCAAAGCCAACAGAATAGCCAGTCCAATGACTGCCTGACTTCCAAGTGTGATCAGTAAATAGCTCTTGCATCTAAATCCAGGTCCAAAGAGAGGGAAGAACATGAAGGGTTCGTGTTCTGTCTTCTTTGGAAAGGCTTCATTGCAGGGGACAAGAAAGAGAGTCTGTGGGATAAAAGAGAAGTTGATTTGTTTGTTTGTTTGTTTTGCTGAAAAGTCTTGGTCGTGTTTTGTAAAGAAGAGACGAACCATACAGAAGGGCAGCAACCCCCAGGGCCTGGAATATCGGCTGGGAATGGAGCCAGGTGTTGGCTGGAGCCACTGCCTAAACTGTGCAGCAATACCGGGAGATGCTAAGGACATGATCAAGGGTGCAGCAGTTGTCTGTGATTCATGCCAACTTGCCTTGAAAGTGGCACATGGCTGCCTACATCCAGAAAGTTCTAAGGAAGATTGTTGAGAGTTAATGATGCTGGCTGGTGTAGGATAAATACAGAGTTGGAGTCAGGTGATCCAGAATTATATTCTTGCCATTTCCCCATGGAATGACTTTTGGCAAGCCAGATACTTTCTAGACTTTGTCATCTTGAGCCGTATGGTAGGAGGAACACACTGGATGGTTTCTAAGGGCATTCGGCCATGGATTGGTCAGTGGATCCACATCAAGCAAGGCTGGGAATGAGGACATAGAGCAGAAAGACCTTCGCTGTGGGAGTGTGCAACTCCACTGGCCAGGAGGAAGGCGTTGCCAGGAGAGCCCCCTGCTAATGGAGCATGAAGCTTCTTTATTAAGAATCTAACATTTTTGAATTACAGAAAACCAACATCAAAAGGGACGGGGAGAAAAAAGGAAAAAACGAGCGGGGATCTACAGGTTCACATGACTGAAAAGACTTTAGGTTTAGTTCTTCCCCCACCCCCACCCCACATGGCAGGGTTTCTCTGTGTAGCCCTGGCTGTCTTGGACTCACTTTGTAGACCAGCCTGGCCTCGAACTCACAGAGATCCACCTACCTCTACCTCCCCAAGTGCTGGGATCACAGGTGTGTGCCACTGCACCTGGCTTAGGTTTGGTTCTTTATCAGAACGCAGCACTGGAATGTGACAGGTGCCTCAGCCCTGACCTTTTCCATTGTGCTTTCCTGGATGCTGGCAGCACTGTTCTGGCCCCAGTATGTTCTCCACAAGGCTAAAGCTGACAGATCTGGTCCTGCAAAACAACCGCTCAGCAATACCAGCAGAGAGAAATATTCTTATTACTGTTTCGTTAGATCTTCAACCCAGACGTTAATTGTCTGTCTAAGGGCATATGTCATCTTAAAGACATTGCTATGGCACAGGATGTAGACCTTTCATGAGGCACATTCCTACTCCTGGAGGCAGAGTTGAGATCATTCACACACACACACACACACACACACACACACACACACACACACACACACACACACGGGGGGGGGGGGGAAGGGAGGAAGGGAGAGAGAGAGAGAGAGGAGGAGGGGGGAGAGAGAGAGGAGGAGGGGGAGGAGACTCAACCATAACACTATTAGAGGGTCCCAGTGGATTATGGGAGACCTTGAAGTATGAGATGTTCCTAACAGAACGATAGCTGGTAACCATAGTGAGTATTGGAGAGTATAGAGTGTGACCTGTCCCTCCCTTGGCTACAGTGTGTGGTCTCCCCAAGTTCTCCCGGAAGCACATCTCCAGGATCTTCAGTGGACGCCCAGCCCAGAAGGGGACCACTCCGTGGATTGCCATGCTGTCACACTTGAACGGGCAGCCCTTCTGTGGGGGGAGCCTTATAGGTAAGGAGACAGTAAAGGGGTGAAGGGCTGGAGACAGGGTGGAGGGGAAAGACCAACCTTGCCTTGAAAGCTGGCTGTTTCTTCACTGTGAGTCACTGCCAGAGAAAGGCAGTGTGGAAGAGTGAGGGCTCAGCTGGACCTAGGACAGGCACGCTCCTGTTCTAATTCCTTGTGCTACGGAGAACTTCCTAAATTCTGGTCGGTCAGTCTCCTGACAGATTGCAACTCAAGGCACAGACATGTGACACAGAGCTGGGATGTGCCAGAGATGCCAGGTCAGGGAGAGCCAGAACATCCCCCCCTACCCTGCCCTCATCCACCACTACCAGCAGCTCATCCCACCACCACACACCATCCCTGGAAATCAGGGAAAGTGGACTATAAAGAGCCTTGGATGTGTACTTGAGAACTTATCAGATCCTGGAAACAGAAGCAGATGTCTAGGTATATTCTGGCCGGTTCAGTGAGGATCAAGGCACACTAGGGATGGGACCAAGAAAGAGAAGAGACCTAGAGCATAAGAGGAAAAGACCTGAAGACAGAATAAGACAAAAATAAAGGTGATGAATGACATAAAGAAGAGAGGCTGGTGGGGCCTGGGACACCCAAGGGAGAGGAGACATCAGAAAAGAAGAAAGGGAGGGTGGAACCCTGCGGAAAGAACAGAGGAGCCAGAGGTGGAGGGGAAGAGCCACAGGCAGTGGAAGAAAAAGAGGCTTTGTTGCATTCTCGACTTTGTTAGGAAGAATGGAAAATGGCCTTGACCCGCTGCTTTAAGACTTTGAAGTGCTTTTTCTAAGCCTTGACTCCTTAGATCAGTAACATGCACCCTGTGTTGGAGCTGGTTACGTGTTTAACGTTCAAAAGCTGAGAGTCACTTTGCCATCAGCCAGGCTGAAAGCTCCTTCACTCTTGGCCTTCCTCACAGCTCTGCAGGTCTGTAATTGCTGCTGCTGCTGCTGCTGCTGCTGCTGCTGATGATGATGATGATGATGATACTATTCTTTGTGATGAGGGAGAAGAGAGATGTAGATAGGAGAAAGCAGAGAGACAAAAAAGAGAAGTTCTAAGGGACTGAGAAAGAGACAAAGCACTGTCTCTGTGTCCGTACTGAGGTTCAGTGGGGGCAGGGACATCTAGCAGAGCTCAAAAGTGAAGTTAATCTCTGGGCAAACCAGAACATATACCTAGACTCATCTAGAAAGCCCTGTTCTGAAACAGGCTTTCAGGGTTTCATGGCTTGGGTACCTCAGCCCACCTTACCCATCACTCCAATAATCCCTGGTGGTAGGCAGGTTCAGGACATACCTCAGGGGAAGAAAGTGTTCTGTATTGAGGTTTATCCAGAACCAAGAATCCAGACAGGCAGAGTCTGGAAGCTGTTCCAGAAGCACCCTTTTGCCCCCGGCTCCAAACTTTAATCTAGACCACTGCGCCTTAAGCCCACCCCCCACCACCACCACCACCAGCTCACGGTGCTTTCTTTTTCTGCTTAGCTCCCACTGGCTATGTCCAGGCCTCTGCTACTTGTGGACTTGCCGTGAGCCCCATTGAAGGGAAGGCTAAAAGCTTGACTCTGCATTAAACAACCACCAAGAGCATGTTCATCCAACACTAGGATGCTAATCAAGAGACTTGGTACCACCAGCTTTCTGTCACTCCAGCCACACCACTGTTCTGAATGTCTGTGGTTATTAATGACAGGGCTGGCTCTGAACAGTAGTCCTCTGCCGCGAGACTTCAGTCAAAGCAAAATCAGGGAAGAAGGCAGTGCTCCTTCAAATTTTGAGGATCCACTTTGGGCTGGCTAATGCTCACCCATACCCTGGGCCTTAAACAGCCCAGAAAATCTCTTTAAAATGTCCGGTCCTGGCCTAGATTGAAGTAGAGCGAATCACAGACTCAATTGCTCATCTTCAAATAAGGATAATGTGAGTGTCTGACTTGGGACCATGAACACAACATAGGCTGGTTTCGCCGTGTTGAGGATCTTAGAAGGGGCTCTTGAATAGGTGTAAGGCCCTTAGCTTGACACAATAGGCGTCAGGATAGGATGGGGCAACGCAGGACACAGGATGTGTGTGCTCGATTCTGCAGGTTTGGACTGGGTTTTGACGGCTGCTCACTGCCTCCACCATCCACTTGATCCAGAAGACCCAACCCTACACAGCTCATACTTGTTCGGCCCTTCTGACTTCAACGTTATCATGGGTGAGTGGGGACGAGACATCTAAGGGTAACTGTGGGTCTTGGAGCAGAGTCCTACTGCTACCATTTCCAAGACTGTCCACTATAAAAATAAAGGCCACCTGTCAGCTCAGTCCAGTTTATCAGCCTGTCAGGGTCCAATTGAGAACCAGTGCCTACATGTAGCAGGCAATAGATTTTATAAAACGAAAGCGCAGGCATCTATTGTACGAGGGGAAGCAGGAATTTTTGAGCCTACGGAGTTTGTAGGGAGAAATCATTTTCATGCACACCAAGACCTTTAGTAATTAAAATTTTGTTTATTTGAATTAAAATTTTCTCCTGTGAGCTAAGTTGAGTTACAAAATAGCCTCAGAGGAGCAGAGACATGGCTCTTCTCACCTCTGCAGGTACCTGTGAGCATGTGCATTACACACACACACACACACACACACACACACACACACACCACTAAAATAAAAGTCGTTTGAAAAGCTAAAATAACATCAGGAATAAATAGCTCAGAAGTATTTTCAATATTTTTTATTTTTCTTTTTTTTTTAACATGTGCATTTATATTATTACACATATATTCACTAAGCTACCTACAGGAAGAACCACAAAACAATCAGGAATTATATAAATGTTACATTCGTAGTGTTTTGGCTATTTGTATTTGTATTTATTTATTATTTTATTTTTAAATTAATTTGCAAAGTAATGCTTTCATATGAGGTTTTCTTTCTCTCTCTCTCTCTCTCTCTCTCTCTCTCTCTCTCTCTCTCTCTCTCTCTCTCTCTCTCACACACACACACACACACACACACACACACACACACGGCTTCGGCTGGCTCTCCCCCCTTCATCCTGCCCACCTCTCACCTCTCACCTCTTTGCTGTGTTCCTCTACTCCACTTGGCTCTATTGTCTTCCCTACCCCAATCCCCTTAGAGACACTTTTTTTTTCTGGTCACATGGGTCTCACTCTAGTTTCCTGGTCTTAATTAACATATTCTCTTATACACACATGCACATTTAGTAGTCTGAGGCTAGGATATACATATGTGAGAGATTAATAGAGCATTTATCTCTCTTGGCCTGCATTTATCACAGAGGGAAAGCCTCTAACTCAAGGACACCAGAGGCTCAATTAAGCAGGCAACGTATGACCTAGACAATAAAGGGTGCCAACTGGGCAGTGGCACTAGGATCATTGGGGTGGAACCATGAGAATATGCGGGGCATGGCAGGTAGGACAGGATGGCTGAGAGGGCAGTAGCAGAAACACAAGGGGCTTAAGGCTGGACTGGTACTAGACGGGACTGGAGTTGACAGGGAGCAAGCACAAACCTTTCCCTCCCCTGCGCCCCTGCCTCTCATGCCTCCGACGTGCCCAGGGAAGCACTGGAGACTGCGCTCAGACGAAGACGAACAGCATCTGAGCATAAAGCGCACCATCCTGCACCCGCTGTACAACCCCAGCACATTTGAGAACGACCTGGGTCTGGTGGAGTTGGCAGAGAGCCCGAGGCTGAACAACCTTGTGATGCCCATCTGTCTGCCTGAGAAGGCCTCCAGTGAAGGTACCTGTCTTACTCAGGGTCACTGTTGCTGTGGTGAGACACCATGACCAAGAGCAGCCCGGGGAGGGAAGGCTTTATTTGGCTTACACTTGCACGTCACTGTTCATCAGTCAAAGGAAGCCAGGACAGGAACTCAAGCAAGGCAGGAACCTAGAGGCAGGAGCTGATGCTGAGGCCATGGAGGAGTGCTGCTTACTGGCTTGCTCCTCCTGGCTTGTTCAGACTGCTTTCTTATAGACTCTAAAACCACTAGCCCAGGGATGACACCATCCACAATGGGCTGGGCTCTCCCATGTCAATAACTAATTAAGAAAATGCCCTATAGGTTTGCATACAGCCCAATATTATAGAGATAGTTCCTTGGCTGAGAGTCCTCTCAGAGAACTCTAGTTTGTGTCACGTTGGCATTAAACTAGCCAGCACAGCATCGCTCCCCTGACTGCACCTCTGGACCGCAGCTGCGGCTATGGCCAGGCATTCTCCAAGCTGGTGAAGCTCTAGAAAGACACCTCCTCCCAGAGCATGTGTGACACTCCACTGCCTCCCCTAAAACAACAAACTCGGAACTAATTCTGTGGTGACATAAGTAGTATTAGGTACCAGGTAAATGGGCATGCTGGTTTTTCATATAGGAACACAGAAGCCAGCCAACTGGTTATAACAGAGAATTTAACATAAAGTATTAATGCCCTAAATAAGTAAAGGGGACAATCTGAGAACGGAGTGACATTTCTGCAAGAAAAAAAAAAATCATTGCATGTAGTCTGAGGGGAGGGGGCGGAAATAAGAAGCTGGGTCTTTGGAGCCTGAAAGAGTGGAGCTTGCCTCCTTTTTCTGAAAACCCCACCAGTCAAGAGAACCTGCCATTTCTTGCTGTCACTCCCAGCATTACCAATTAGCACACAGAAAGATGGCTGGGAGTGCGACTCAGGCTGGCAACAGAGCTCTGCAATGGTGTGTTTGCCCTGAATGCAGTGGGCCCTAGCTTTAATCCCCAGCATAAAGGCAACCAACAAATGGTGGCAGGGCGAGCCAAAGCTGAGGGACAGTGGTTGATTGCCAGCGCAGATCTTATCATCACGCTGGCTTTCCTGGTGACGCATCTGGAGGATGCTGCCAGCCTCAGTAAGCATTCACCTCTACACTGGACACAAAGCCCCATCAGGCTGGCCGTGTTATTAAAATGGAATATCATAAACAGAACATGACCAACTGAGAGCAGAAGGTCAACCCAGGCCAGCTGTCCTCTTTTTTTTCCTTGGAATTCAGTGTGTCATATCCTCACTCATTTCCTGAGGCTTAAAGAAAATGCTGAGATCTGAGAAGTGTTTAAGAAAAGTGAGCAGACAGGAAATGTGTAGGCAAAGCCAGATCTGATTAATTGGGCACTGTATACTTTGCATGTCCCAGCTCCTGGCATTCACTAACTTAGGTAACTTAGGTACAATGTTTGATGCGACTTGTCCCTAAACCCATAGATTATTTCACCTCTCAATTTATTCCAGAAAAGTTTTTGTTTTCAGTAGATAGAGATTAACTGGTCACGTTGCAGAGATTAAGAGGCTATGGAATACTCAGCCCTAAATGGGACAGCTGTATCATGCCCCTCCTCCCAGAGCTCAGGGCTCACTGTGGAAGAGGTAAGAAATATGAATGTAAGAGCCAGAGGTGACAGATGCGTGCAGAGACTGTTCTCTGGACCGAACAGGTCAGCTGCACACGTGAGGTCACAGCCGTTGTGACAGTATGCAGGAGACCTTTGCAAGCCCCAGTCAGACAAGATCCCAGCCTGGAGAGGAGAGGTGGGCACAAGGTCCCACCCCTAGCTGAGGAGATATTGCCAATTCTCAGCTTCTGGGATAGGGAGAGTCAGTGTAAGTAAGGGTGTGGCCTCTGCCGGGTCAACTATGCTCCAATGTAAGGCCACAAACCCAAAAGTAATGGAGACTGCACAGATTGTATTTGTCAGGTTTAAGAAAGATGAAAAGAAGGAAGGAAGGAAGGAAGAAAGGAAGGAAAGAAGGAAGGAAGTAAAGAGAAAGAAAGAAGGAAAGAAAGAAAGAAAGAAAGAAAGAAAGAAAGAAAGAAAGAAAGTGAAGCTGAGGCTCGTCATGTCCTTGGGAGCAGATGTGAGAGTAGAGCTGAGGTCCTCTGGATTTAAGTGCAGTGCTGTTTTCAGTATCAAATGTTCCTTATTTAAATAAGAATACAATTGCTCTCTTCACCCTCAGCCTATTTCCACATTGTCCTCAGCTTACAGAACGTCAGGGCTGGTTTTAGGGCCTACCAAGTTCATCCTCATCACTTTATGGATGTGGAGTCTAAGGTATAAAGAGAAGCAAGGGGATAAGATATAGCCTGACCCACTGCTGACTAGTCTGGGCTCTCTGTCTATTCACAGTCATTGACCAGGCACCTCCATCTTATACCCTAACACCACCACCATAGACAAGAGGATGCAACTGGGAGTGAGTTGGGTGAAATTACTCCTCACACACAGCCTCAGCTCTTTGCTAGCTGCCCAGAGGGTGAGGGAGATAAACAAAGGAGCCAGTTAATGTCTCACAGGATCAAATGCGCCCCCCTCATCCGCTCTCCCACCCTCTTCTTTGCCTACTGCCTTTCTCCGAGGTAGCAAATTCACCACCACCACCACCCCACCCCACCCCCGTCTCCCCCAGCAGAGAAGCAGGACCACTCTTCGCACACCCCACACAGCCTTTCTCCTCACAGTGTCTTTCCTCCTCCAGGAACCATGGTCATCGTCAGCGGCTGGGGAAGGCAGTTCTTACAGAGGTTTCCAGACAACCTGATGGAGGTGGGATTTAATTTATATCCTACAAGCAGTGAGGCTGCAGCCATGCATGGGGGTGTGGGGGTGGGAGGGGGCGGGGTTTTTGCTCTCTACTGCCTGCTCTGAGATTTGGAAGCTTGGAGGAGGGAAATGATAAGGAGAAAGACAGAGGCCAGACTCAACTCTGAAATTTAATGGGACGTGAAGTCCCAGGAAGTTTGATATGTTTGTTTAACTGGTCACGGGCTCCAGTCTATAAATACAATTCAATGTCCCTAGGAGCTTGTAAAAGCCCCAGAACACAGCCAAGTGTGGGCCCCCAGCAGGCTCGTGACTCATCTGTACAACACGAAGACTGCATACCAAATTAACAAGAACAGGCCAGGCTCCGAGAAACACAGCTCTTCCAGAAGTGAACTCTGACCTCTGCACTTGAAGGTCACATCCCTACCATTTCAGGAAAGAAAGCTGAACTTGACCTAACGAGCCATGGGCTCCAAATATGGGGCCCTTGTAACTCCCTGAGTCACCCGAAAGAAGTCATCTTATCCTTCTAGGTTAGGGGGACAGGGGACAGAGTCAAACTTAACTTCCTCTAGCAACTGCCTGGCTCTGACATTACTGGATTCTCTTACGGGCCTGGGTTCTAAGCCCTTCAACATATCTAAATCCTTGAACATATGTCATTTACATTTTTAAACATGTGTAAAGGTTTTGAGCATGTAACCGTCATCCATCGCTTCAATCATGAACTCCCAGGTGCTTGGTTTCTGTCTCCTGTGAACTAGCTATTAGATGTGCCAGGGAGAAGAGAGGGCAAAGGGAGTGAACTAGCACCCGGGCCCCTTGTATTTACAGCCAAGTGGGACAGACAGGAAGTGGTTATGGGTATGATAAAGATGATGGAGAAGTGCAAGATGCTATGGGATATACCAGGGAGATCTGACCTCATCTTGTAAGGTCAAGATGCCTTCCCAAAGGATGATACTCTTAAACGGCACCTGAATGGTAGATAGTGGTTAATCAGGGACTCCAGCATATGCTGACAGCGTGTTCTCATGACATGGGGTCCTGTCCCCACTTTCCCAGGAGGGCCAGTCCAAGGAGAATCTTCATGGACTTCTAGTTCCCTTGTGACAACGGAGGGAGGGTGTGCGCTTGGGGCACATGGTCCATTCCGTTCCTGCAGTGAGGGGAAATAATAAATGAGAGCTAGCTACACAGCAAGCATGGTAGGCTGTCAAGTACCTAGCATTTGGGGGATGGACAGCTGAGTCAGCAGTTAAAGGCACTGGTTACTCTTGCAGAGGACCCGGGTTCAATTCCCAATACCCACCTGTTGGTTCAAAGCTGTTCGGAACTCCAGTTCCAAAGAATCTAATGTTCTTTTCTGTCCTCCATAGATATGCTTGTGGCACACAAGCATCCATGCAGGCAAAACACATATGCGTTAAAAATAATAACATTCTTAATTTTAAAAAAGACCTAGTGCACAGTACCTAATATCTATGAGCTGTCAACGCTCTAGATTGTTTCCCTTATGAAACTGCTTGTGATTGGTTTGCATAACTGTGAGGGCCATCTTTAAGATAAGACATCGGAGTATCTGTGGTCTAAGAAAGAGAGATAAAGCCACATGCAGCGGGCTCCAGAGCTGAGATGGAGGAAGCATATGAAAGCTGAGACTGGGTTTCTGCGCACTGTCATGTTTGAAGCTGGTATGTGCCAGACAAGTATTATTGTCTCCGTCTTACAGATGAGATGGCTGAGTCTCAAACAGGCAAAGATGCTTGACCAAGGCCACAGCGAGTCTGTGTAGCTGAGGCTGTAGAAGAATGTGTGGCTCCAGCTCTCCCTCCAGCTGTGTGCCTTTACCTGTACCCCATAGCAGTTCCTTGAAACCAAGTGTAAGGTAGCTGGAGGCCCCACCCAGAGTTCTCACAATAGCAAGGTCTCCTCAGCCAGGAGTGGGAACCAACTGCAGCCTTGTGTTCCAGATTGAAATCCCCATTGTAAACTATGACACGTGCCGGGAGGCCTATGCCCCATCCAGGATGAAAGTGACCAAGGACATGATCTGTGCTGGAGAAAAGGAAGGTAAGTCGAGAAGCTGAGCGCAGTACAGGCACTGTGAGCCTGAGGTGGGCACAGACAGCATGGTTGAGGGTGGGGGTACAGGGAGAGAGAGGAAGAGACAGAGATAGAGACGGTTCAGCATCCCTTCCAGAACCAGCACTTTCTAGCATCATCTTGCCTAGCCTAGAGCATGTGTTTGGATCCAGCGGTCTGCTGCACCCTCTGGTGCCCGATTGCCTGAACTACAAGTCAGACACAGGTTTGCACTGGGAAAGGGCCACTCGCTGTATATATTATCTGTATCTCCCTTTCATCTAGGGGGCAAAGACGCCTGTGGTGGTGATTCCGGAGGCCCAATGGTGACCAAAGATGAAAACGCGGACCATTGGTACCTGGTGGGCGTGGTGTCCTGGGGTGAGGACTGTGGGAAGAAAGATCGCTATGGAGTATATTCTTACATCTATCCCAACAAGGATTGGATCCAGAGGGTCACTGGGGTGAGAAACTGAGTTCGTGTCCCCAGCCCAGTACCCGCTGTGGTGGTCAGATGCCAGCAGAAGATGATCAGTGGATGAAAGCAACCTTTCCTCCCCTGGCCCTCAATCCTCACCGCCCATTCCTGGGTGAGAATGGGATTCGTTCAGCCCCCCCCCCCCCCACTCCCAGGCTCTTTATAGAGGCAGGGTACCCAAATAGCCAAAGCAAAAGCCTAGATCATGGATGCACCAGTTAGGATCTTTGTAATGGTGGACAGATGACTGCTTCTTAGAGCCTGTATCTTCAACCATGAGAAGCAAGTGGCAATACCTTATCTACCTCACAGAAGTATGATGAGGAACAAGTTACTCTATTCCATGCATAGTACTTAACCCGGTGTGTGCACTGAACTGTCTGAACTGTCTGTTCCATAAATTTGACATAGCAAAAGTCATCTGTATCCAGCAGGCAGGTTGAGGCCTCTTGTAAACTCTTGATTGGGTCTCAGGGATGGTTAGTGTCACCCCTCCTCCCACCCTCAACCCTTTCTCTAATACGGCCCCTGCAGTCTAAGCTTATTCACCAAAGCCAGTCCTCTCAAAGCCAGCCTGGATCCCCCATAAAAAATAAATAAAGTCCTTAGCCCTCTGGCATGACCTCAGTCACACCCAACAATGCCATTAGGCACTTGAGCTAAGTACCAAAATTGTAAGAGTGACTGAGGGAGGCAGAGGCTGGGAGGGAACTGGTGGGTTGTGAAGTCAGACATCTACCCCCATCTCTCATGTGACCCTCCCTACCAGTCCTTTCTTCTCATTTAGAAGGACTTTGCAAGCCAAGGCATTCTAGAATCTAATGAAGCCACATTTCCTCTGATGAGCTAGATTCAAAGTAACCCAAAAGAAAATGTTCATTAGATTCAAAAGAGAAAACTCTCCCGCAGCCCCTGAAATATACACAGTGAGCCACCGTACCCAGGTCCCAAAGGACATGACCAAGGCTAAGTGCAGCCAAGAAGCTCCCCCTTACTCTACAGTGGCTTTTCTGAGCCTCAGGGCTCTTCTCGTCCTCTAAGCATGGGCTGCATAAGGCAGGCCCTGGCAGGCTCAGCCTCAGGCACCAGCTCTCTCCCTCTCCACATCCCAGACGACCTTAAACAGCCACTTCTCTGACTCCTGCCCCTTTGCCTCATCCACCTGAGAACCCTCGTTTTTTAAAGAAGCTCCTAGAGACCTCATCCAAAATGGAAGCCCCACCTTCAGTTTCTGAGTATGAGAATTGTTCTTCTTAAAGAGACTGACCCCTGAGATGCATTGCTGCCACTAGGGCCCAGATGAATCTCTGGTGAAAGAGGAAGGCAGTGGGGAAATAAGGATTTGTGGGTATTAAATCCGAGGCCACGCACTCAGGGACAATAGTTCACAGCCTGCCTCTACCCTACTGAGCAAGTCATCCTACCTCTACGGCCTTTACTCTTTATTGTGCAAAGAGATGACACTTGGACCCAATAATCAGACACTTGGCAAGCAAGCTGGTGCTCTCCTTTATTTCCCAACAAAGAATTTGATGCAGTTTTGAAACTGCATTTGAGGCAATGAGCCTTTCCATTGCCAGTGCTTCCTGCTGCTCCAGGTCCTGCTGGCTGATGCCGAAGGACTATGCAGTGGGGAGAGTAAGGGCCATGGCTTCCAGAAGCTCCTGGTAGAGCTGTGACACACATGTGACTGCGATATGGGCATGACCCCTGACAAGTCTGTTTTAGAGAGGCATGGAGAGAGAAGAAAGCTGTTGTGGCATGGAGTTTGAGGGAAGGGAACTGAAAGAGTCAGCCTAGGGGGAGATGACCTTCAGAAGTTGTGCATTTCCACAAGAGAGGCCAAGGAAAGTCTTCTAGAACAGGACTCCATGTCCACTCAGACTTTCCTCAGATAACATCAGCTCCTCCCACAGTAATGATATTTCCAGGAAACTAGCATTCAAGCATGAGAATCAACACGCAAACAAGCTTCTCTCCTCAGAGTCAGAATACTTAACAGCACTTTAAATGCCGTGTAGACACCAACTTCCGGCGGGGCCGAGCTTATCCTGTTTACCCTCCAAATTCCAACGTTATTCTTACCTTGAGAAAAATAGCTAAATGGCCCATGGAACTCCAACCTTGTCCTACAAGTAACAGCTAGATAATGTGGAGGTTTGAATAAGCATGGCCCACATAGGCTCACATATTTGAATGCGTGCACCAGGGAATGGCACTATTTGAAAGGATTAGGAGGTGTCGCCATGTTGGAGTGGATGTGGCCTTGTTGAAGGAAGTGCGTCACCGGGGGTGGGGTTTGAGGTTTTTAAATGCCCAAACCAGGCCCAGGAGCTCTCTCTTCCTGCTGCCGTGGATCCAGATATGAGACTTTCTTGGCTACGTCTCCAGCACTGTTTCTGTCTGCATGCCACCCTTTAAATGCTTTCTTTTATAAGAGTTGCTGTGGTCATAGCATCGCTATAAGAGTTGCTGTGGTCATAGCGTAACTTCACAGCAACAGAACGCTGATTAAGACAGAAATCTAGTTGCTATTGTGGTCCAAGAAACCTGATCGCGGAGAACCACAGACACAGAAGGATGAACTAGCCAAGGACACCATCTTGTCTACGTTCATGTTCATAGCCCAGTGCTAACAACCTCACTACCTTCAAATCCAGCCAGCCCCTGAACAACCCTAAAATGCACTACCCGTAAAAAGGTCTGTCTTCCAGGCAACTGAAATCTACCTCCGAAGAAATTAATTTGTATAACGAAAGCTATGACTTCATACTACGAGCACTGCTATTAGCAACAGTGTTCAAGGCCTGGGATTCATTAGTCAAAGAAGCTGTTGTTCTTATGGGAAACTACACATTCGTTCCAATAAACATCTGCACTGAGTCAAAGATCCCTGTTTGGCTTGTGTGCTTCTTCATGCACTGATGGGGCTGGTAACTTGTTTACATGTTTCGAAAATTTGTTCTATTCGATTCGGATCACTGTACCATGAAGAGAGAGAAATGGATGGGGAGGCCGAGTTACAGATACAAAAGCATGTCTTGGGTTTTATTGATTCATGCTGCCTAAAAACCCTACACTATTGTCCTGGCAGATTATCATGATACCATAAAGCTGACATCTCAGCACACAATTTATGTTTCTTGAATACCACCTACATCTAGACTAGAAGAGAATTTTTTGGTTTTGTTCTTGTTTTTTGGTTGTTTTTGTTGTTGTTGTTGTTGTTTTGTTTTTGTTTTTTTTTTCTGTTTGAATGTTTAATGTGTGCATCAGGAAATACTGTGGCATGTCTACACTAGCATGCTCAAAGTTGGAATATGTACTTTCTTTTTGCTGTAAGTTAATCTTTTCCACAAAGGCATGCCTTCTTTAAAAAAAAAAAAAAAAGCCTACCATCTCTTAGATATTTTTCAAACAAGAGGCAAGATATAAGGAGAAGAAATGAGAATCACTCATATATAGAGGCGCAGTGAATCTCAGTCTAGAATGGATCTTTGAATCAAAAGACAAGCTCTGGGGCTGGAGCGATGGCTCAGAGATTAAGAGCCCTCTCTGTTCTTCCAAAGGTCCTGAGTTCAATTCCCAGCAACTGCATGGTGGCTCACAACCACTTATAATGTCATCTGATGCCCTCTTCTGGTGTTCATGAAGACAGATCACTCATATACCTAAAAACAAATAAATATTTTTAAAAGAGAGACAAGTTGTGAAACAGTGAAGGTTAACTTCAGTCTATTCATTAAACTGAAAAAAAAAAAAAAAAAAACGCTTGCCTTCTCTTGATTGAGATAATTAAATGCATGAGTTAGCAGACAAGAAAAAATATTGAGAAACTATAAACTTAGCCCAAATGTAAAAGTTCTGTAGGAAATAATCATGCTTTTTTACTATATGCTATCTCACTGATACTGCAGCTTTTATATGCACATTCGCTAATTGAACTCCAACAATAAGTGGTGCTGAAATTACTCCTCAGATCCTCATTTCATAGGGAGCCAACTGAAGCACCATAAAGTCACTGCAACTGGACCAAAAAGCAGAAACTTTCACGGTTCAGACACGCTAAGGCCCTCAATCTCAGGGTATCATATAATTCTCCAGGAAACAAGGCCCCATTGGGGCTGATTCTAGAACTGGGACATGAAATACACAAGATGAGCCTGGAGCATCTTGAAGTGCCAGAAAGTGAGGAAGTATTTTTTAAAAACCTCCTCAATGGTGGCGATAACTCCAAAAGGAAAAGAGCCCCAGTGGCCAGAGCTGGAACAATTTGAGCCATAAAACATAGTAGGGCCCACAGGGTCCTGGAAACCTACAAGAAGAACTTTATGACAGGCAGATCTGGATCCTGGGGTCCTCCTCAAACTAAGGCACCAACCAAGGAGAATATAGGCAGTAAGCTTCGAACCCCTACCAAGACCTAGCCGACGAACATGATACTCTCCACCGTTGAGTGGAGAGTGAGATCTGACTCTCACACAAACTCTGGTGCCCCTTTTCTGACCACGTCCCCCGGATGGGGAGACCTGGTGGCACTCAGAGGAAGGATAGCTAGTTACCAAGAAGAGACTTGATATTCTGAGAGCATATATAGGGGGAGGAGGTCTCCCTCAGTCACAGACATAGGGGAGAGGAAAAGGGGAGAAATGAGAGGGAGGGAAGAATGGGAGGAAACAGGAGAAGGGCTAACAATCTAGATGTAATATGAATAAATTAATTTTAAAAAACTGGAAAATAAAAACAAAGTTGTACTGAGTAATAATCCAAAATACAAAGCAAGGAACCATGAGCACAAACTCTGAATTCATGGCTTACTGCGCACATAAATTGTGAGCATAGACAAACCGGCTGTGAAGAAGCTTGCCCATCCCCCTAAGCTTGAGAGGTACATAATAGTTTTCTTCCAGAAAGCATTGTCTGGGGCCGGGTTTGGCTCGAGAGGAAGAGCACTTGCATAACATGGACAAGGCATCAGGTTCAACCCCCCACCATTCACACATAAGAAAAACAACAGTATGGGAGGAAGGAAAGAGTCACTCCACAGGGCAGGCGCCAACAGGCCCTACCCCAGCCAGGAGGCAAAGGTTAATAGTAACAATACAAAGCCATAGTGAGACTGAACGCGGCTCTGCCTCTCTCTGTTCTTCTCCACAAACTCTGCAACCCATAACTGTGAGAAATATATCAGACAAATTGTAACTAAAGAGTAGTCTACAAAGCATCTGACTGATGCGCCACAAAATTGCTCAGGTCATCAAAAAACAGGTAGGGGTGTCATTAAAACAAACAAGCAAGCAAACAAACTTGTCATAACCAACACAAGCTTAGAATGGGTTATATTGTGCCCCACACACACAAGATACTGGCTGTCTAAAACCTCAGTGTTTCCACATGTGCATTCTTTCAAAATAGCATTATTACTGATGGGATTAATTAAGAAGAGGTCATCCTAGAGCCAATGGACATTTTATCCAGAGCAACTGTTTTCCTCATAAGAGAAGATGGTACAAATACACAGGTAAGAGGACCTTGTCAGTAGGTACAGAATCCCATAGCTACAAGTCAAGGAGTACCAAGGATCGCCACCAAGACTCCAGAAGACAGGAACAGGTAAGGAAGATCTCAGGGCGGTACCTTGGTTTTAGACCTCAGCCTTCATTACCATACCTTGAAAGCCTGTCACTTTAAAACACTTAGGTTTGGGATACTAATATAAGAGACCTCACAAACAAGTGAGCTAGTGTGGGATCCTGGAATGGGCCAGTGATGGGTTAAGCAAACACTAAGGAGATTCAAACAAAGCAGGGATTTGATTGCTAGTGGGGTTTGTATTGGTTCATTTGTTATAGTAAATGCAGTGCTCTAAACAATATAAATCCTTTCAGAAACAGAAACAGCTAGCCTATGTTATAGTATAACTGTCTAAGCCATCGTCACAACCTTTGTAAATGAAGAAAACTCAAAAGTTATGAGACCTGTCCATTAGGAGGTATAAGAAACAGGATTCAAAACCAGTTTCTGATGAACTCTGGGGCCTCGTCCCTGAGCAGGCACACCAACTAAGAGAAATGAGGCTACACATAAGAGTCAACCTGGAAGCTCAAGGACACAGAGACTCCCAGATCCTTCTCCTGTCTGGTGTAAGGTCTAATTAGAAGACCCCGGAATGATTTTAATGGGTGTCCTGCCCATATGGCATGCCCTTCACAGAAGAATATGAGCGCCACTATCTCCCAGGATTCAGCCTTTGACTGAATTTACTCAGCTGATAGAAAAACAGGGATGGAGTAAGATGCCCTGGTACTCTGGCCTGGAAGCCAGAACTCTCCTGCGACACAGTAACAGTACCATCACTCGGGCACTCCTGCTATAGTGTTTTCCTAAACAGAACACTTTCACTTTCCAAAAATAAACTAAGAAAAGGAGATTTCCTCCCTCCCCGCCCCCTCCCGAGGAGCTGGGGAGCAGAATATTGGGGAACAAGGAGATGGAAGGACCCTGGATATCAAGGGAAAGCTGAGTGAAATGATGTCCCTGGAGAGAGAGGGGGAGGGGGGGAGAAAAGAGCCCCACACTATCTGGGGAGACTGGGGGCTGTGCAGTCATGAACAGCCTTGGAAGCTTTAGGTTTGGGGGCATGGGGAAACTGGAGCTTTCTGAACTGAGGAGATATGTGATCAGCTTGTTTTTCAAATGAGGCGCCAATGTAGAAGGGAGAACACAGGCAGATTCAAGAGGCTTCATGACACGAGGCAAAAGACCTAAAGCTCCTCAGCGAGGCGAGACCCCATGGAGGAGAATTTTGTGCATCTGGAGTTCTGAGAATCTAGGGCCAGGCCTAAAGAAGGTGTCTTTAGCTAACCTCACCCTCTGTGAACACTTCAGAGAGAGTTAACAAAAGAAGAAATGGAGCAGGGACCAAACCCAAAAACAAAGTGACGTTTTTCCAGCTCCCTGGTCCTTCTCTGTCTGCTGGCATCATACAAGTAAGGAAGCTTGGCTACTCTGAGCCAAGACAAGGACACAAACAGGGCCTTTGGAGAGCTCTCCTGCATCTGGTACGCATTGATCTTTTTTTTCCCCCCACAAAGAGATGAAGAAAATGTCATTTGGATGCAAAAACACAGGCTCAGTTCCCAGCAATGAACTTCTGATCACAGGGTAGCAGAGCCAGGACCGTTTCAACATCAAGGCAGATCACAAAGGCTCCGAGGGTGTTTCCCCCCAAAGGAATCGGGGACAGAGCAGTGTTACGACAAAGAGAAGGTGTGTCTAATCCAAAGTGGACTACGTGAAGAGTAACAGACAGGTCCAGATAGGCAGGGATGCCATTCACCTCTGCTGCTCACCCTGTGGTGGCCTCTACAAAGCAAGAGAGTGTGGATGGCATGAATAGGGGTAGGGTCCCCTGTCCATGTGTCAAGGGGTTGCTGGCATAAGACCTGAACCCTGGAGGTTTATGAAGAGCTCCACATGGTTCTAATGAACATTGTTTGAGAGCCACTGTTCTAGACTGCTCTGCCAGAATGCACCCTCTGAAGAATGTGGGAGCCTGTTTTTTTTCCCAGACTCATGACTTGGATTGAGGTCACTCAGCTAGTAAAAACACAGAGGCAGGAGAGGTAGCAGGGTAGCATTGTTCAGAGGACGGAGAGTGTTTAGGAGGTAAGGCTTAGTAAGAGATGTTTTGGTCTGGGGGGGGGGGGCTGTCTATGCATCAAAGATTGAGGTAATCCGTTCACCCCCTTTCCCTGTTTCTTCAGACTAACACATGCGCTCTACCAAGGCCACCCATTGCCCTCATGAGAACTGGCAGAAGGAAGCAGGGTGCCCTTTGAGCCTCTAGCCCATTTAGCCAAAACAGGTCTTTCTTTTTCTAAGTGTCCTGCATCAGACACATTGTTACAGTAGCATAAAGCTAACTGATGCAGAGGTTATGACTTCCCTTCCATAGTAATAAGCCAGCACCAAGCAGAGGAATGGGAGCCTCAGCTTCCATATAGACTCATCCAAGGCTCAAGACCCCAAAAGCTGCTGACCCACTTAGGCAATAAGGACATTTATCTTCCCTTGGGTTATTTGTCATGTGACATTATCTTTCCCAACCCCTACAACCATTTAGCTTATTTAATCCATGGCCATTAAATGCCATACATGCCCAAGGCCTGCCAATAGGACCCGTGACAACTGAATTTGTCCCTTTAAACGTCTCTACAACGTTTCTGTTTTTGACCTGGTGTGTTCACTTCCTACTTGGCAGTCTAGGCCTCCCACTAAGTCATCATTTCAGTGCATTTTTAAAAATTATGCAATACTTCAAACACACTGAGGGAAAAAAATAGACACAAATCCATGTCTTGCTCTGATGTGATGAAACAGCATGCTGTGTGAGGAAGCCCCCTGGGATGCCAACCCAAGCTGTGAGATGGGGCCACGAGAGGAGGCAGCTGCTACCCGCAAAGAGTTCTGGCGCTGACTGTGACAACCTCAAGAGCAGGTCTAGCTGTGTCTCTGGGCTCAGAAGCTCTATCACCTATGTTCTCAGTGGTGGTCCAGTTTTCCATCTCCCTGATGACTTCCCCTTGTATTTTCAACCTCTATGGAGAGCCCCAAGTTCCAGTGCCTAGACTCTTCTCTATCTGCTCTCATTCCTGGGTGGTATCACCTGGTCTCTGGATATTTAGCCTCATCTAAACATGGGTGACCAGGTTTTCTCTAGCATGAGCCTCCCTTCTGAGCCACTGACCCCTTGCCGTTTCTTGTATTGAAAGTCTAAAGGAATGTCGACAGAGCATCCCAAGCAACTCACCCCAAACCATCCCCTAAGTATTGCCCCAAAATTGTTCTTTATTATTCTGCTCACCTTAGGAGGTAGCATCTCATTCTTCCCGTTGCTTGCATGAGGCCCTAGGGCCCTTACACCTCTATCCCCTATAAAGCTTCCTGAGGTATCAGAAAGTCCTTGGCACTCTGCCATTTACAAGCACACAGTTGCTGCCACCTCATCCCCAGCCCCCACCCTACAGCAGGCTACCATTGCCTCATGCAGGCACATCCTTGATAATCTTTTCGTCTTCACTCTTGTCACTCAGAAACCGATTAACACAGTGGCAGTAAATGAGATAGCATTGCTCACTGCGGTGGCTTGAGTGACAGGCGCCCCTCATGGTCTCTGGCATTTGAACCTTCGGTCCCCAGTTGGTCCTGCTTGTGGAAGTTTAGGAGGACCTGTGTAACTGGGAGTGAGCTTGCAGCTATTCTAGTTCCATCGCCAGCTGGCTGCCACACTTCCCTCTTGTGATGGGGATGAACTCTTACCAAGCCTGGAACTGGAAGCGCAAAGGACACCTTTCCTTCTATATGCTTCCTTGGCCGTGGTGTTTTATCACTGAAATAGAGAAGTAACTAATACAGGAGTTGATACCAGGAAATGAGTTACTGATGAGATTGGTCCAGCCATACTGGTATTGGAAGAATGTGATGGACCCTTGGGCTTTGGACTAGAAAAATGGTTGTAAGAGAGGCTTACTGGGAAATCCTCTAGCAAGAGCTTGGAAGATAGTTGTGCTACGAGTTACTGTGGACTGTGGAGGCTCTGATCAAGAGGCTTCATAGTGTGATGATAATAGCACCTGGGCTAGAGACCATTCTTGTGCCATTTTGGGAAAGAATGTGACAGTTTTCTGTCCTTATCCTAAGAACTTGCCTAAGGATAAATGTCAAAGTAATGGGCTAATTTCTTTGGCATAGGAGATTTCAAAAACAGCCTAATGTTGACCCCGTCACATGGTTTGGTAGCAAACATTCTTATGTGGTTCTACAATGAAAAAGAGGAAGTAGGGCAAACAGAGACACAAAATGTACAGTTTGAAAAGAGTCACGCACGCCTTTAAGCCCAGCACTCAGGAGGCACAGGCAGGCGGATGGCTGTGAGTTCGAGGCCAGCCTGGTCTACAGAGTGAGTCCAGGACAGCTAAGGCTACACAGAGAAACCCTGTTTCGAAAAACAAAAATAAATAAATAAATGAATGAATAAATAAAAAGAGCACCAAGAAACCTAATGCTACAGCCAAAGCTTGTGTTAAAAGAGATAAGCTTGATGCCATTAGGAAGAGCCAAATCTGCAGTGGAATAAAGGGAAGGGGACCCTTGGGGCAAGATGCTGTCCATCTCCCCTGTCCCCCCCCCCCCCCCCCCCCCCCCCCGTGAAAGGAAACAGCCTAAGAATTTCCTGCTTGTGAAAAGGAACAAGCAACAAAAGCTGCAGCAAGTACAGTTCAAGGAATTAGGTGCACAGCCAAGTTTGGCAGTGTTGTCCACATGGGTGCTGGCTTTAGAGTCATGAAGAACACATGAGTTAAAGAGGCCATGGAACCTCCCCATGCAGTTGCGGAGAGTCTCTGAGGCCAGGCATGTGGCAGGGCTGTCCCTGCGTGGAGGCCCTGAGGAGCCATTATGTTTAGCTGTGTTTTGGCTTGGTTGCACAGGAGACGCTGAGATGTTGGAGATGCCAGAGCAATGAAATAGCTGCCAAGGGGAGCTGCACACCGGGAGCAGAACCAGCCCGAGAGAGAGACGCATGTTACAGGCAGCAGACAGGCTGAGCTACCTAAGCTCTGTGATTGTGAACATATGGAGCTAGAGAATTTGGTGTTTGCCCCGTGGTGTATTGTTCCAGTATTTCCTACCAGCCTCTCATTCCTTCCCTTTTGGAATGGTAATGGATATTCTGTGACATTCTATTTTGGGTTTGATATCACAGGGGATTACAATGAAGAGATCGCCTTTAATCAGAAGAGACACTAGGCTTGGGGATTTCCGGTGGTGTTCAGACTAACAGCCGAGTGGCATGAAGTTGGACTAACTGCATTTTGTATTATGACATGGCTACAAGCAGGGTTTGAGTGAGAAGGGCCCCGTAGGCTCTGGCATTTGAATATTTGGTTTCCAGTTGGTACTTCTTGGGGGACATTTAGGAGGTGTGGCCCTGATGGAAGAACAGATGCCACTGGGGGGTGGGCTGTGAGAGTTCGCTCTCCTGCTCTCCTGTTTGCAGCTGAGATGCGCGCTCTCAGCTGCTCCTGATGCCATGCCTGGTACCTGCTAACATGCTTCCTCACCATGGTGGGGGCAGGCTCCATCCATCTGAAACACAAAGCCCCCAACAAACCCTTTCTTCTATAAATCTCCTCAGCCATGGCGTTCTAACACAGCAATAGAAAAGTAACTGACACACCCGTTGTTCAACTCCAGGGCCTTCCTGTCTGTCATCTCAGCAGTGACCCAGAGCTGTAAGCTATGAGTGATATTCTCATAGTTCCTCTCCTAGTTCCTTTACACGCCAGTCACATGGAGCATTTGAGGTTGCTCCTATTTCAAGGCCTTGGCACAAGCCATTGTTCTCCGTCCCTCAGTCTTTTTATGTCAACTGCTTCTTTGTTGAGACCCCTCCCTAGACATCCAGTCTAAATTTGTAAGTCCATCCCTTCTCTGTCCATTCATGTTACTTAATTTGTTCTTCTAATTTTTAAAAAAGAACCTATTTATCCTATACATCTTATATTGTGTATTAACTAATTACTCGACTATCTTCAACAGGGGCTACTTAGTCTTGTCATCCTCTGTTATGAACTGCGTGCCCAGAGCAATGTCCATCTTGTTAAAATATGCACTCATTAGGCACGTGCTATGTCAATGAATGACTCTGCGCATAACAATTATCTCATTACAGCTCACAATATTTCTACATCCACAGAAAGACCAAGATAAAAACTTACTGGGATGATTATTAAAATGAAGAGATGAAACTGCCACTTTGGGGGCTGAAGAGATGGCTCAGTGGTTAAGAGCGCAGGCTGCTCTGCCAGAGGACCTGGGTTCCATTCCCAGCAACCACATGGCAGCTCATAACTGTCTGGAACTCCAGTTCTAGGGGGGGGTCTGGCACCCTCACACAGACATGCATGCAGTAACACAGCATTGCACATAAAAATAAATAAATCTTGAAGAAAAACAAAACCGCCTGCCACTCTCCTAAACCAGTATACTTTCTAACTTTATTCTAAATACTGATCATTATTCCCTCAGATAAGGGCAACTCTCTCCTCTCATCAAAGAAGTTTCTTTTTCTCAGCAGACAGACACCATCCCAGAAATCCACAGCTGGTCAGATTGTAGAGACCAGCTGACCATGGGGTTCCCAGGCCCAGCTGGCACATCCACAGCACAATCCCTCACCAAAGATTCAGGAGCCGTTGCAGAAGAGGCAGCACAAAGACTTCAAGGTACACAGGATCCTGGTGCCAGCTGTGGGACAGCGTCTTCTATGTCAGACAGAAATCCCACGAGACCTCGGCAATATGGTCACCTAAAGAAGACCTGCACAATGACAACACCAGTTGGCATGGCAACTGTGATGGTTTTAATAGGAGTGGCCCCCACAGGCTCATGTGTTTAAATTCTTAGCCATAGGGAGTGGTGCTATTAATGGGTGTGGCCTTGTTGGAGGCAGTGTGTCACTGTGGAGATGGCCTCTGAAGTCTCATTATGGCCCAGTGTGACACACAGTCTTCTTTTGCTGCCTGTGGATCAAGATACAGCATTCTCGGCTCCTTCTCCAGCGCATTGCCATGTTTCCCACCCATGACGATAAGGGACTAAAGCTCTGAAGCTGTAAGCCAGCCCCAGTCAAATGTCTCCCTTTATAAAAGTTGTCGTGGTCATGGTGTCTCTCCCCAGCAATAAAACCCTGACTAAGACAGCAACACAGATGTAGGAAATCCCACAAGGTCTTTCCCTTATATGAAGAGCTATAAGCAATCAATGGCTGCTGAGAGACAGGGATTCAGTCTTCTCTGGGGATGAGCTCCATAATAGGTTATCCATTCACAAGCAGTTTGCCCTAAACAAGTGAACATATGAGCCACAGCAAATGGACTCAGCAAGCTATCTTTCTGTGTGCACATGCGTGTATAACAGTAATTAAAGAAGGGGGGGAGAATTTGAGAGGAAGTGGGGAGGACATGAGGGAATTTAGGGATAGGAGAGGGTGGGGTGGAAAGGACATAAATACAGTACTCTTTCACAAAGCTCTGAATTGTAATTTAATGACCTAAATAAAAAAGAAAAACTCAAGCTGAAATTCTATCATTACCACCCAAGTTTTTGCATAAGGCCAAATCTTTCAACATAAACATCTTTAGAGAAAAGTGGGGCCATTAGATTGATGGCAGCTTGCTTCGAAAGAGTAAAACCCAAAGAAGATGCTAAGAATTAGTTAAAGAAAGATGAGAAACTCAAAGCTGACAAAGGCATATGGAAGCTCCCAGGGTAACAGTTCTGTGACTATTCGAAGGGTAAGTGTCAAGATGGCCCTAGAGACGGCCAAGGGAGGAGATGGCTGGGCAGAGGGGAAGCAAGGTCAATGAGTGTAGGCCCCTTCAGTTGCTTCCCCCTTTTTTGCTTTACAAACATGAAAACTGAGACTTTATGCAGGAGAAAACCCAAGTCATCTGAAGCCAGTTGCCCAGGTAATGGGGAGCCAGCACGACAGCAAAGGTGTCAACCTCCCAGGCCAATGAGATTTCTGCACCACAGACACACATCCACCTGCCGTCTCAGGAAAAAAAAAATCAGGCAGCTTTCACTTCCTTCTTGTGCCAGGACACAAACTATTCCAGACATGACTCCAAAGAAAATCCTTTAGCTGGGAGTCCTACAGAGAGACAGAGTGAGACTTGGAAAAAAGAATAAATTCCTCCTGGTGTGTTCTAGGCAGTAGGAATGGGGCCCAAAACCACTGGTGCTTTCCTGTTTAAGATTTTTAAAATAGCAATCTTTGGAAAATGAAGTGTGTTCACCATGCTTCTGGAAAAGAGAAGTCACTGCTGGGAATAAATAGAAGAATAAGAGATCACTATGGGTGCATGAGAACAAATGAGTTCTAAACATGGGCCTAGAAACCAATCCCTGTCACTTTTTCTTTTCTTTTCTTTTTTCTTTTTCTTTTTCTTTTTTCTTTCTGTTTCTTCTTCTTAAGCATTGGCTAACAGCATTCAACTGAAGTCATAGAGCAGAAAGAGTCCATCAGGGCTCAAAGGAGAAGAGTCTAATTAAAGGGAGAAAGGACATGAGCATTTAGTCAGCATGTGTTATATGACAGGCGTGGTCCCAGCCGGTACTGAACATTATAACATTATCCCCATTTTGATGGAAGGAGGCATGAAACTCAAGGTGCTCAGCTATGGGCTGGGAAGAAGCAGGATTATTCACCTCATGTGATTCCAAACCCCGTGTTTCATGACCTAGTTGGAATCCTTGATGCACTGTGCTGGCCAGGCTCTTAATTTGTCTAGGCTCCAGGTCCTCATCAGCATGATATGAGTCTGTGTCTTTAAGTTATTTTGCAGGTGCCTGAATTTTCCTTCTGTTAAATTTCTAGATTTTGGGGACTCAGGTGGGGGTTCTCTATCACATTAGTACCCTGTCTCAGTGGGCTTGGGGATGCAATCAAAGCCTTTTTTTTTTTTTTTTTCTAACCCTGCACAAAGGATTCCAGCCTCTAGAGCTGCATGTGGTGCCTGCAGGTCTCCGCCTGGAGTGAGCATCAAAATCAGTGTGGAAACACTCAAGTGGGAGAAGGGCTGGGTTTCTGGAATGGCCCCTGAGGAGTTTATTTATAACACAGAGTACATCTAACAAGTTCATTATGTTGTATGTGGCATGTGGGACCATCCTGCAGACTTCTGCAAAGACAAATATTCCACAAGCAAGCCTGAGACTCCCTATCTGCCAACGAGTATAGGGGACAACAGGGGAGACAGGTGGGGGCTGAATAAGAAACTCAGAAGCATCTTCCATGGCAGGAAGAGCCCTAGAACGTTCCAGACTAAAGCTAGTGGTAAGGGTTGGGATCTGTTGTGTAGTGGTTCTGTTCTAATTCAAACATTTTTATCTAGGCGTTGGGGCCCTTAAAACTCAGGAAATAAGGGAAATGGAACAAGCTTGGGAAGTAGACAAAACCTCAGGAAAACTCTGCAACTGCCAAGAGGCACAAGGCTCCTCGCCAAGTGAGGAAAGCAATAGTAACTGCTGGGGAGTAGGCACGTCCCTACCTGCCAAACAGCCTCCAGATGGTGAGGGAGCTCCAGGGTCCCAGCTTCTGAGTCCTCATCCACACTGGGGCGGGCCTCTCAGTGTCACAGCTGTCACTTATACTTCTATAAGGGACCCCAATAAAGCCAGTGTTTCACTAAGCTAGCCTTGGGTGGGCTTGTTTCTTTGATCTGCCATCGGTGACTTCTCTCGGGTGAATAGATGTTTGCCTGTGTATCTCTCAGGGAAAAGACCCAGGCTTCTTGCTTTTCGTCTCTGCACATGTTTGGGGACAAGATACTTCTACACCCTGATCACATTTTATCCTCTGGGGAATAAAGTGGAGTTGAGTCCCTAGTGGTTCCTCCAACTCTCATATTCACGACTTTACAAATCTTTACCTCCCTGAGTGTAGGAGCTTATTGGTGAACATGTAGGTCCTCCATATTCACAGATAAGCCTGGGAAAAGGGGAATGTTGAACACGCAGCGCTGTCTCTTCAAAGGGAGAGACGTAGAACCTGTTTTCCACCCAGAAGACTGGGATTGGACACGGTTAATAGCCTGGTGGCCTTTGCACTACCTGTGTGGCCAGACCACATCATATCCTAACCCTCACCGTTACCTTGAGCTGGTTTTCCCGGTTCATCTACAGAACCTATCTTTATGGAATATGTCCCATGTATTTTACAGAGTTTCAGTGTAGTCATGGCTTAAGCTTTGTTCTGCACATGTAACCACCATTGTTTTCCACCAAATTGTGCTGTGCTTAAATATGCCTGAAATAAGCCACTCAGGGTCAGACTCGCAGAGTTTGAACCAACATCAGCTACTGAGTCATGTTGAACCAAACTACCTTCTTGCATCTTACATTACTCTGTTGGACATGGTGCCTGCAGAGACACGCCCCCCACTCCCCACCTCCCCCCCCCCACACCCACATCTAAATAGTCTTTCAGGATCATAATGCCTTAGAGTTATAAAGAGGAGCTATAAGAGCCAAAGCAAAGGGGACAACAAGAGTTCTCAGCAGAAACATTGGGTTTATCTGCACTTGAATGAAATCAAGGGGAAGTGATGTAAACTGGAAACTAGAGACTTTGAATTCACCTGGCAGAGGGAATAGAGGAACGGATGGAACCCTGAGAAGAAACATACCCACCACCCTGTGCAGAGGCTGGGCCCATGCCGCATCCCTGTTGGATGTTGTGCATTCAGATGCTGATGTCTGTGCCCCAAGATCTTGTTGTGGTCCGGATGTGGGCATTGCCACTTCTATGAAGAATCTCCTGTCTCAATGCTGTATAAAATTGTACACCGTCTCTTATTGGCTAATAAAGAACTGATCAGCCTATAGCTGGGAAGAGAAAAGAGGAGGTGGGGCTTCTGATCCCAACCAGGGGGGCGTCTCAAGTAGGGACCAGGGAAAAAGAAGAGAGGGAGAGGGGGAGGTCTCCAGGAAAAGTTCCCTATGAGGACACTCAGATGGAGCAGAAACAACCAAGGCAAGACTAAGATGGCTATTAACAGGTGGCCCATGGCTGAGAAATTGCCAGGCTAGCATAGATGGCTTAGAATAGATCAATATCTGCCCAGCTGTGGTCCCTTAAAGTTTATTAATAAATCTATTTCTCTGTATCATTATTTGGGAGCTAGAATGGGTATAGAAGAAACCATTACTCTTCCCCCCCCCCACCACCAAGACAGGGTTGCTCTTGTAGTCGTGGCTGTCCTGTACTCGCTTTGTAGACCTGGCTGGCCTTGTACAAACCATTACAATATTTTACACATCCCCGCCACCCTGCAGAGAATTTGGTTCCATAGCATTGTCGCCACCACCCTCTGCAGAGGCTGGCCCCACGGCAGCATCCTCACCGCCCTGTGTAGAGACTAATTCCAATGAGGCCAAGAACAGGAGGAGCATTTGAAGGCATTATACCCAAATGACATACCAGGCAGCTCCAAGCCTGTGTATCCCAATAGTAACACTTCAGAATGACCAGAAGATGACTAACAGAACCTTATAGACACCCTGGAGATCAGACAAACACAGGCGAACGTATGAAACCCCCAAGAAATACCATGATGGTTGGTTTTTGTTGTTTTGTTCTGTTTTGTTTTTCTCATCTCAACTCACTCCTCTCCCAGAGGGAGTGGAACAGACCTTATGCCCAAAGCCTACACTTTACTTGCAGTGTTCCAATCCATCTGAGAGCTATCTAAAGGACTGGCCTCTGTTTTGCTAGGGCCTCAGCAGGAATGCCACTCTGGAAGGCTGAAGAGGGACTATAGACCCACAGATAGTTGGGACGCGGCATTATAGATGGAACCATAGAACCAAATAGCCAAGGCTTAGAGACGCTGCAAAGTGAAGGGGCTCAGCAGCAGCTGTGCATGTGAACAGCTTGAAAGGCCACAAACTCAGAGAAGACCTGGGGAGACCTCAGCTTTTACCTTTCTCATACACAGAAAAACTTCTGTGGCTCAAAGCCAGTCTGCAAAGACTAGTAGAACAGACAATTTTTCTAATTGTTGGTTTTTATTACTCTATCTATCTATCTATCTATCTATCTATCTATCTATCTACCTATCATAATCATCATCATCTATTTACCGATCATTTATCTATCAATCAATCTATCATTTAATCTATTGATTGTGTGTGGGGGACATATATGAAAGTGTATCCTAGTTTTCTTTTTCCCCTAAGGCTGTGGTAAACACCATGATCAAAAGCAACTTGGGGGTTGATTTAACAGGTCACTGTCCATTAC
Organism: Acomys russatus; assembly: GCF_903995435.1. NCBI lineage: Eukaryota > Metazoa > Chordata > Mammalia > Rodentia > Muridae > Acomys > Acomys russatus. The sequence continues at coordinate 8,411,194 of NC_067144.1, read as the reverse complement.
TGGGGGGAATTCAGAAGAAGAACTCAAACAGGAACCTTGGAAACAGGAACTGAAGCAGAGCCCATGGAGGAACGCCCTACTGGCTTGTTCTCCATGGCTCTCTTTGTGTGCTTTCTTATATAACTCAGAACCACACGCCACTAGCCTGATCCCTCCCACACTAATGATTAATCGAGAAAATGCCCCATATACTTACCTATAAGCCAGCCTGATGGAGGCATTTTCTCAGTTGAGATTCTATCTTCATAGATGACCCTAACTTGTATCAAGTTAACCAAAAACTAACCAGCACGGGTCAGAAGTCAAATTGCAGGAGTCAGTTCTCTCTTCTCTCTCTCTCTCTCTCTCTCTCTCTCTCTCTCTCTCTCTCTCTCTCTCTCTCTCTCTCTCTCTCTCTCCCTCTCTCTCCCATATAAGGCATTATTTGCCTCTACCAAGTAAGATATATTTACCCATTAAGCCATCTTACCAGCCCCAGATGCTCCATTTTTAACAAAAGAAGTCACCAAAATAATTAAAGAAAGGATTCAATCATATATCTGTACACCACTGTTCACAGAAATGTCATTCGTGGTAGCCACGAACAATAGAACCAACAGAAGTGAGGCTTTGTCCTTCAGAGAATAAACAGACACATAACAATGTGGCATGTACATGGGCCCTTGCGCTGAGTCTTCTCGCCCATCTCGTGTTTCCTTCACTGGCCCTGGGACACCTTCCCAGATCTGCTCTTTTCTCCTTCTTCTCATGACCAAATGTTTGGTGGATTTGAAACTTGGTCAATAGTCCATCTTGGCATTTTCATGTCCCACAAATGCTGCAGGCTGCTTTTCATTTCCACAGCTCTACAGACCAGTCTCACCCAGTTCACACACACACACACACAACCCATTCTTTTAAGCCTTGTTTCCATAACACCCACCCCCAAGAGTCCGGCACTGATGACCTCTCTGCTTAATTTCAGGGATGTGTGGGCCCTAAGTGACCTTATCTTTTCTGGTTTTTTCTTTCTTTTTTCTTTTCTTTTCTTTTTTTTTTTTCTGGTTTCTTCTTTCTTTCCTCTCTACGGGGTCCCTGCTTCTGCCTGGTTTGTGTGTGTGGGTATTCTGCAGGGTCTCCTCTCATTTGCCCATATCTCCTGGATCATCTCATTTCTTCTGAGACTTTCATTTACTTTATGAAATCCATGTCTTGAGGCCTGCATAACTCTCACGCTGATGTGTCTTTTGCTTGTCATCTCTATTTGACAGCTTCACATACACTTTAGAGTCAATAAACCCAAGTGGGTGGAGAATTCACTTTCCTTTCTGGAAGTTTGTGGATTGTATCATTCTGACTGCTCTGAGTTGTACAATTTAGTGGTGTTAAGTACACTGAGATTACTGTGTGATCCCCACCACCATCTATTCCTAGAGCTGTTTAATTATCCCAAATGGAAACTCTGTTCCCATTAAATGCTCCTTGCTGTAGCCCACTTTCAGAGATAACACATAGCATTCCACAGAGGAAAAGCCCGGTGCCTTGGTCAGACTCTATTAGTTGGGATGCACAGAGGAACCAGCTCATCTAAGCATAAAGGGGGGAGGGATGTAGTCAGAAAGTATGGGAGAGGTACTCATGAAATGAAACACACACACACACACACACACACACACACACACATATCACTGTTGGCTCCGATTACTTTATTAGGGATTTATTAAAGGCATGTACCTCTCTTACAACCCGACTACCCTAAATAGGAGAGAAAGGAGATTAAGGAGAAAGAGAATGAAACCTTCTGGGTATCAGTTCCAAGGGGCAATTCCCCTGGTGGAATTCTCAGGAGTCTTTCAGGTCCTCTATCTAACAGAAGAAGCTGCACCATCTATGAATTGAACCTGGAGGTCTCCACCGAGCTCACCGCCTGACGCCAAATCCTCCAACTCCGTGTCCTGTGGCCAGGAACCTCAGATCTCTCTCACTCTGGTTCCTCAATGTCCTTCTCCTCTCTCTCCCCTGCTTCCTCCTCTGCCTTCCTCTTCCTAATCCATGGTCCCTTTTGCAATACAATTCCCCAGGCAGAGCCTGTCTTTTGTCTTGGGCTGAAACTTTCTCTCTTTCTCTGAGTCTACCTAAGATCTTTATCAGATTGTAGAGACAAAGTCTCAGCGGCATCAAGCCACCCAAGACTGCTTTTCCAATGTTAGAATTACAAAAAATATAATTTTCATTATAAGATGACATGAGCCTTTGAATTTCAGGGGAGTAGTACTATGATTTGACTATGAACTGCCCCCCTGCCCCCAACAGGCTCACATGTGAAACACCAGTCTCTCCCTGGGGAAGCTATTTTGGAATGTTCTGGAAACTTTCATGAGTGGCACCTAGCTGCCATGTGTAGGTGACTGAGGGTAGGCTCTTGGAAGGGCATAGATCTTCCTTGTCACATTCTGCTTGTCTGAGGACAATCCTTCTGCCACATGTTCTTGCGACCATGACATTCTGTGTAATCTCATGGAGGCAAGCACCACAGAGTGAGAGCCCTCAAAGCCATGAGCCAAATCAAAGCTTTCCTCTCTGGCATTACACTCTTAGGTATTTTGGTCACAATTACAGGGGCCAACTGATGCAGAGATTGAGCAGACATCAATTTAGGCTACTATTTCAATAGCATCTCCTTCTGTTGTCTTTCCCCCTACCTTCCTGTACACGTTAGGGTTTTTTGTCAGTTTGACACAGCTAACGGAACCTCAATTGAGAAAATTCCTCCATCCGATTGCCTGTAGACATGGCTGAGAGGCATTTTCTTGAATAACAATTATGTGGGAGGGCCTATCTCACTAAGGGCGATGTCCTCCCCAGGCATGTAGTCCTGGGTAGAAGACAATAGTCTGAATAAGCCAAAGCTCCTCCATGGGCGTGCCTTCAGCTCCTGCCTCCAAGTTCCTGCCCTGACTTTCCTTGGTGACTCTCATGAAATAAACCCTTTCCTCTCCAGTTCGCTTTTGGTCATGGTGTTTATCACATGGTGCTTATAGAAAGCAAACTAATGCATTTGCTTTGCTCCCCACCCCCCTCCCTAAAAGCTGCTTCTTTGAGCCAGGTTCCTTCATAAAGTACCAACAAATAAACCCCCCTTCTTAGCTTCAGAGTTCTGGGCATCCAGACAAATGTACATGCAAAAGAGACCAGGAATGGAGTGTGAGGTGCCGGATGCAAGTTATGGCATGACATAGCATGTCAAAGGAGGCTTGCGGGAGGATAGAGAGTGAACAGAGAACCTTTCTAGAAACCATGCCTTGCAGAGGAAATGTGACAGACAGGCCCTAGGGAAGAGCGCATCCAGCGTGTGTGGAGAACAGCACAGACACCAGTGTAGCCTCAGACGAGAGGGTGTCATAAGATGACATGCCATTTACAAGAGTGGCAAAGGGTGCAAGGGGGTGGCAGAGCCTAACTGGGGTTAAAAGGATGCTCTAGCAGCCATGCTGAGAAAAGAGCTGGCTTAGGAGAAGGACGGAGCCCTCCCCGTGGGCTTCCATGTGTGAACTGGTGACTGCAAAACACAAATGCTTTGGAGGAGGCTCAAAAAGGAAAAAAAAAAGGCTTCTTTACCATGCAGAGGTAGCCAAAGAAGGTGTGTGCTACCAGTGAAGATCTCCCTGCCGTCTGGGGTGCTCAGAAACAGGCTGGGTAACCCTGGCACTGGGCCACGTGAAGAATCGAGCTTCATGCGGATGACTGCAAGGTGAAAGGAGGAAAGACCTAAAGATGTTTTAAACCCCAAGACAGGGCACCCGAGACAGAGAAAAAATGAGCAGCTGAAAGCCCCAGGGGCGATCAGTCCAGAATTAAAGCAGAACCCCCAGCTTCTGATGCCTGGAAAGTTCAGCATCACTTGTCTAGTTTCCATGCTACCATCTGAAACAAATAAAGTCTGTCCTCCAATTGCTTTGGTTTACGTATTTTATTTGGGGAGGGTCTGAGTACAAGGTCTAGGAAAAGAAGTGGATCTATGAAAAGAGACTACACATGTTGTCATGGGCACACACTACAGAAGCAAAGATCTGCCCGGAAATGACCTAACTATTGACAGACCTATTCATTCAGCAAGATTTTACTGAGCTCTTGCTATGTGCTCAATAGAGGGGAATCCAGTACATGGAGTCTGTGCTGGTTAGAACCGTACATTCTAACGGGGAGTATGTCCAAGAATGAGACATTACGACGGGACTGACGGGGAACCCAACAATGCAGGAAGACTTGGTAATGGAAACCAAAAAGCAGGATGATGTCATTGTCGCAAGAGATCTCCATGCTGGGAAAGGATATGCGAGGGTTTTAGTCCAGGGACACGGGGTGAAAAGTAAGGCAGCTATAGAGGGAAGCAGAGCCCCAGTTCTGGAGAAGCCGGGGAGGTCCATCAGAGAAGACTGCCAGGCATCGTTTATAAATGGGGTACAAATGAAGGCGCCCCTCTCTTAGAGGCAAAGGCAAGAGAAGGTTCGTTCTGACTCGGTGTTTAGTTTCCTCACTATTTCTTTGTGAGCCACCATGTGTTTGCTGGGAATTGAACACAGGACCTCTGGAAGAACAGTCAGTGCTCTTCACCTCTGAGCCATCTCTCCAGCCCCTACTATTTCTTTAAATAAAAAACAAACAAACAAAAAAACCAAACTCCTCTGGGTTCCAAAAATACAGCCAGAGATGACAGCCCTTGAAGTGACCAGAGCCTCTTATAGACTGAGCCTGACCCAAGGAGCCTACTACATCGATCCAAATCAGAACTTGCTAGGGAGTCCTGCCCAGGATATGTGGCCGGCTAAAGCAATTTAATACTGTGAAGGAAGAAGTCCCAGCTGGCTGTTGCTGTCAGAGCGAGGGCCATAGTGAGACTGTGCTGCTCTCCCATCCACACCCGGCCATGGACAGGACCCGCTGAGACCAGAAGCTGGACAGAGGCTCAGTCAGAGAGAAGACAGGACACAGAGAGGGGTCACTCATGGCCTGGCAAGGACCAAGGACCATGTGGGGAATCTAATCTCAAAGGTACATTAATGACATCCCGAAGGGCTTTATGTATCCGATGTTTTATGTATCTCTCCCACTACAGACATTGTGACTTTCTATAAAAGGGAAGTGGCAGGAGGACAGGAAGTTGGTTACTAACAGACAGTGAACATGGGCCTCTAAGGCTCAGGGTGGGCAGCATCCCATTTCCAGCTTTTCGCCTCTCCCCACCAGCCTTACTCTACACTCTGTTGTCAGAGGGTCTCCGAGCCTATTACTGCAAACCAGATTGCATTCCATTTTAAAAGCCGTGAGCTTCTGGGGACTCTCTACCGACAAGTTATTTGTATCTTTAAATGCATCCTTTCTTTCTGCGATGCCCCATCGCCGTGGTCCAGGTAGAGAGACTCTCTAAAAAAGCCAGTGAGCAATCCTTTCAGCAAAATCACAGACGGCCAGGCCCCTGCTTCCTGTTCTGGCCCTCAGCAGCGCTGCTGAGAGTCTAAACCCTAAAAACTCCTCTACTATAATAGAGACTCACTCTGTGTGCTCTTATCCTTCCAAACCTCTCTAAATTATGTACCAGTTCACAAGCACTGAGGTAGAGGCCTCACTCTGTGACTACCCCAACTGCCAATCTTCTGTCAGCTAGGCAGGCATGGGGTCCACCGGGTGCTAGAAGCTTCAAGCTGGATGCAGGATACCAGGGAGCCAGCAGTCCAGTGGTCCCACTGGGCAATCTTCTGTGTGTGCCTGAGGCAGAGCTGCATCAGGCTCATATCAAAGGCAAAGAGGTTCTACAAAGCTACGGCTAGATACTACGGTAATGACAAAGGCAGGGCGAGAGACTGGCAAGAGAGCAAAGTCAAGGTCGTTGGCTTTAAAAGCATTTGAGATGACCTAGTCCTGTCTTTTCCAAGCCTGTTTTCCTTTTGAAGCAGTTAAGCCACGTGTGTGTGCGCGTGCGTGCGTGTGTGCGTGTGCGTGTGTGTGTGTGTGTGTGTGTGTGTGTGTGTGTGTGTGTGTGTGTACAAAAGCCTTACACAGAACAATACGAAAAGTAGTTCTGTTCTGACTGCAGCAAGCAAGAAGGCAGAAGTTGTGGGGGGGGCGCTATTGGAGAAAGCAGTTCACTCGCTCTGCTCTGTCCATTCCTCCCAAATCAAATACCCCTGAGGTACCTTGAAGGATTCTGGAACCTTAGATTCCTTTTTGAGAAATCCACCATCCAGCCAGACCCTTTTACAGATAGAAAACTGGGTAAATTGTCCAGGGTCCCCCACTGAACCAATGACCATGTCGCGTTAGAAAGTAACCCGTTCCCTCCAACCGGGTCCCCACCCCCAAGCCTCAGACCCACCCGGGAATCTTAGACAGAACTCCGGAAGGAGAACTGCAGGTAGATGATGAGCAGCAAGACCGTGGCCCAAAATAAGCACCAGGGAATGGAGCAGAAGTTGCAGCCTGAGCCTGCTTCCGCCTGCGACTTGGTGGGGCTGGGAGCACGTGAGAAGGTGTAGGTGGTTGCCTCCTCCTCCAGCAGCTTCTCGCTGGGCTTCCAGTGCACGATGCCTTCCTGGCAGGCCTCGCAGAACTCGCCGCGATGTCGCCGGTTGTCCTGGCGGCTGGCCACGTGGATGCGGTAGTGGCCACCGCGCTCCCCGTAGCACTGCTCGCGCAGACTGGTGATGAGGTTGTCCACCAGGCTTTCGATGTTCTCCTCCAGCATGCTGGACTCGTCCAGCCGCGCTGTGCCGCACTCGTAGCACAGCTGCTTGAACACGCGCATGCGCACCGAGCCAGCACGCTGAGCTCGGTCCAGGTACATGTGGAAGAGGATGACTACGTGGGGCGACTGCCAGGTGTGCCAGCACCAAGAGCAGTGGAACCTGCCAGTCGGGGGAAAGAGAAAGAAGAGAGGGTCATGTGAAGGGATGAAAACAGGCCAGGAAGGGGTGAGGGGATGTGGAGGCTGGCAGAAACAAGAGTCTGGAGATGGGACTGACAGTCCCCAGGGTACATTTGCTTCCTCAGGAGGCCACCCTCCTTGCTCTCTGTGCGTGCCCATGGGAAGAGCACTCTCCCGAACTCGCCATTGGGCATGTAGTGGTGCTCCCTGAATGGCTTCCAGAGACCTTGTCTCTCTTCAGCCTGGTTTCCTCCGGCCTTGTCCCTCATCCCAGCTCTCAGGAACTCATCATCTATAGAATGCTCTGGGTGAATTGAGTGCTCTGTCCACACCACGGGGAAGTCTGATCGCAAAGCTGAGCCTTCCAAGCTAGGAGATACACAAGCCTATCTGACAACACCAAACAGGCTAGGCCTAAATTACAAGAAAGGGAGCCATTAACTATTAGCGCAGGGCCAGAGCTAATGCATTCAAGTTCTGGAAGTGGAGGCACTGTGAGCGCAAGGTGGCCTCTCCTCCCCGAAGGGCCAGAGTTTCTCAGGCTGACTGAGGCAAGCTGGGGATCACAAGTCCTCTAGCAAGTATCAGCTACAAAGCCGTCCCCTCTGCCGCACAAGATTGAAGAATGCCGCTTCTCTTTGTCTCTTTCAATCTTTACCAACTATTTCCCTCATTCAGACCACTCTTGGATTTTAAAAATGTCAGGACCGGAGGGGCCACCCAAATCACATGTCATTCATTCTGTTTCAAGACACAGTAAATAGAGCCATCGATGCACACACAGCTAGTGAGAGGCAGAACCGGCAATGCCGGCTGAAACTGGAGTGACTAGAACTGAGTCCGAGCTAAGTAGGAAGGTCTTCACTCCTGATCCTGACACCTGCATTGGTCATCTGCAGCTCTCCCTTGAGTCCCAAAAGCAAATCTTAACATAGATCCATGAACTGGACCCAAGGATGAGAATACATTTTTCTCAGATATGTTTATACCCACAAATCACCTGGGGGCCTTCTAAAATGTGGGCGCTTCTCTGAGCCTCAAAGGGGCCAGATATTCTGCAGCTCTAATGAGTTTTAGGTGGCCATCACTGTCATCCATCCCTGGAGGACAGACAGGGTGAAGCTCTACGCTTACCCTTCGTCCAGCAAATAGGGAGGGCATAATTCAAAGAGGGAAGTAGACTAATCAAGAGTCATGGAGCCAACAGCAGAGCCAGTTTCTAGTACGCCTCATGTGGTCAATGTTTTAAATCAAGTCAAGCTGAATTAACTAAATTTAAACTGGACTTCCCCAATACAAGAGCACAGATCCTTTGCCCTAAGTCTCTCTTCTCCCAGTTTATAGCTACTTTTAAAGGCATTATTAAAATCTTAAAAAACGTGTAAACTATCAGAGTCAGAAGCTAATAATTATATTCTATCTTTTTTTTTTTTTTTTTTTTTGGAGTGGAGAAGCAACAAGAGGAGGGAAAAAAAGTTCCCTTGCTATCAGCAGGAAAGGTAGACTCAAATATAGTGTCTGAGTCCCCTTTGAGGAACTCACCTGTCTTCTAGTTTACGCTGGGCTACCGTGAGACTGAAGTAAACATGGGTCCTATGTGTTTTCTCTCCTTAGAAGGTATCCCAGGACGAGGGAGGGTCCCAGAGGCCACCCGCAGGCCCCTTCATCCTGGGCTACTCACCTGCCTGAGGCATGAAGTTCCAGGTACTGTTTCCAGCCAGGGGCCAACACATTGTGCTTGAGGTTGGGGTCTATGATGAAGTCCCAGCTGTCCGCTGGCTTCGCCTCCTCCATCTTCTCGTAGAAGACTTTCTTCCACTCACCCGTAGTCACACTCTTACACATGTCCTCGTCAGGGGTGAGAGAAGGCAAACTCCACTTTATAGAGAACGCGGGGAGTGAGGGCAAGTGCAAGGCAGGGCAGCGCAGTCTCCACGGTCTAAAAATCCTCATTGGCAGGACCAGGAGGAAGCAGGACCCAGCTCCCTCCTTTGTCCTCGGTGGAACCTGTTTCCAAGGCAACCAGGCAGGGTGCCAGGAGACACAACTTGGGGAGGTGAGAGTCTCTGAAAGGGTATTTCAAGGCCCTGCTTGCAGTCTACAGAAGGAAGATGTATAAGTCTAAGTGATCCAAGACAGGCTGGGGGCCTGACGAAAGGCTAGACTTCAGACCATCTCACCTTGGCCTGCAAGAGCATGGAGAAATGGGGACTTAAGAGCTGGCTCAATTTCACCTGGCTACCCCCCTGGAGGCATCATCAGCACCTGGCTGCTATGGTAACCACTAAGCCTTGGGGAACCAAGGAGAAATAAGGGATGGGAAGATGTACACTTGTTAGTAGGTAAAACTCTAGTATAATCTCCCTCTGCCTAGCCACCCATCCCGTGCCTGAAACACTACCATTCAGTACGCACCATCAGAGATCTCACAAATCACACCGACACCACGAACATGGAGCCTGAGACTGGCAGAGTTGCTGATGGGCCATTCCAAGCCATTCAGTCTACTATTTCAAGCATATTGGTGTGTCAGGCCCTAGGCACGGTGCTTGTGACTGGATGAATATCAGGTAACAATAATGTAATGAGAGCCATAGTGTAAGAACCACGTATATGATCAGCCACCTGTGCACTGAGGTAGAAGCCATTGCATCAGCCTGACAGCGGGGCAGGAAGCCTTCCATTTTGGTTACAGAGGAGCAGCAGAAGAGGACCATCCAAGGCAACAACACTGCCTGCATATAGAAACCTGTAAATTGTTTGTTTTTAATAATAAAATGACTCTTTTTTTATTCACCTTGATTCAGGTCATCTGAAATACTCAACAATAAGTGTAACAGAGCAGAGGCTGAGGAAGGCAGACTCACTAACCTCATTGAAAATGAGCCCGGAGCAATGGAAGTGGAGGTTAGGGCATGTAAGATTGGGGCAAAAAAAAAAAAAAAAAAAAGCAAAGTTTAAACAGGGGATGCTCACACAGGGAGGCAAAGAAGGGAAGGTGCCCGGAGACCTTAGGCTTTGAAGGGGACTTGAGAAATGATTAAAGGGATTGTACAGAGGATGGGGGTGGGAGGTAGGTGCGTCTGTTAGGATGAGAAAGGACTGGATAAGGCTCTGGAGAAAGGCTTAAAGCTGGCCCTGGGAAGCAGACCTTGTGCAGGGAGAGCTGGGATAGAGGGTAAGCATGCGGATAGGCTGAAAGGCAGAGACAGGGTTCACCCTGGATGGCAGGAGATCAGCAGGTGGGATGGGGCTCAGGACCTGGCCTGGCCGAGGCTCCATGCTATTTGGGTACCAATACAGTTGCTGTGTCCTAAGGCTGTGGCACAAGCTATTGCTCTGCTGGTCTCTGTTTTCTCTCTTCTTCCTCTGTGTTTTCTAAAAATGTCAAGAAGCACCTGAGGCACAGGGAAAGTGACAAGTAAGAGGGGAGTGGTGCCATCCCAGACTTGGCCAAGGAGGCTGCAATGCCTAAGCAGCCCAGGGCCACATCTTTCTCAAGTCAAATGCCTATGATGGAGCCCATGACCCACCAGCTAAGCTCCTGAGGGCACATGGCCGGCACCTTGTCCTCTGATGGCCACTGGGAACTCAGCACCTTTCTCATCCTGCTTGTTGGGGGGCTAGACCTGTAAATTGCAACAAGTTGTTTTTCCTTTAAAAATTCATAGTGTGCTTATTATAGAAAATTTACAAAATAAAGATAGGATTCAACAAAGGTACTACTCTTCCATAGCAAACCTATCCAAGATGACTGCTGTTAGTATTAGGATAAATACCACAGGACATTGTGGCATGCTTTATAAACAATAACATCTTGTGAACATTTTTCTAAGTCATTAGTGTTATTCCCTAAGTCATTAGTGTTATGCCATAGGCCACATGTGTTCTGTTATATGAGTGGGCACAACTTATATAGCCCAACTTGTTCTTGTACGTTAGGTTCGGCTCTGGTGTGTTTAAAACGTATGCCCATAAACATGCATTCCAAATATCAGAAACAATGCTTGTAGAGGCAGGCAGATCTATGAGTTTGAGGCCAGCCAGGGCAACACAGAGAAGCCTTTGTCTTGCAAACAATGAAACAATGCTTCTTAAGCAGGAAGCACGGCTCCAAGCTGGGCATGGTGGCTTGCCCTTGAAATCCCAAAGCTGGGGCAGGGGGGGTTCATAGGCAGAAGGGTTGAGTTCAAGGTCATCCTCAGCTACATAGGGAGTTCAAGATTAGCCTGTCTCGAGCCATATGAACAAAAAGAAAACCATTCCCCGACTGCTCTGCAAAATCTTGTTGGGACTACAGAATCTTCAAATGGTGTGAATCACGTACAGATTGCCTGCGACTTCTGAACTTGGAGGTTAAGAAGGAAGGGTCTATGGCTGGTGATGCCGCTCAGTGGGTAAAGCCTTGGGCCACTGTGCCTGGTAATCTGACTGAATTCCAGGCCCAGTAACCACAGGGTAGAAGGAGAGAGCTAACTGCTGAAAGTTGTCCTCTGCCCTCTGCATTCATGCCATGGAATGCTCTGTAAAAAGTGGTGGTGGTGGTGGTGGCACAGAATTAATAAATAAAAATTAAAATTAAAAAGGCTTAAATTTTGAATTTTTCTACCTGGTCCCAGATGTAGTCCTCCAGGTGCTCCAGGTACAGCAGTGGTGCCCTGATGAACACTGCTTAACCTCAGTTACCTTAGCAACAGGATAATGAGAACACAGTGCCATTGGTTATTAGATGCACAAGCCCTAGAATGACCCATGTTTGTTCTTTGTTGTTTTGTTTTGAATTCTTTTATATATTGTACACAGCTATTCTGTTATATTTATCATGTATATTTTTATTATGGTAAAGTGTGTCATTATTTCATGTGACTATATACCTATATTTATATATTAACTTGTGGCATAATAGCAATCACTAAACAACAGTCCCAGGAGTTGTCATGGACTCTGGATACACAGTCGTCAATTTCATCACACTAGTGACCTACAGGTAAGAAATGGCAGCAGCTTCATCTTACAGACATCCCTGCGTGCCTGAAAGGGTCGATAACCTGCCCAAGGTGCATTGTTCAGCATTGGTTGAACTTGGACTTGAATGGGTATGTTTGCTTTAACTAGTGTGCTATTCATGTTGGATCTAGAACATAATATTTGCTAATTAAATGTGTGTGCCTCCCATCTCATCACTAGCTGTGCCCATTGCACTCTTCAAGGACTGGAGACACTATGAATCAGTATCTTTCCAGTAACCGGTTCACTGTGGTAGACTGAGGCTATGGCCCCTCCAGATGAGACAATAACAAGTGATCCCCCAGGCTCTCTGTTACTCCCAGGGTGCACCCTTCTCTGTTGTACTTAATGCAGCAATCACATCCACCAACACACAATGTTCAGTATAGACATTTCAGAGCCCAAAGAGGAATTTAGTCCGGGATCTTTCTCTAAAATTGGAACGGTTCTCTAATTTGCATGTCATCCTTGCTCAGGAGCCATGCTAACAGTCTCTGGAAGGTTCCAATTATAGTATGCATGCTGCCAAAGGGAGCACATAGTCTGAAGTCTTTCCAAAGAAAATACAGTATAAAAAGTTGTCTCTATACACCACCACCCTGTGAGGTCATAAACATTTATAAACATTTAGCACCAGGTACTCAGGCTCACTGGAAAGAGTTGCGAGTCTGGAGTCAGCTGGTTTTGTGACGTCATAGGTGTCAGGGGCTTTCTCTTGGCCTTGATTTGTGCATCCATTCAAAGAAGAACTCGAATAGATGGGAAAGTCTGTGGTGCCCCTGACTACAGCCATGCATGGTTTACAGAGGTTTATACTTAGAAACCTGACTAGTTGGAGGATAGAAGGTTGGATGAGGTTATGGGATGGAAGAGAAAGCTGGAGGGGTGCAGGGGTGCCCAAATCTAAGGGCAGGCCTGAGGTGTAGAACCTGCCACATAGAGGCTGCAGACATCCAGACAAATGTCACTTCACTGGGTTTGTACTGGAAACAGTAAAAGGGATGGAATTTAAATCTGGAACCACTGGTTATGAACACTGAAAATGACATCTAAACTCTTCAGGATATTTCCTCAAACTTTTTGGTTTGGTTTGGTTTTTCGAGACAGGGTCTCTCTGTGTAGCCTTGCCTGTCCTGGACTCACTTTGTAGAGCAGGCTGGCCTCGAACTCACAGCAATCCACTTGCCTCTGCCTCCTGAGTGCTGGGATTAAAGGCGTGAGCCACCACGCTCCGGCTCAAACTGTTCAGTCTTTAAATCAACACTCTTGTCTCTGAATTAAGGCAGTTGACTCTCAGATAAGTAAACTGAAGTAACCAACTTCTGATGCATGACGGAAGCTGTCAGACGTGGTAGCCACTAGCCAAGATAAGCTGGAGGCTGAAGAAGTAACCCAGAAAATCCCCTATAGCTTAAAAAAGCTTACAACAAACACAGTTAATCCAACTCTAGAATGAATCTTCTAGAAGTATTATGCAGCTGTTATCACAATAAACATTCTGATGAAAAACAAGGATACCAAAAGTAAGACTCACGGGGGCGGGGGGTGCATGCATGCGCGCGCTCGAGCACATTTATCCAGCTGATGCAATCCCCATCGGCACAAATTAAGTTTAATTTGAGACCTGAGCTCGCTATACAGAGGCCAGTGCAATGCACCCTTCTGTATAAAGAGTGCTTAATACTGATTTTTAAAATCGACCAAGACAAAAAGAAACTAAGAATCACCCTGTGTCTTGCCTCTGTTAAATCAGCGCTGACGTTATGGAATCCAAACCCACAGATCATGCATTTAAATGTCTTTGAAGCCTCTGGCTTCAGTTTGGTTTTTGAGACTATGTGATAATATTTTAAGCTCACAAATGGCTTAAAATGAAATCCCTACTAGAAAATACAGTGATTAAAAGAAAAGAAAGAAAATCATGCCTCTGACATATTTAGCTTAGCAGGAAATATAATATACAGCTCATTATGCTGCTATTGTTTATCAAGATTCTATAAAAAAAATAAATTTTGTCCATCTTAATATAACAAGCTAATGAAAAACAACTCCTAAGCAGGAGCAGTTTCCCATCCCTCAGTGGCATTTGTGGACATAAAGATGAGTATTCGGGGACTGTGCCAAGGACCTAAAGTTCCTCCCGGCATTCAGTGGCTGGGGATTAAAGATCTAAACCTGCTCGGTATCCTAAAGTGAAGACTCTGTCCTCCCCCAAAGTCCTGCTTCTTCATAGTGTTGGTATGACGTAACGATGAAGCTGCACCTGGTCCTCATGGTTTTCAGTTTAGAGGAATCAGAATGTATCTTCCTCAGGAGAAGCAGCCCTTCCTTGAAAATCAAGCTCTGTACACCATACAGGGAAAGCATTACTAGATACTGCAGGGGCTAGCTTTGGGAGTGCCATCACCTTGTCCACGCCTTCATTGTCAGGGACTCAGCAAAAACAACAACAACAACAACAACAACAACAACAACAACAACAACAACAACAAATGTAGCACTGTGTCTTCAATACTAATTCAGAGGTGTGCCACACTTCAGAAAATGCCAATCCAACCTGGAAGGATACGATCGCCCAGCTAGCTCCATATATGACCTGCCAAAGATAGGCCCAGTGTAAAATCAGGCCAATTGCCTCAGGATGATGGTCTATATTGTAAAACTGATGACTTTCATCTGTGAAAGTCATCTGGCTATGACATCTGTCACCCCACTGATCACCAAGTTGATCTGGCTTAGGTTGGCAGGTGTCTCCTTCCTGCCCCACTACTCCTCCCAAAGCTGCACAGTCAGTTAAAGAAGGTGACATTCCCCCAATGGTCCCGGTGACACAAGGAGCAAGGAGCCACGCTCATCTGCTAGAACCTCCAAACAAGCTCGGAAGGTCCAAGGAAGGCACAAGACTTCTCACTGGGATTAGCTTCCCCTGGTGGTGTTAGGCAGACATAAGGTTGACTGGCTCTCATGACTTCACTTGTGGAATGTGAAGGCAGGAGGAAAAGCACTTTGTCGTGATGCCTTACTGTGATTGAATATCAGACTCAGAGTTCAGAGGGGGGAAAAAGTTTTCTATCAAGCCTCCCATTAATTTGATGAGCATTCCCAGAGAATGTGTGTCTAGAACTTTCCCTTCTTTCCCCAGTTCTTCTATTGTCTCTTTTTAAAACTTTTTTCTTTCCTCTACTTTCCAGGCCCTACTGCCATGGAAAGACCTCCTTGTCACTGACTCTGACCGCTTCACATGGGAAACTCAGCCGTTTCCATACTAGCAAGCATTGGCCTGCCTGACTATGGAAACAGAGAAGTCTGCAAAGTGGAGACTCACAAAAACCGGTAGCATGGTTTCACTCCATGCCTCAAACCTAGAGGACTAGTACTATCAGTTGTGTGAGGATCTTTGTGAGAGCTACAGGAGGCACAACTCAAACCCTCAGAGAGACCGTGAATCTCCCTCTGCCACTTGGTTCTGTCTATTTCTCAGGCATGCTCAATCTACAGCCACAGACCTCATGCCTCCTAGGAAACCTATGAATGTGGTTCCCCCAAAGTCACAAACTCATTTAAAACATGAGGGACTTTTTGACTATTTTTATTTTAATTTTTTGTAACTCAATTGCTCGGTTCTATTAAAGATAATGATATCATGTCACCGTGTCTCAAGGTTGTAAGACCTTCAAAAGTTTCCACACCCACACAAACTGAGATTCCAATGTTCAACTCTCTTGGAAACATCTTTAAAGAAACTCAGCAGAAGTAGTGCTTTCTGCAGTGGTTTGAATTGGTGTGGCCTGTATAGACTCGTGTCTTTGAACGCTTGGCTCACAGGGAGTGGCACTGTTACGAGGTGTGGCCTTGTTGCAGTCAGTGTGTCACGGGGTGGGTCAAAGTGGGGGCAGAGGGGAGGCTTTGAGGTCTCCTATGCTCAAGCTACACCCAGTGGCCTTCTGCTGCCTGAGGATCCAGATGTAGAGCTCTCAGCATCTTCTCCAGCACCATGTCTGCCTGCGCACTGCCATGCTCCCCGCCATGACGATAGCGGACTAAACCTCTGAAGCTGCAAGCCACCCCCAATTAACTGTTTTCCTTTGTAAGTGGGCTGAGGATATGGCGTCTCTTCACAGCAATGAAACCATAGCTAATACACTCCCCAAATATCTGCAGGGGCTACAAGAGAGGTTGCTTTGATGGACAGCACCCTCAGACGACCCCAGCTGGCCAATAATGAATCTGTGACTGAGAGATAACTTTTGAACTTGGTGGGAAAGAGAAGGCCTTATTCCCACACTCATTTTCACGTTTGATTTGTTTTCCCTTTTTTTTGAATGTGACTTTCATAAAGTAATCACACTGATAGGGTACACAGAGGATAGAGTGTATCAGAATAATTTGTATTATCTACCAATTCAGACATTCGTCGTTTCTTATTATTGGTAACATTCCAATGCCTCCCCACCAGTGATTCTGAACCGGACAAACAACTGTGGCCAAGGGTGATGCCCTACTGTGCCATGTCGGAAGTGGTTCCTCTAGTACCACTCGGCTCCCCCCACCCCCGCCCCCACTAGAGGATTCTACTTTTGACAGCCTCTGGATTGGAGGTTAATCTGGAAGTATGGGTGTAATTTAGGGCCTGTTATATTTGACATAGTCATAAGAGCTACCAGTCATGTGCAACATGCAAACAGGGCACAAGTCAGTGAAACTGCCAAGTCTTCAACACTGGTCACATTAGATGCCAAATCAAGTAATTAACCGAAACCTGCTCCTGAAAAAAAAAAAAATATGGCGGCCAACATTGATCTTCTGAAGACCTAAGTCAATTCTTTAGTGGATGTGATTCAAAAGAGACAGGAAGGCGTCCTCACTTGTTAACCACTCCGTAGCAAAAATCCTCAAGTCCTGATCCTGTTCTTCGTGGGATTAGGGCACACCTCCCCCACCCCCAGGACCCAACTCTTGGCCTAGATTGACTCCTGTATGAATGGAAGAAGTTCCAGGGAGAGAGAACCCTCATCCACACTTCTTGGGTGAGATGGGTATGGACCACAGCGCTGGAAGGAGTGCTGAAGAGAAGTGATAGAAAGTTAGCAGAAGGCAGGATAGCAAGGTCCGTGCTACTGGTGGCTGAAGGCTACAGCCCAGAGCAGCATGATTTCACTCCCTTTCCGGGAACTCATGGAGCCCTGAACTCTGCAGGAAGTGAAGGAGGAAGATGCTTTCATCCCAGACCCAAGGCCAAGGCATCAGCAGTCCCTTATCTATGTATCCATAGGAACAGGCTCTCTCAAGGCCAATGGAGGAAGCACTGCAGCAGAGGAAACCTGTTGGAGGGCCCTGCTGCTGAAGGTTGCAGCCTCCATGACTGGAAAGCTCTCTGAGCTGGGCGCAAGTAGGACGACTCCTTTCCCCCAGCAGGGCCTCCTACTCTCCACCTGTCCTTATTTGGAGGATGTCCCTGAGCTAGATAACTGGCTTGTCACAAAAGTAGCCTCTGACACAGCTTCTTGCAGAATGCCACGCCCCCCCAATGCCCATACAATAGGATCATGCCATTTAATGCAAATGAAGTACACAGTGAGCACCTATCAAGCTGCCTCCTGGCTGCTCCCCTTTTCCTATATATTTCCCTGGAATAAAGTTGATCTGCCTCCCTGCAGCTGGTTCTAGAAGTCTGTCATTCCTTCATGCTCATGGCCTTCTGGGCCTTATCCCCCACTCCCTCCCTGCCCCCGACCCCCAACCTCTGCTCCTCCTGCCTTTATTGGCTGGTGGCCCCTGATGGAAGAGGAGACCCACAGACACTGGCCAAGTATGCACCACACAGTGAGTACACTGTGTCACCGACATTGGTGACAGCCAGTGCAAGGATGTGTCTGAAGACTAGAACCCAGGGCCTTTTCCATTTAGACTGCACCTTTACTTTTTTCTTTTCTTTTTTTTTTTTTTTTTTTTTTTTTTTTTTAATATATTTTTCACCGTGTGGCGGAATTACATTTCTGACATCCAAGTCCTACGCGTTTGAAAGCGACTGGCATCTGGTATGACTAGGTGATGCCACAGGTCCACGCACAATATGCAGGCCTATTTTCGGTGTTAATATGATAGGCCGTTAATACTTATCTACAACTGCAAATGGCAGGAAAGATTGTATCAGCAAGACCCGACAGGAAAGAACAGAAAGGGAGAAATGCTCGCCCTGGGTCCTGTCGCTACTGTGTCGTTTGCTGTGAGACCCAGAGAACAGCTTCTCTCCCCGCAACATTTTACTGTTCCCTGGACTGGACCACGTGATCTTAAGCTCGTTTCCATGCTGTTATCAATGTGCGGGCTGGCAGTGAAGGCCAACCATCTCCAGCTTAGGTGAAAGAAGGCTTGCCTCTCCAGACCCCCACTCCAAGGAACTCAGAAATGCCTCCCTGTGTTTGATGGCTGTCTTCTAAGTGACATGGTGCCCTCTAGCTTCTCTCCTGTTGCTGTGACCAAACACTGACCAAAGCAACTCAAGAAGAAAGGGGTTTGCTTCAGCTTACAGGTCGCAGCCCATCATTCTGCTTCTGCCCTCCGGGGTGTCCGGGCGCCATTACACAACGGGGCTGGAGTGGAGGGAACGAGGCTTAGTAGGATCAGTCCGACGGTGAGTGCCTTCTCCGAGGAGGTTTTCAGTGAAACAGCACTCTTTATTGGGGCATATATGGGCTATATAAACCTTGGGGGAGTGGATAGGGGTTCTCAGAGTGAGTAAACAGCATTGGCTGGGGATGGGGAGTTAGAAATGCTTCATTTGCATGGAGAGGAATTCCAGGCGCTAGCTGGGCATGTCCTTATAAGAAAATAGGAAGTTGTAACCTGAAACCTGGCCACCAAGCTACTATACTACCTCAAAAGTGACACAGGTGAGGGGGGTGGGGGGCAGGGTCACAAGGCTAGGAGCATGAAGCACACAGGCCCAGAACAGGGAGGGCACAATCCTTACGTCTGCTGATCTCAAGATAAGCTTTTCAGGGTTTGGACACGACACATCTTAACCTCACTCTTGCATTGTGCCAGATTCCCAGGTTGCCCGGCTCACCTGCTGTACATACAGTCAAGGATTCCTGGCAGGGAATCCACAGTAGCTTGGCCTCCTACATTAATTAACATTCAATTCTCCACAGACATGTCTACAGCCCAGTCTGCTCTGGGCAGTCCCTCAATTGAGACTCCCTGTTCAGTGACTCTGGGCTGTGTTAAATTGACATTTAAGGCTAAACAGGACATGTTGCTAGATCATTCATTTTCCCTTACTGAGTATTTTCCAAAATAAAAAGAATTTTCTAGAAACTGCCTCAAACTCTTAAATGAACAAAGTAATAATAATTTAAAAAAAACAAAAAACAAAACAAAACAAACAAACAAACAAAAAAACACCTTATGATACAGTTGTTGGTTAAATCTTTACCTGGGTCAAAGTACCCTTCAACTTTGTCTGGTTCCATGGGAACCCAACAGGGTCTGCTCAGAGTAAACCCTAAGTATGGGAAACCAGAACCCACTCTCACACATATGCCATTTGTTTGTTTGTTTGTTGTTGTTGGTTTTGGTTTGGTTTGGTTTGGTTTGGGTTGGGTTGGGTTTTTTTGTTTGTTTGGTTGGTTGGTTTTTTTTTTTGTTTTTGTTTTGTTTTTGTTTTGTTTTTTGAGACAGTTTCTCTATGTTATCTTAGCCGTCCTGGACTCACTTTGTAGACCAGGCTGCGTGCGCCATTTGTAAAGATGACACTCAAGTTCCTCCATGAACAGGGCGCACTCAAACTGGCCACACACCTGCTGTGATAAAGCACCCTGACCAAGGCAACTGACAAAAGACAGTGTATAATTGGGGCCTTACATTTTCGGAGGGTTAGAATCCATGATGGCAGCACAACGTGACATGAATAACAGAGAGCTTACCTCTTTATCCAAAGAAAAGGGCAGAGAGAAAAACTGTCTATTTTGGGTAGCAAAAGTCTTTTGAAGGCTCAAAGAGCACCCCCCCCCAGTGACATGCCTCCTCCACCAAGGCCACGCCTCTTAATCCTTCTACCAAACCTATGAACATATGGAGACCATTATCATCCAAACCACCATGTTGATGCCTTTACTTGCCCAGGAGAGGACCTGGAATCCTTTGTGTATGCCTATGTTCACAACCTGTTCCCATCTTAACAGAACCTCCACATTTATTCCCAGCCTACTTTCCAGTACTAGGGTGGGGTGCCATGGACGAGTGCCTAGGTTTTTCCATGGTACTCTGCTTTCTGCATGGCAGCATTTGTAAAGCACTCTAGTACTTAGTAGGCACTGTCTATCTGCCTAGCAGTCACTCTGCTAGGTTTATATTCTCTCCACATACCAACCTTAGGAAGTTGGCTTTTGTTTTTCTCCCATTTGTTTTTCCTCCTTTTCATGAGTAACTCAACTATGTCTTGAAATGACTAAGGGGGATGGTTGGAGGGATTTGAACCTGGGGCATTCTGGTAGCAGCACCCACTTTCTTAACCTCTGGGATATGTAATGGCAGGGCTAACTATCATCTTCTTCCCCGAGAAAAGGTAAACTCGCTAAGGTCAGGTTGCATATCCGCTTACCTGCTGATGTGATCTCAGCATCAGACACAAAAGAACAAGTTACCAGTCTGTCCCTCGAGGACCTGCTTTCTCTCTCCTAGGCCACTGCTGTCTTTATTACACTTGCCATGTTTGAGCGAGTTATGACAGTAATAATAATTCACAGGTCTAACACTAGGATCATGTGGTCTCAGTGCTCTTGAACATAAACCCAGGGTAATTTGAAGGGGCCATAAAGGGACCTGTTGGACCCCCAAGAAGCACAACTACACTTCCTTTCTTCAGACACCCTCCAGTAAGATCATAAAACTGGGTCACACATGCACAATGCTTCTTACAACAGAAGCAAAGAAAGACATCTGCAAACATTTACCATGTGCTGAGGAATCAGCTGCTTGGAGACAGACTGCCAAGAGTCTGATTACTTCTTTGCTTTGAGATAATAGGCAGTGAAGTGTCCCTTGGGTGGTAATATTTGTAGCACTTCATAGATTAGTGAGCTAAGTATCTCACCAAGCAGCTGGGAAACCCGCTTACAGAGTCTATCGCTGTCTCTGACCTTTTCCTGGCATGTATTCTTCCTCTGTTTCATACCTGTCACAGGAGATGAAAGCTGTGGAATCTGCCCGTCTGTGTTTACGTCTTGGCTTTACCTTTTACTGGCTGTATGACAACTGGCTGACTTGATCTCTATGCTGGTTACTTTTTTGATAACTTGACACAAGCTATCGTCATCTGAGATGAGAGAACCTCAACTGAGAAAACACCTCCATCAGATTGGCCTGTAAGCAAGGCTGTGGGTTATTTTCTTCATGGAGAAAGATGTGGAAGGGCTCAGCCCACTATGGGTGGTCCCATGTCTTAGCAGGTAGTCTCGGATTATATAAATATGTAGGCTGTGCATTTGGGAGCAAGACTGTAAGCGGTGGTCCTTAATGGCATCTGCTTGAGTTCCTGACTTGAGTTCCTGGCTTGACTTTCATCATGATAAAATAAACCCTGTTCTCTCTTTTGGTCATGGTGTTTATCACAGCAGTAGAAACCAAATTAGGATAATCTCCCTATGCCACAATTTCCTACCTATGAAATCAACAAATCTACTGGGTGGTGATAGCCCATGCCATTAATCCAAGCACTCAGGAGGCAAAGGCAGGTAGATCCCTGAGTTCTGGTCTACAGAGTGAGTTCCAGGACAGCCAGGGCTACACAGAGAAACCCTGTCTTGCAGTGGTGGATTGCAGCACACTCTTGATTTGCTTACAGGTATTTATAAGGAAGCATAGTTCTTAAAACCATCTTGACTATGCCCAGAGTCATGTCTGACTTACATGACAAGTGGCAAGTAAATGTGAGTCATTATCACATTTCTCCCTAGCTAAAATGAGCTTTAAAGATCTCTAGGTCAACACAGATCACAGTGAGTGAGCCCTTGGTGACCTTGGCTGTATGCAGTTTCTGCAGATTGTGACTTCACAAGCCACCAGAGTTGGACATGGTGATGCCTTTCTTTAAACTCTTTCAAGGAGTCACGCCATTTGCTTTGGTGTTTCAAGCACACAATGACCCCAGGTTTGCCTTCTGGACAGACCCAACTTACGGTCACTCTTCCTCCACTATTTCACAAGCTTTGGGTGTTTAAAGGCAGAGGCTGTCAAGATTCACAGCACTTTCCTGGCCCTCAGCTCAAGTCAGGATAAAAAAAAAATGGCTCTGTGACTAAGTCCCACTAAACACGGAATGCTAGAGACCAGGGCAAGTCTGAGAGGTCTCTTAGTTTGATTTACCATTGCTGGGACGAAACACCATGACCAAAGTAACGTGGAGAGACAAGGGTTTATTTGGCTTAAAGTCATATATCACTGTACATCATCAAAGGAAGTCAGGGAAAGAACCTAGAGGCAGGAGCTGATGCAGAAGCCATGGAGGGATTCTGCTTACTTCCCCCAGCTTACTCAACCCTGCTTTCTTATAGAATCCAAGACCACCAGCCCTGGGATGGCACCACCCACAATGGGCTGGACTGTCCCCCATCAATCACTAATTAAGGAAATGTCTAACGGGCCTGCCTACAACCTGATCTTATGAAGACATTTGCTTAATTGAGGCTCCTTCCTCTCAGATGACTTTAGCTTGTGTCAAATTGTCGTAAAACTATTCAGCTCAGAGAGTATGTGGGGCACAGTCCCCACCCGTAGCCCCCTGCCTTGTTACAGGTCCTAACACAAGGGGACACCTTCAGTGGAGACTTTTCTTCTGTCTGCCCTAGACCTACACACTCTATGCTTTACCTCGAGTTGTTAAGGGAGTAGTGTTTCCCTATTCATAGTGTTCTGACTCCTAGGATACCTACACAAACTTCAGAGAACATCAGACACCTCCCTCAGCCTGAACTCTTGACTTACTTCTCATCTCTACCCTTTGAAAACTGCCCCTGTCGGGCTAAATTCAAAGCTACCTCCTCAAGCTGTGTTAACAGTTTCCTCAGATTGAACCGTTCTATCCTGCAGGGGAGCTCCTCAAGCAGGAAAGTAAACAACTCAGAACAACTTCAGGAAGTCCCTGAAACTGATCAGATTCTCCAGGGCTCTCTCCCAGACCAAACAGTAAATGCTGAGAGTCCCTCCGACTAGAGGAAGCTGGATTGCTAAGAATAAGGCCAGGCCGGCTGTCTGGAAGAAACAGAAGCCACCAAGCTCCCTAGAAAAGGTTTAGACCAGTAACTGAGAAAGGGCGCTCTCCAACCTGTTGAGTTGCCTACTGTGAGGCTGTGAGGTGTGCTCCAAGATTTTTGACCTGTCAGCCACCCTGGGGCAGGCTTTGGTGAAATGCAACTGTCTTTGTGTCGTTTTTGCTCCCGTAAGTAACCCTAATAAAACTCATTGGTTCACCGAGTTGGACTTTGGTGGTGCCCATGCTTCTGTCTGTTGTGGAATCTATCTGGGCTGAGCAGACCTGTGCGTGTTGCATCTCCCCAGGAATAGTTTTGTCACACAACACCCCCCCCCCAGGGACTTGCCCAGAGTCTGTGCCAAGAATCCCTCCTCTGCCTTCTTGTTCCTTTACAAAATTAGTCATCATCTCTTTGTACTGCGCATGTCTGATAAACCTGTATCTCATTCGTCAGCATCACTGCAGTAGGGACAAGTGAAAAGAAAACAAAACAAAAAAACAAAATGTCCCCAGGGCCCCATGGTCAGAGAGAGAAGAGACTGAAGCTGGAGACCAGAGGAAGAGCAGCACCGCACACCTTCATGGACCAGCCGACAGCTAACGTGGCATGAACACGTTTCCTGCATTCTGAAAGTCACAATGCTGCTGCTAGGAAGATGGAGAGAAACTAAGACCTTCTCTCTTCCTAGTTCAGGACCAAAGTGTAAACACACCCGTTTCACTGTACCCGTGTGCTGGTTTTCTTTTGAGCCCGAGGACCTCAGATTCCAGAATCTAGAAACACTATGGCTGTAAAAGAGAGTCATAATGGGTGTGTGGGCACCCATTTCCCTTTGGCAGGTGAAGGCAAGATCTTCCAGACCCCACCACAACTCTCCTGTCAGGCCTTGTCCCTCACAAAGCCCCCTTAAAGCCTATGGCTAACTAGAGCATACAAGGCCCGTTTCTTCTGCCTACCTAGGGGTAACCCTGGCATGTTAGCTCAGTGCTTCCTGCTGTATGAGTTGAGGCTTAAATGCAACGATGCACTGCATTTCAGCTCTTAGCAGCCATCCCTGACTTCTTCATCTCACGGGAGCAAAGCTCTCCAGAGTACTTCTCAGCAAGCTGGTGTCTCTTCCAGAAAACCCAACAGTGGCGCGATTAGACTGCACAGGGCACGCTGCCTCTGCCACACACCTGGCGCATCTGGCTTTCCTTAACAAGCTCCAACAAGTGAACACAGGGCCAAGGGAATGCTGATGTAAGGTGTGAGTGCAGATGCTGCAAGAGGAGCCAGCCACGGGGACAGGCTTCACCCGGGAGGCTTGAGGACCAAAAGGCCTTATAACTTCAGTCCCAGTTGCTTCTACCATAGCACGAAATACAAAATGAGAGGAGTTCATGACAAGTGCTCCATGTCGTCCATATGCCTTGAAAGGGAGGACAAGGGAAATAAGGCAAGTGAGACACACAGGGTGGGGAGGGAGAAGAAAAGAAGAGTGAAGATAGAAACAATGGAGTCATAAAAAAAACATACAGCATGAAAGGAGGCAGATTCTTCACAAGATGCATCGGAAGCCTACAACGACTTATCTTGTCAAAGTCAGCATTGCCTTTGAATGTTGAGGATGTTACCCTGCTCCTTCTGGCCTGTTAGTCCACCTGGGTTGTGTTTAAATGTTATTGGCTTGCTTTGGTTTGTTTGGGTTTTTTTCCCCCTCCTGTTTGTCCAATTTATAAACTGCTCACTGAGGCTAAGTGTCAGGCTGAAGATGCTGCCATGCACCCTCTCGTGCTGCCTATTGGCCTGGGCCTCCCTCATTCGGACAGCAGCTAGGAGTGACTGTCCTGTGGGCAAATATCAAAGGTAGCTCACTTGGACAGAGAATGGATCCTTTTGTGGAAAGGGGGTACAGCTCCTCATCGCACAGAACCATGGTAGAAAGCACAGTCCAAGGAGGCAGGGAAAAAATCACTGGTAGGATTATTGATGTCTGTCTCTCACGAAGGAGCCACGTGGCGTAAACTCCAGTCTCGCCCAGCATTTCCTAAGTGACAGCTGTCTCTCTGAAATCGGTTTTTTTCTCCAAAATTCCACCCTGCAGCCCACTTCTTCCAGAATCACTCAATAAAACCTGCTAATTCGTCCTCTTCCATGTGTGTGTGTGTGTGTGGGTGTGTGTGTGGGTGTGTACACATACATGTATATATATACATATATATATATACACAAACACACACACATATATTTAATTACATATATGTTCTATCTTGAATGGCTCAATGGCCAATCCATAATAACCCTTGATCTTTCTAAATCTTTCTATGCCTGCATCAGTTGACATAAGGATTTGGAGAGGAGACCGTTTCCACTCATGAACTTAGTCTCCACCCCAGCCCTCCCTTGCCCTTGACCTCACCACTTCTGAACTCTTAACTCTCTGCTAGACCATCAGTACATCTTGTCCCAGCAGGGAAACGTTGATTCTACCACAATCTCCTATCACTAAAGGCACTGTCCAGAGGACGGGAAGAGCAGGGAGGATGGGTGTGTGTGTCAATCACTTTTATACATCATCATGGTGGTTGAAGTGCTGTGTGACAGGTCAGAATGGGTACTGGCCAATAAGAAGCCCCTCCATATCTAATTTTTGGAGAAATTGCTCATTCTTAAATCCCAGTGTTGTGCCATGGTGTGCTCTGTGTGGTTTTGTGTATCTCATGGTTAGGCTGGGCGACCTGACAGCCATGTTTTAGTGAGGATAGCTGGTTGATAGCCTGAAGGATGGATCTATGTGAGGAGAGATAGCGCCGTGACCCTCTGAAGTCAAGAGCTGTCCTCCCCAGAGAGGAATTGACAGGAAAGTACAGGTTTACAACGTGTACTTTGGGGCGTGACAGACAAGGCTGGCCACGTGCTAGAACTGTCACTTTACAGAAGTCTGTGTCCTCGACAGCCCATACCTAATATGGCCCATGAAGGGCAGGGTAGGCAGTTTCTCAGTCTTTGCTATTTCATCGTTCTTAAGAGAATGGAGCTATATGGACAAGTTGCACTGACTTTTAGAAGCTGGAGCTAAAACCAGAGTGGTGAGCAGAAACCGGGGACACTGTCTCGGAATAAACATCAGCGCAATAATCCAGAACCGAAGCCATGTGGTGGTGAGCAGAAAACAGTCAGATTCCGACACAGACACTGATCTGAGGAAAGGAGCTCCGAGTGGTTGCAACTTTCCCAGAATGCTGTAAGCAGCACTTCCAGGAGAAGAACTCCCATCAAGCCTTGGGGCTATGGGTAAGAGGGCAGCAGGATGTGGCTCCTCCCGCTACAGCTGCAGTCTGTAGGACTGTTTCATTCCCTGGGATGTTCTGGCTGGTGCCTGCATTGGCTTCACTTAGATTCAAGTTATATTTTCCATCGCTGTGCTTTATTTCTTCTTTCAAGAAGTTTGCCAGTGACTAATGTAATTCCATTTGCCAGTGACCTGAAATCAGACATTAGGATGTAAACAGACATCTGCTATGGCTCAGCCTTGCCTCATGGGTCTGCTTATAATTAAAGGAAGTGCACCTCCGGTGTAGGAATGTGGATTTCTTCAGTGAGCATAGACTCTCAAACAGATGTGTTAATTTATGCATAACCTGTCTCCACCGACAACCAGATCACAGTGAAGTGCCTGTGAACTCCTGAGCGCTTCCATTTGAAGATTCCATGCCCTGTCGAAGTTACAATCCACATAGCTCATTGCACAGTCGTCTGTGTGCAATACAAGAGCTGCCCCCCACCCTACAGTAATTGTAGACTTCAATGTACAGTTTTTCCCAAAGAGGACAAAGGTGGCTCAGATTCACAATTTGTGTTGCTCCTACTTCTGTTTTCCTCCCTGAGTGTGGGCGCTGCGAATGAAACTCGGGTCCTCTAGAAGGGCAGTGCATGCTCCTAACCACTCACTCCGCCATGTCTACAGTCCCACAGAATCATTCTTAAGCTTAAAGATTGGTTTATTGTTTTGTGTATGAGTGTTTTGTCTGCATGGATATATGTGTAACTTAAGTGTGGCGGGAGCCCTGGGAGGTCAGAAGAGGGCATTGGATCCCTGAATATGGAGTTAGAGACAGTTGTGTGCCTCCATGTGGGTGCCGGGAATTGAACCTGAGTCCTTTGGAAGAGCAGCCAGTGATCTTAGCTGCACAGATATCGCTCCAGCCTCTTCTTAACCTTCTTACAAGAGTTTAGGGGTTGGTCTGGCAGTGACAAATTGAGGGAGCAAGAGATGGGAACAAGACAAGACAAATCCATCTAGCAATTACATTCTCTTTGGGGTCCAGAAGTGGGGAAATCTATGGACAAAATCCAAGTTAATATTGACTTCCACAACACAGTCTCATGTTTATATATGTGACCATGAGAAATCTATTTTACCTCATACTTTATGCAGTACTATTTAAAAGTTAAATTATACCTCAGCTTTCTCTAAAAAGACTTTAAAGTTTCTTTTAAAGATGCATAGATTATAACAATAGCTTTTCTTCGGTTCTTCTTTACCTATCTGTTTGTTCTGAGACAGTACTGGCTGGACTGGAACTCAAAATCTCCTGCCTGTGCCTCCTGGGTGGTAACATTACAGACATGTGCCACTACATTGATTTTATAGCCTGTATTTTAAAACATCCAAGATGTATTTTAATGACTTATATATGTTTCCTTTTACTAAGCAGTCCACATTCAGATATACATGCCTAGGATATGTTAGCAAAGACATACAATGCTATAGGCAAAGAGCTCCTAGGTTTAGTGTTATTTGTGGCAGTCAAAGATTGGGGGTAAACTTAGAAGTGCTTAGAAGTAAAGCACAGATGGTTGTAATATGAATAATCTTCCAGTGGGAAACTACTGAGCTGAACAAAGGGCTAAGAATGTAGTCTAGGTATATCTCTACAAGATATAATAAGATCCAAGGTATCCTCTCACCCAATAACATGGGATGGCAGACAAACTGTAGATAAAGAGCCTCAAGTTCATCTATAGAGAAAAAAATCAATGTTTGAATATATGAAGATAAATGGAGAGATAAATTAAGCTTTAAAAACAGCTGCCACTCAGTAAATAAGGGAAGAGAGGAGAAATAAGAAGATCATCAGGTATTTTCAGGTGTGTTTATTGCATTGTGTTTATGGGGTTCTCCTATCATGTTTTACCTCATGGTATATCAAAATTGAACTTTTGGGAGGTTTCAGGACAATGTTTCTCTGTGTAGCCCTGGCTGTCCTGGAACTCTCTCTGTAGACCAGGCTGGCCTTAGACTCAGAGATCTGCCTGCCTCTGCCTTCCAGTGCTGGGATTAAAAGAACACACCTCCACTGCCTGGCCAAAGGAAAAGGAAAAAAAAACCTGAGCTTCTGTGTATCCTTAAAATTTAAAAAAATAGAACAAAATGAAAGTTAAGGGGTGAATTATTTCAATTGAACCTAAAACATAATTTGTTTGTTTGTTTATTTGTTTTGTTTTTTGTTTCTCAAAACAGGGTTTCTCTGTGTTATCCTGGTTGTCCTGGACTCTGTTTGTAAATCAGGCTGGCCTCAAACTCACAATGATCCACCTGCTTCTGCTTCCCAAGTGCTGAGATTCCAGGTGTACGCTACCATACCTGGCTCCCTAAAATGTGATTTAATTGTATTTCCATCTATCCTAAGACTGATTGACTGAATGGAAACAGAACTGCCAAGAAATACTGAACTATTTTCAGCAATAATAATAGTTACTAATACACTAATACTAATACACTGCCCTGACATTCCCCATGTAGCCAAGGTTTGCCTCAAGCCATGATCCACTATCTCAACCTCCTGAATGCTAGAATTACAAGTAACCTTGTTTTTCTGTCTGGTGTGTGTGTGTGTGTGTGTGTGTGTGTGTGTGTGTGTGTGTGTATGTGCGCGTGCGTGCCTGTGAGGGTGCATGTGCATATGTTCACATATGTGTGGAAGCCAAAGGTCAATGTAGAGCATCTTCTTCTATCATAATCATTTGAGACAAGGTCTCGCAGTGACCCTGGAACTCACCAGTTTGACCAGACTGGTGACCAGTGAGCTCTGCAGATCCACCTGTTACCCCAGCCCCGCACCCCCTGTGCCCCCAGCATCGCAGTTACAGAGGCACACCCCTGTGCACAGCTTTTATGTGGGTGACTAAGCCCTTTGCTAGCCGAAGCTTCTCCACAACCCCCCCCCATTCTTATTGTTGATAGAGAAAGAATGAGACTTAGCCTTAGCCATTGCCTTATTGTCACTAAGAACCAAGATTTCCGTGCCAATAAAAACAAAATGAGAACTTTATAAAAATGACCATAAATGAAATTTTGATTGGAAATATATCATATAATTATAAAATTTTGTTGCCAAAGAAAAGTATGAAGAGTCCTGGGTATCGTGATGCATGCCTCTAATCCCAGCACTCTGAAGACAGGGGTGGTAAATGTGAGTCTAATTTCAGCCTAAGCTGCATAATAAGACCTAGTCTCAAAAAAAAAAAAAAAAAAAAAAAAAAAGAAAGAAAGAAAAAGAAAAAGAAAGAAAGAAACCTCTATCTTTGTTCACAGAACAGACTTTCAGGAAATCAATCCTCCCATCTCAGAAGCAATGAGCACCCTCAACCTCCATATAGTGATAGCTACAGCTCAGTCTGCCCCACCCCCATTTTTTACGTAAGATGTAACATCCATCCCTCCGTTTGTGCTCCCTAAATTGTATTTCCCACTGAAAGTGATCAGAATTCCTTGGAGAAATAGTTGCTCCAGATCTATGTCCATAAAGTATAAAGTAAGCCTGGAAACTGTTACTGTACCAGCTATCAAAGATGTCTGGAGTCATGTCAAAATTAAGAAAGACAAATGAGATCTGCTTGGAAAATTGTAAATGGGTCATCTCTGAAACAATTGGATCATCAAAAGGCATGAGGATATTTCTTCATAGTCTATTCCAGTAAATGGATGGAATCAGAAAAAAATTAGATTGAGTGAGGTAACCCAGGCCCAGAAAGATAATACACATAAGTATGTATAAATATACCTTAGTAATTTAAATGATATTTTCTCATCTGAGCGGACAATGCTCCCTCCAAGAGCCAAAGACCATCTAACAAAAAGCCCAACATCAAACACAAGAAACATTCTTCTTAGTTGTTAGTCAAGATGGTTCAAGGGACTCCCAAAACATTACAGACTATCCCCATGGCCCTTGGTTGCCCCAGAGAGGAGGCTGTAAGTTCCCATTGCTGAAGATGTCATGCCCTTCAGAAATAGGGCCCACAGGAACTGATTTGAAACCCTCCTCTCTAAGACTCGCTTTCACGGTATGAGAGGCACCATCCAAGTGTCAAAAGGAAACAACAGTGCTACTCAGCTACTACACCAATAAGACACAACGATGATCAGCATGGCACAACAACTTTATGGGTGCAGTAGTGGCACACATACCTCGGTGGTAACCAACAGTTCTCTCTCATTGGGCTTAAGACCCATCCAACAACATGGAAATCATGCTTGGCATTGGAAACCTAGCCAACTAACTAGAACTAGTTAAGCCATGGATCTTGGAGAATCTACAACCACTACCTTACTAAACCAGCAAAATTCCTAGTAACAATCTATAAATATCTGTTCTTAAAAGGACAGTTGTGGAGCCCAGCCCCAATGGATACAGCTACTAAACAACACCCAAACCTAATACTCAGCAAACATTGAGGCAGAGGGGGCAGAAAGACTGTAAAAGCCAGAGGACCAGGGAAATTATATGGCCTTGTAAAGTCTCACCAACATGGTTGTCTAAACATGAACTGAGCAAAGACAGCTATGGACATGATACAGGAAGAACTACAGGCAAATGAGGAATGCTGAGAGTGGGAGAAATAGTCTCCCCTAGGAATGATCACACCAATTGGTTATCCAAATGGTCCACCCTGGAAACATACATACAAGTATCAGAATATAGACTGAGCAGGTTGTATTTATGTACTTAGAAATATATATGTACATACATATCTGTGTGCAAAATAATTTTAAAAGAGGCCATAAACTTGAAAGAGAGTATGGGAGGTATATGAGAAGGCTTAAGGGCATACGAAGAAAGAGAGAAATAATGAAATTACATGGAAATCCACCCCCCACCCAAAAAAAAGAAGAAGAAAAGAAAAGCAATAAAAATGCACGGTGACTACAACTGGCTGAAATACATCAGGTATACTTAAGATCTACAAACATATAATATTTTAACACATACACTAACCAATTATTTTTAAAATAGGCATCACAAAAAAATATATAAGGTCTACCTTGCTTTATTTATATAAGTTTTTACGTGATAGTGTTTTACTTGTGCGCATGTCTGGGAACTACATGTATGTAATTTCCACGGAGGTCAAAAGAGGACATCAGAGGGCATCAGATGCCCTGACACTGCAGTTCCATTTAGCTTTCAATCATCATGTCGGTGCTAGGAATTGAAGTAAGGTCCTCTAGAAGAGCAGCTAGTGCTGTTAGCCACTGAGCCATCTCTCCAGCCTCCTGAGTTAGTCTTTTTAGAAGAACTAAGCTAATAAGGAAACATGTTGCTACTGGTGTAGTCCGTGATAAATTTCTGGCATATAGGAGGCCCTGGGTTCAATGACAACACTGAAATAGAAACTAAGCAGTATTACAAGCCAAATATTCTAAAGAAATGACAAAAACAAAAGTATCTAAGTCTTCTAAACTCAGTATCAAAATGCCTTGAGCAACGTCACCTGATCTCACAGATTGGTTGTGAAAAAAGCACCAGACCTTTAGTGCCTACTAAGGAAATGCAAGGAATAAAAACAGGGTAGACAAAACACTCCTGAACAATAAGAGAACCGTTGGAGGCATCACCACGCCCATTGATCAATGGAATAGAATCAAAGAGCCAGAAACAAATCCACACACCTATAGACACCTATAGAATTATTTACAAAGAAGCCAGAAATAGATATGGTAGAAAGGACAGCATCTTCAACAAATGGTGCAGGTCAGACTGGATGTCTGCATGTAGACGAATCCAAATAGATCCACACTTAGCACAAAACTCAAGTCCGAGTGGATCAAAGACCTCAACACAAAACCAAATGCACTGAATCTGATAGAACAGAAATTAAGGAATAACCTTGAGCTCCTTGTCACTGGAAAAGACTTTCTGAACAGAACACTAGTAGCACTGGCACTAAAATCAATAGTCTTGAAAAAATTAAGATCAACAATTAATAAACAGGAGCTCGTGAAACTGAGAAGCTTCAGCACAGCGAAAGATGCCGTCATTCAGACGAAACACCTGGCTACAGCGTGGGAGGAGATATGTACCAACTGCTCATTCGATAGAGGGATAACATCTAAAACATATGAAGGACTCAAAAGTGAACATCAAGAAAACAAATAACCTAATTTAAAAATGGGATACAAGAGGCCGGGCATGGTGGCGCACACCTGTAATCCCAGCACTCAGGAGGCAGAGGCAGGTGGATCGCTGTGAGTTTGAGGCCAGCCTGGTCTACAAAGGAAGTCCAGGACAGCCAGGGTTACACAGAGAAACCCTATCTCAGAAAAAAAAATGGGGTACAAATCTAAACAGAGAATTGTCGCAAGAGAAGATTCAAATGGCTGAGAAACACATAAAGAGATGTTCAACGTCCTTAGTCGTGAGAGAAACGCAAATCAAAACTGCTTCTCACGGAGGGTGGAGGTGAGGAGACACTGGAGGAAGAAAGGGGAAAGGAAACTGTAAGCAGAATATATTGTATGAAGGAATTATTTTTAATAAAAGGAAAAAAACACTAGCTAGGCAACATATATATCAAGAGGAAAGTAAATCAAATTCTGATCGGGCCTTTAGACAATCTAGAGGAAATCCAAGATATGAGAAAGATCTCAGTGAACACTTTAAAGGTAAGGCTCTGTCAGCAATGCACAGTGTGGAAAACAGTGAGAAACATGAGCTTCTCAAATAAACAAAGGAAAATAGAGAGAAAAAAAAAAGGAGTCTTCAGGTTTAAAACTGGACATGAAATGTGGCCGTTTAGGGGGTGGAGCACTAACAGTATCAATTGTAAAAGGACGCAACTAAGATATCATGAGAGGCTGAGAGATGGCTCAGTTGGGAAAGGCTTTGTAGTGCAAGCATGAGGACCCAAGTTCAAACCATGGCTGCCCCACATCCCCAGCCATGTTAAACAAAAGCCTGGGTCCAGTGTGTGCCTTTGTAACTCCAGCCTTGGAAAGGCAGAGACCCATACCAATCCACAAAAGGAGTGCACTAAATAGATTCGGCAGGGTTATTTATTTATTTATTTATTTATTTATGCTTTTTTTTTTTTTTTAAATGGAGAAAGCACACTAACTTGGGAGGCAATCCTGGGGGTGGGCAGAAAAAAGGGAAGAGGATGGGATTTGATTTTATTAAACCACACTATATATGAATATTAAATAAAATAAAGAATGATCATGAAAACTATGAAATTTTTGAAAATTATATTATGGAACTGTTATACTAAAAAAAATTACATAAGCATCAGAAACAAAAGCACAAGGGTGCAATGTAGGGTTGTAATGGGGAATTGATCCAGGACAGGGGTCTGGTGTAAAAATTAATTGTGTATATCCCTAGATGTCTGCGAGTGGCTACACTGATTCTGTGTCTCTAGCCACCAACATGAAACGGGAAGCAGGATTATTGAGAAGGTTCTCAGTGCCTATACAGGACAAGAAATAGATTGTCAAGTACAGCAGCACTCCAAGTGCTGAGCAAACCCTGCCCTCTGGGTCCTCACTAGAGAGCTACTGCAGGGAACCATGGAAAGTCTCCACAAACACACTCAAAACAGACCCAGGAAGCCTCTCTCTCTCTCTCTCTCTCTCTCTCTCTCTCTCTCTCTCTCTCTCTCTCTCGATTTGCCAAATGTTCCAGGTGCCCGTACCATCCCCAATAACCAGACACTAAGGGCCAAAAGACCCATCCCTTCAACACTGAAAAGAGATGTTGGCTGGACTCTATTGTACATCAGTAGGTGCACGGAGCATCAAGCATGTTTTATAAATAAGGTGGCTCTGCACTCAGGGAGCTCAGAGTCTCCTGGGAAATGCTGCTGTTCATAAAACTACACCATTGTGTAAAGATAAAAAGTGTCACAAGAGAACAGCATAGATCTCTGCAAGCACAGCAAAGAGCTCAATGCAAAATCTCAGGACAAATTAAAGTGGTTCTCTGAGAAGCGGTGTCCATATATGATATTGTCCTGAGGCCTGAAGGCCATTCCCCTTGAAGGGGGAGCGTGGCCACAGAGTTGGTCTATAGCCTTCTGTGGTACTTAGTTCAGTAAAAAGAGTTAAACAAGCGTGCACAATTGCCTATTGACCAGAGAAAATTGTCCTCAAACTGACAGCTTCCCATAGAAGCGATGCTCACAGGATCCAAGAACCTCGTATGCTTGCTCTTCTGTAAGTAAAAATAAAGGTTAATCAAGAAGGCTACAGGGTTTGTCTGTCCCTTGAAAGGACTTGGATCCTCCGTGCTGACCTCCAGAAACGACAGGCTCCTATAAAATGAGGCCTGTGTAGGTTGCAGATAGATCTCAACTTGTGTGGTTCAGCACACGTAACTGTCTTAACTTCACCATGGTGTGAAAGTGACACACATTCGGCCGAAATCAAGTCTTGAATTAAACTCTTTTCCCCAGACCAACAATATGCAGTGTGTCACTCTCGAGTGGTGACGCTCCCAGTCTGCCATGCCACCAGAGCAGTAGACAATTGACAGTGCTGTGCAGCTAACATATTAGGGTAGGGACATTATATATATATTTCTTCTTACAGTATCTTTAAGTATGATAGATTTGCCACAATGACAAGACAAGGAGCTTTTTATGCTCCTTTTTGCTTTATATGCATGCTATTTGATAATTTACATACACGTATGCCTATAGAAGAACACATAAATATATATATATATATATATATATATATATATATATATATATATGCACATATGGGTATAAAATATGATTCACATACTGTTTATGTATGAAGCTATCTTTAACATTCTGGTAAAAATGTATATTCTCAATGCCTAGAGAAAAACTCCATATGAGTCCTGTACCATAATATAAGATCTAAACTGAGGTGATACCTCTCCAAAGCCAGCCGTGAGCCTTCTCAAGTAGCTAGAAACGTCTGGGTGCCCAGTGCTCGAGAGGACTACTAAAGCTAGGTACAAGAGGAAAGGGAGCTACTGCTGAAGCATGGTCACAAGATGAGTCTAGCGGCGTGACTGTCGAGCAAACAAACAGTAAAACCCTATATGCTCTGAGCTAAAATGGGGTTCACAATCCATTCCAGCACCAAGTACTGGATGAATGTCTCGCACGACACTAAATGAGTTTTTATTGCTACATTAAAAAAGTCATTCTAACCAACAACAAAACGCTACCAAAGTGTTTTTACAAACCCAATGTTACCCCACCAGGGAAACCAGATAAAAACATGTGTGTGTTCTTGCACAGCTTGGTTCCCGGAACCCTGGCTAGGTTGTTAATGGGATGATGAAATGACCAACACAGAGATGCTGAGATCAGGTGAGCTAGGCTTTAAGATGGAGGTGCTGCAGAAGCTCGCTGGGTTTGCTTTATGCAGTTGAACAGCGTGATGGGGTTATTACCTACAGCTGGTAACGAGCCAGGTTAGCTCGTCTTGGTAGTAGAAGCCTTAGTAGGGAGTAGCGTTCTGTCAATATCCGGGAGAGAAAGCTACAGTGGATGTTTTCTGCACACATCCACACTGACCAGAGGAAGGTTTTGCTACGCTCAATTTAACAACACACACCCAAGTGTGTAGATTGGGGTTTTATTACTGTAAAGAGACACCGCAACCCTGGCAACTCTTATGAAGGAAAACATTTCATTTGGGGCTGCCTTACAGTTTCGGAGGTTTAGTCCATTATCATCATGGCAGGAAGCATGGCCGCATGCAGGCAGACAGGGTGCTGGAGGAGATGCTGAGAGTGCTACACACTGATCGCAGGCAGCAGAAAGAGATGGTGTGTCCCACACTGGGTGTAGCTTGAGCATATAAGACTTCAAAGCCCACCCCCCACAGTGACATACTTCCTCCAACAAGACCACACCTACTCCAACAAGACCACACCTCCTAACAGTGCTACTCCCTATGGCCAAGCATTCAAACACATGAGTCTATGGGGGCTGTAACTATTCAAATCACTAAGCCATGCAAGACTTCGCTTGCTCCCTACAAGGTTGCTAGTACACACTGCATGGTACTACCCATGTCCCACTAGCTACAGTCTAATATAATGGCCACATCTATTATTAGAGAGTCCAGGAAACACAGTATGTATTCTGGTGACCATGGATTCAGCTGAAAGCCCCATATCCACAGACTAAAGGGAAATGCCATTAGGGGATAATCAACCTAAAGACCCCTGAGTGGTACACCAGCGTGCGCGCACTGGCCAGACCTTAGACACCCGTCTGTTGAAAGCCCAGTGTATCACATGCTTATATGTGACAGAACTATGTGTGCTTAAATGTGCCTTGCCTATTGTGTTTATTTAGGAAATTAGAAATT
Source organism: Acomys russatus (assembly GCF_903995435.1). Lineage (NCBI taxonomy): Eukaryota > Metazoa > Chordata > Mammalia > Rodentia > Muridae > Acomys > Acomys russatus. The sequence continues at coordinate 8,374,410 of NC_067144.1, read as the reverse complement.
ATCACAGTGAAGAATCTTCATGATTTTCAGGATCAGCTTGGGGGATTTAAGTTTACATCAACTGGGCTGGAGAGATGGCTCAGAGGTTAAGACCACTGACTGCTCTTCCAGAGGTCCTGAGTTCAATTCCCAGCAATCACATGGTGGCTCACAACCATCTATAATGAGATCTGGTGCCCTCTTTTGACATGCAGGTCCACATGCAGGCAGAGCATTGTATACATAATAATAAATAAATCTTTAAAATATATATATGTTTAAGACATGTAATGGCAATAAAGGAAAATGGTTTTCTAAAAAAAAAAGTTTACATCAATTGCATACAGTTTGAACATCTTGAAATCGAATAGCCTCTGGTGATGTTTGATGTGACAGTTAATCTTTTGTATCAGTTTGACCCAGAGATAAGATACTCAGGTATTTAGTCAAATGCATTGGGGGGCATCGCTATGAGAGTGTTTCAACTGCTTGACTGAGAAATACAGGTTGCCCTCCCTAAAATGAATGGTGATGACTTGAGCAGATGAAGGACAGTCGGACAGCACAAGAGTCTCTACATTCCCGGAGGCAGAGAGACCCCCTGCCACCTGGTGGCCCCCAAACTAAGGCGTGAGATTTTCCCTGTCTTGGCACTTGAACCAGAACCAGTTCTTCCTAGGTCAGGAGCCTCCTGCTCTTTGGATTAGAGACACACCCCAACCTTTCCTCTTTTTCAGGCTTTGGGACTCAGACTGGAATTACATAATCCTCTCTCCTGGACTTCATCTTGCTGACTTCCCCAGCAGGTGTTGGGACCCCCCAGATCCATTAACATGAAAACCAATTCCTTATGTTAAGCTGTATTATGCACCATTCAGATTGCATGCAATAACTATCTTCTGATCCTCTCTGGAACCCAAATCTAGTGCATAAGCAGAGGGCATATTTGCCTTGTGTTAAAGCAGAAGATGCAAAATCTGCATAAATATGAAGCTATATTTAAATGTTGTAATCTACATAGAAACAGATACTATTTTAAAATATTAAAATACCATTTCAAATGTTTCAACACAGAAAAAAGTTTTTAGAGATACTAGGTGAGGTGGTACTTACCCTCAGACCCATCACTATGGAAGCAGAGGTAAGCAGATCCCTGTGAGTTCGAGACCAGCCAGGGCTACATAATGAGACCTCGTATCGATCAATTAATCTTCTATCAAAAAAACAGATTAATAAAATATATACTTATTTTTTTTGTAAAAATTATACTAAAGGAAAAATGTTGTCAATGAAAATCTAAGAATAATTTTAAAAACTAATAAGATTAAAAACTTTGTAAGGTTACTAAACTTGTGTTTTGGAGATTGCCAAATGTGGTTCATTGTCCCCCCCCAAGGTGTATTGTGGCTGAAGAACTAATCTCCAGGGTGATGCTCTTGGGAGGTGGTGGGACCTTTAAGAGTGAGGTCAATTGTGGACCCTTTGGTCATTAGCTAGATGCCTTCAGTGAAACCCAAACTGACTCTCTCTCTCTCTCTCTCTCTCTCTCTCTCTCTCTCCATCATCATTGCTATCATCTTAACTATCTGTGCAAAGTAACAGCCATTGCTGCACCCACCTAAGGCAAGCCAGACACAGCTTTGCTCTGACAGCTTGAGCGATAATGTCATAGACTGGTCACAGTCAAGTTTGAATGATAAACAGTCACAGTGGCCTGATTTTCCAGCTAACTTTTAATAGTGTAGATGCAAAACTGAAGATTCCTGTACAATTTCCAGTGATTTTCTTCCCCAAGCAAATCAAAGGGAGAATTTTACTATTATTAGCCTTTTTTTTAAAAAAACCACCTTTTAAATGTATAAGGTGGGGAAAGGCCCACGAGCACTTGAAATGTCTCAGTCTTTAGGACACTTGATCTCCTCGTGGACACATTTTATTCCTTGAAAACGTCTTGAATGTCTGTGCTTAGAATCTGTACACCCCCTTTTTGGCCTTCACTCAGTTTTTCCAGTCTCCCCATGAGACCCGTAAAGATCTTTCTGGGCAGCATCACCATCTTCCAGCACAGCGCCTGACGTGCACCCTCATGCCTTTCTCACTTGGGTTGGCTGTGGCTTATCTCAACTATGTAGCCCTGGATGGCCTGTAACTCACTATGTCTCCCAAGTGTGTGCCATCATGCCCAGTTCGGTGAGTGAGTCCTCCTTACTCCGTCCCTCATTCCCTCCTGGAGTGCTCTCAGCCATGGGCACCCAAGTTCACACGTCACATACCTGTCTGTTGGGTGTGTCCACTTGGCCCCACTCCCTCTCACCTTGGTTCACAGCCAACTGATACCCAGCACCGGGGTTATCCGGAACGGTTCGTCTCTTATCCCCATAATTCCGTGTCCATACTGCTTCAGAATACCCTGCCACCCTGCCACCCTGCCACCACTCCATCGGTACTGAGCAATGCGATTTCCTGCCGGACCAGCAAAATACTTTGCTTTCGCATCTAGTGTCTACTTTTTTTTCTCCTGCCAGAAAGATAGCTTCAAGATTTGAATAACGTCATAGGACACTTCTCAAACTTTCCGACGGAGTCCTATCGCTCACTACAGAAATCTAACTTTTTTATCAGTCCTATCTACAAGGCCTCTCCCATCATCCTTCTGAGAAAGAGATCACCGCAAGGGGACAAAAAGAGAGTAAGTTTCCCCGCGCTTTAAAGGGTACTCGTTAATGAGGAGTGCTTCCCAGTCCCCCATCCTCAGACTCCCTCAGTGGCTTTGCCGGGAAACACAGAAGTAGGACCCAAAGCCCAAGTGCTTAGAGCGTGGGGCCCTCTTGTGGCTAGGACAGCTAACGCTGAGGACGCTCAGGAGGAGCCACACGAAAGATCCAAGATCCTTAAGACAAGTGAGCAAACAAAGGCGAGGTGGGAACACGTAAGAAAGCAAAACCCCGGGCTGGAGAGATGGCTCAGCCTTTGAAGGCTGGCTCACAACCAAAGATTTAAGAAAGCAAAACCCTCCCTGCATAAAATGCCCCCATTAAGCCCCCAAATCGATTCAGATATCAGGCTATCTAGCACGGTCCCTTCATTGCGAATCTCTCTCCCTGATGGGAGTCACCAGGGCCACCGTGGAGAGATGTAAAGGACCCCTCATCTACTGCTACTTACTGAAAGGCACTGATTTTGGAGGTCACTGTGCCAAGCAGTGCACTGTCGGATAACCACTAGGCCTATAATGGATTGTGCTTCCGGCCTTTGGCCTATGATTAACAGTTGCTAAAATTACTTAGCTGCTTTTGCTAAAAGCAGGTTGAACCTACAGATAGCTTTCCCCTCCCCACCCCACCCCCAAAAAGAAATTAAAAACTTGTCTCTATTTTCTTACTGTGTCTATCTCCTTTGCTGTCTTAGGCCTCAGGTCAGAGTCTCCCTAGCTCTTCATGTGAATCGTATTTTAATATGCTTTGGCCAAGACTAAACAGGGTAAAATGGCCTATCATCAGTTACCAGCAGGATGCCTTTCTTGGGTCTTACCCTCGAATCCTCTCTGCAGCACAAGCACCCCAATTCCCTAACCTTGTGATAAGGTCAGGCCACACCATAGGCCAGATGGGTTAAGCAAGATGCCGCTGACAGCAGTGTGAAAAGCTCAGCCTTTCCTGGGTTAAGTAACCCCCATTAGTCTAGAGACTTCAAAGCCAGAATCCTTGTAGACACAAAGAAACCACATTTTGAAACTGTAGCCACGTTCAATGAAAAATTACCCAGCCTCAGCACACCCTAGAGAAACAAGGAAAGCTGCTGCAGCCTTTGTGGCCTAATTAAGTCTTTGATCAACACCGGAGCCCTTTTTCTGGTGGGCTGAAGGCCTGCTAAAGACGCCTAGCCTGTCCCGGTCAGAGACTTGCTCTTCCTCCTGCTGTCCCCTATGCCCAACAATCCCACCATAAAGCACCGTTTCAACTTGTCTCTTACTGATCCTAGCCTTCCTCTGACGGCCTTCCACATCATTTTTCCTTCTCTCCGCCCCGCACCCCAGTCATTTCATAATATTAAATTAAAAAAAATTTTTTACTGAAAATAGATCTTTTTTCTCACATACTATATCTTGATTATGTTTTCCCTTCCCTCTACTCCTCCTACTTCCTCCCCTCCCATACGGATCTGCCCCTTTCTGTCTTTTATTAAGTGTATCGGGGGACTGGTCAGGCAGTAAACTGTCTTAAGTCAATTTATACGTTTTGGAAGCTGCTAACCCACACTGCTGGTTCACTCAGGAATTTAAGTTTTATTCCTTCTCAAGTCTCTGAGGAGCATTGAAGACAAGATAGTATAGCTTTACAACCAAGCTTAGTTGGTTAGGGGACAAGATCATTTTAGATCAAGATAAAGAAGTTAAGCTATTAGAGTTGAGATACGATAAATACTGAATCTCATTCAGAAATTTAGACCCAACAAGACAGAAAAAACACTTACTTCTAACGAGACAAATGCAGATGGCCAAGTCACTATGAATGTAACATGTATAGATTTCATTATTCTCATGATTGTCACCTGGTTCTCCTTGCTGTACGTAGTTTGTCTTATACATGTGTAATAAAATATAAATAAATAAATAAATAAAAAGAAAACAAACAGGACTCAAATGGATGATTGAAAAAAGAGGAAACAAAAACTAACATATTGGGATTGTTAGAAAAAAACAGACGAACAGAAGAGAAAAGGCACAAAAAAACAGATATAGAGTCAGATACCCACCCACCCATTCCCACATTTAGGAATCTTATAAAAACTGGAAGCCATATGTATGTATGTATTTAGATATAGTGATATAGATAGATAGATAGATAGATAGATAGATAGATAGATAGATGTGTGTGTGATAAAAATAAGACAAGAAGAAAAATATTTTAATAATAGTAAATTTTAAAAATAAAAAAAAAATATTTTAAAAAGGAATATCTCTGGCATGACATTATGAGACAGGGAACCTCCAAAGATGCCACTGAGTTCATTTCTGTTGGCATCTGCTGCTGGGCATACAACTTACCTTAAGAGGAGTTTGTTTTCCCAGTGAGACTAGCTTGGAAAAATTTACTTTTTCACGTGCAAATGATTATGAATGGGAGATAGCTTCTGGTTTAGGAATGGGGACATGTGTCCACTTCCCCTTTCTAGGACGCCATCTGGTGCAGACCCGTGCAGGCCCTGTGCATGCTGCTTCAGTCTCTCTGAGTTCATATGTGCTCCAGGCCTTTCTAGAAGGGCCATTTTTTTTTTTTTTTCTGGCTCTTACACTCTTTCTGCCTCCTCTTACATAGAGTCCCCTAGCCCCGAGGAGAGGGATTTGAGGAAGAAAACCCATTTAGGGCTGTGTTCCAAGGCCTGTCACTTTGCAATGTCTGGCTGTGGGTCTCTGTATTTGTTCCCATCTGCTGCAGGAGGAAACTTATCTGATGATGGCTGAGCAAGGCACTGATCTGTGACATTAGGAGTCATTTTATTGCTCCATTTCTTTGGCAGAACAGTAGTATTTGCTTCCCCACCCACCCTCACCCCCACCCCCCGAGGCCCTTGGGCTATCTAGTCTCTGATTCTTTGTCACCCAAGCAGTTTCAGGTCTGAGTCCTATCTTATGGAGTGGGCCTTAAGTCAAATCAAATATTGGCTGGCTACTCTCACAAGATTTGTGCCACCATTGCACTAGTGTATCTTGCAGGCTGGACACCATTGTAGATCAAAGGCTTTGTGGCCAACTTGGTGTTTACACTTCTCTTTTGGTAGCATGCACAGTACAGGCCTATACCAAAGATACGAGAATGCAAGGGTGAAGGCTCTGTGTAGGCACCAGCTGGACGTCTCCATGTTCAACGAGTCCTGTAGGTGTTGTCTTCAGCCATGGGGACCTTGGCTGTCAGTTTGGAGAGGGCAACCTAGAGTCTGAGCAATAGCCTGGATTCTTTGGGGGGGTTTTCGTGGGACCCCATTGGCTAACAACTCAAGTAGATGTAACATAGTCCCAGTACTGGAAGCTCCATTTGATGACAAGAGATTTGACAATTTCACCTAGCTCACCTTCATGTATTTTAGGTATTAGGTTTCCGTATGACCCCCTCAAATGGCCCTTGGTTTTAGCTCTCTGCCCACATTTTCTCTCTTGTCATCCTCTTCTTCCACCCATGCTCCTCCCCCGTCCTCACTGGATCCTCCTACTCCAGCCCTCCATCATCCATCCTTAACCATCTACAGAGATCTATCTGTCCCCACCTTGTCCCTTACTCTACACCTAACCTCTGTGGTTCTTTGGATTCTAACTTGGTTAACATTGATTAACATGTAATATCCACATGTAGTGTACACACAGAGTATTCGTTTTCTGCATCTGGGTTACCTCACTAAGGGTGGTTTTTTTTTTTTTTTTTTTTTTCTAGTTCTATCAATTTACATGTGAATTTCATGGTTTTATTTTTTAACGGCTAAGTAGTACTCCATTGTATAAATGTTCCATTGATTAACATGTAATATCCACATGTAGTGTACACACAGAGTATTCGTTTTCTGCATCTGGGTTACCTCACTAAGGGTGGGGTTTTTTTTTTTTTTTCTAGTTCTATCAATTTACATGTGAATTTCATGGTTTTATTTTTTAACGGCTAAGTAGTACTCCACTGTATAAATGTTCTGCATTTTCTTTTTCTTATTGATGTTGATGGACACCCAGGCTGTTTCCAGAGTCTGGCTACTATGAATAGAGCAGCAATGGACAGGGATAAGCAAGTGTCTCTGTAGTAGAATGAAGGTCCTTTGGTTATATGCCTGAGAGTGGTATAGCTGGGTCCTGAGATAGATTGAGGCTGTCCCACCTTTTTAATGAATCACCACACTGCTTTCCATATTGCATGTACACGTTTGCACTCCCACCAGCAACGGATGAGTGTTCCACTCCACATCCTCGCCAGCATGTTTTGTTGGTCTTAGTCCTGACAGGCTTAAGATGAAATCTCAAAGTAGCTTTGATTTGTAGTTTCCTGATGGCTAGGGATGTTGAACATTTCTTTTCCATTTTAAAAAAGATTTATTTGGGGCTGGAGAGATGGCTCAGTGGCTCAGCGGCTAAGAGCACTGACTGCTCTTCCAGAAGTCGTGAGTTCAGTTCCCAGCAACCACATGGTAGCTCACAACCATCTATAAGGTGATCTGATGCCCTCTTCTGGCCTGCAGGAGTACATGCAGGCACAGCTCTGATTACATAATAATAAATAAATAAATATTTTTAAAGATTTATTTACATATATGGATGTTTTGTCTGCATGTACATCTACACAGCAGAAGAGGGCACTGGATCGCATGGGACTACAGTTACAGACAGTTGTGAGCTGCTATGTGGTTGCTGGGAATTGAACTCAGGACCTCTGGAAGAGCAGATAGTGCTCTTAACTACTGAGCCATCCCTCCAGCCTGGTTGAACATTTGATATGTTCAACATTTCTTTAAGTGTTTGTCAGCTGTTTGAGTTTCCTCTTTTGAGAATCCTCTGTTTAGATCTCTACCCTATTTTTAAAAACTGGGTTATTTTCTTGATAACCTCTTTATATATTTTGGATATTAGCTGCCGCTTTGTCCAAATGATTTACAGAAGCTTCTCAGTTTCATGAGGTCCCGATTATTGAGTTCAAGGCCACACCTCCCCAAGCTTTTTCTTGACTTTGTTTTCCCTTCCCTTGACTTGCATTGTTACTTCATTTCTGTTTCTGGTGTCGTTTTTTTCACAAATCATTCTTGTATACTTAGACGAGGATTGTTTTGTTTTATCATCGTGTGTTGTGGTGTATTATTATTCTTTAGATGGCTGTATGGGTCCAGATGGGAAGGGAGGTAGGGAGAAACCAGGAGATGTAGGGGCAGGGGAAACTGTAATTAGAATATATTGTATAAGAAAAATCTAATTATCAATAAAATAAAAAGTAATAAAATAAAGAAAAGAAGTGGACTTAGACTACAGTAGTTATTTGCTAGGCATTTATTATGTATTTTTAAACATTCCATCAGGAACATTTGACACTCAACAATTGTTCGTCTGATGTATTTTGATGCTAATTAGTAAAAAGCCATCACACCTGGGCAGGGCAACTAGGACAGATGTGGCTAAGGTTTCTGGGCTTGGGAAGACAGAGAATCTTGGGAAGAAGGGAGACGGGAAGAGAAGAGAGGAGAAGGCTGCCATGGGTTAGATGGAAGAGAAGCATATGGCAGGCAAGGATGGACATTTGGCCCAGATGAAGAACATTAGCAAGTATATGGGATTATGGGTGAGAGGTAGCTTGATAGAAGTTATTGGAAGCAGATGGCATGGGATTGAGGCAGGGATCCCATACCTGCCCCACTATGGGAGGTAGTTTAGAGGATTAATGTCTGCCCTGCCCCAGGTTAAGTAAGGCTATTTAAAATATAACAGGTGTCTGTGTCTTGATTGATTGCTAGCTGGGTAGAAAATACTGCTGTAATAATAATTATTAGGCCTAATGGTAACAATTATTAGGCCATACTGGTAATTTAACAACAACAAACAATACCAAGTAAATAAAAGAATGAAACACCCAGTCACATGAATGTGACAGGCTGAGAAGATGGCTCAGTAGATAAGGATTTTGCTGTGCCAACATGAAGATCTAGGTTCAGATTTCTAGCCCCAACATAAGTGGCAGGGGTGTATGGCAGGCTGCCTATCACCACAGTGCTCAAGAGTAAAAGTCGGAATTCCTAGAGCAATCTAGCTAGCTAGACCAGGCGATTCACTGATCTTGGGGTTCAAGTGAGACTCCTTGCCTTAGAAGATAAGGCAGAAGAGGAAGACACCCAACATCAACCTCTATACTTCACAACATGTACACATGTACACACATACCTGCGCATACACCTGTGAACATGCAAACATGCATATGTGAGCAATATCTATCTTACTCTGTTTGCAGAGAAGAACTTGATATGTGACCTAACCACATGGCAAACTGGCTTTGCAAGCAGACCAGTAAGGCCCTGAGCACATACCTGCCGCCAGCATCTCCGTAAATCTACTTGTGCCAAATTCCTTTCAGATCGGGTGATGGAAACCAGATTTAGGCAGAGCTGAAAGCCATTTCACAGGAGAGCTCCTTGCAGTTGAGTCATCTGGCCTCCCAGCCATCTAGATGCAATTTGAGCAAGCAGGCATCCTGAAACTCTAGCTGCTATGGGGGACAGTTGATAGCCTCTGAGGACGAAGGACTCATCTCACAAAAGGATGTTATAACCATTGTTAACACAAGGGGGCAGCAGTTTCTGCTCTTACTTCAGGAACTTTGACAACCATAATTAGATGTTCAGTACAATATGTAAATCATGTGAGAATTAGCCACCAGTGAAAAGCGGAACTATAGCTATAAGTAACAACATAGGAGACACACTGCCAGACACAAAGTTTATATTTTACATAATGTATGTGTGTGTGTGTGTGTGTGTGTGTGTGTGTGTATATATATATATATATATATGCATATACATATATATAATGTTTCTGTGTACATGATGCTCAGAAATATGCCAAACTAAAGTATCTTGTCTAGGATACATTCATAGATGATGAAACTATAAAGAATAGCAAGGAATGACAGTCTCCCCCGTGAGCTTGGCACAGCAGAGGTACCCAGGGTCAGGAGGGTGCACAGATGACAAATGGAATCTGCTGTGCCTTCACTGTGATAGAAGGCATACAAGCTCCCCACTGATACTTATTTGTTAAATTTCACTTCGGTGGTTTTGTAACCATCCTGGCTGTAGAGGAGAGATTCAAAGGAGAGACACCTAAGCCCTTCCTTTGCCTATCACCCTAGTGAAGCCAAGTTCTCAAAGAATTAAAACTCCTCCCAGGAATTCCATGCTGGGGGAGGGATTCAATTCCAGAAGGCATTCACACTGGCTGACAACTTAAAGAGTGTATTTCCTGGGGTCTGTCTCTTTCTCCTCTCTCTGTCTCTGTCTCTCTGTCTCTCTGTCTCTGTCTCTCTGTCTCTGTCTCTCTATCTCCCTCTCCTCCTCCCCTCCTCCTCCCCTTCCCCTCCCCCTCCTCCCCCTCTCCCTCCCTCTTCTTCTCCCTCTCCCTTTTCAATAAAATTGTAACACTGCTACTAATACAAGGGAAATTGGGGTCCCCTTTTGGAGGTCTTAGTCTCTTTAATAAAAATAATTTTAAAACAGTCAGATAAAAATGCCAGGACAATTTTAGAGTAAATTTTGCCCAGGATGAGGAGAACAGAGAAGGGTACAGCCATGCTGTTTGAATGAAACAGGTGTGGAGGTTAGCCACAGGGAGGGCAAGCGGCCACATGGCAGAAAGGGGAGCCTTAGGCCCAACATGCTTAGAACGGGGCTAGGAAGAATAAAATCACAGTTACTCTTGTGAGTAATTCAAAAGAGTGAGTGGACTTACAAAGCTGCATAGAGACTGGGCTGGGGTGGGGATTCTGGGAAGGAAAAAACATCACCTCATTAAAGGGATAATTACTCCTCCTGCATAAGGTGGGTTATTCTTCCTGAGGGATGCTTCCTTGGCCAGGTGATTGAGCTGCCCACCTGGATTAACTCTTAGTGAGGGAGACAATAGCATGTCTCCACCCAGAGACAGACTCCACTGTATGATTCCTCATTGGGAATACTCACACTTTCACTTGGCAAAACTACAAATAAACCCTTCTCCCTTCCTCACTGTTTCCTAATAGCCACCACAGCCTGTAATGACTTGCTTTGAGAACAGGAAATGGAAAGAAGAGGTTAAGGAAATGAGAAAATGAGTGAGCCCAGCAAAGAAACTGCCAGTGTGACTGATTCATTATTGGCGGGAAGGTTTTATTGTAGGTAAGAGAGAATAGCCAGAGCATCTGTGGGAGTCGGCTACGGCTGCCTCTCAGGACAGAGAGAGGAGCAGAGAGAAAAGGAGAGGAAAGGACTGGCAATCCCAGGGCTATGGGAGCAGAGAAGATAGCAAAAATAGCTCTGCCAGTTATAAAGGGTTACTCTCTGAGGACAGGTTATCTGGAACAATCTGGGAACTAGTGAGGGGGCCCTAATCTGTTAAGCTAGTTGTTTGAGTTAATAGAGAGCTAGATGCCCTCTAGAGACTCGGGGGAGGGGGTAGGGGGGGAAAGGTGCTGTAGGGACAGATAAGAAAGTAATAGCTTTTCCTTGGAAACAAAAACCCACTAGGGGTGGGAGCACTGGGACCTGACAGCACACACCTGTAATTGCAGAACTTGGGAAGTGAAGACAGTAGAATTAGGAGCTCTGGGTGAGCCTTGGCTGCATATACTAAGTTCAAGGCCAGCCTGGCTTATATCAGGCTGCCATGAGGAAAAGAAGACCACTTGGACACAGGTTTCAGTTAACAAGAACAGTTAGCTAGAAGCAGAACTGCAGAAGCCAAAAAAGCAAGGTTAGTGCATCTAGGGACTTTTTCAGAACTGTGGACATTGATGGATTAGGTCTTTATTTTGGTTTGCTGGGTGTTGCTACCTACATGATGGGTTCCAAAGAGTAAATGGCACTTCCATCATGGAGTCAGTTAAGGCCTGGAGGCCTACTAAGGTCTAGGGACTTTACATTCCCCACTGGTGGGCATGAGTCAAATCGTAGACTCATCTGCAGGCAGTGTGTTACATCAACATCTTAGCAGTAGTAGTTCAACAGAATTTAGTCTCTGTTTTACACAGCTGTGATGGTTTAAAGAAAATGGCCCCCATAGGCACACAGGAAGTAGTGCTGTTAGGAAGAGTGGCCTTGCTGAAGTAGGTGTGACGATGTTGGAGGAAACGTGTTGCTAGGGGAATGGGCTTTGAGGTCTCAGGAGCTCAGAATTCACCTCCTGCTGCCTGCCAACCCAAATGTAGAGCTCTCACAGCTCCTTTCCAGCACCCTGTCTGCCAGTGTGCTGCCATGCTTCCCACCATGAAGGTAATGGACTGAGCCTCTGAAACTGTAAGCCAGCCCCAATGAAATGTTTTCCTTTATAAGAGTTGTCTGTGGCGGTCATGGTGTCTCTTCACAGCAATAGAAACCCTAACTAAGGCAATAGCTAAGCAGATGTTTGAGTAAGCAGAGTCCTATACAAAGCTGGGTGCAAAGGGATTACTAGGTTAGCCATGAGTAGTCAACCAGGGGGCCCAAGAGAACGGAGATTGGCACCCATTGTTACATTCTTGATGTCTCCTTTCTCATTCCTGAAGGTCATTTCTGACCTTGGCTAAACCTTCTCCAGTCGTCCTTGACTGGTCAGCATGGAAGCAGCTAGTTTCTTCCAGTGTCACACGGAGACCTCCTTGTCTCCAAAAGAGGAGGTCCAGTCCTTTGCAATTCTGAAGAACAACAGCCTCAGCTAAGGAGTCCAGATGGCCCAGGGCTCTGTCTGGTTGAGCACTGAGTTCCTTAAAGTTTCTATCCCCCATAACTAGGGCTGAAGTTCCAACTGCCTCAGAGCCCAAGATGCCTGTCCCACCAAAGGGAAATAAGAATGGGATGGCTGGAGGCTGGAAAGAGGGCTAGAGAGATGGCTCAGAGGTTAAGAGCACTGACTGCTCTTCCAGAGGTCCTGAGTTCAATTCCCAGCAACCACATGGTGGCTCATAATCATCTATAATGTGATCTGATGCCCTCCTCTGGCCAGCAGGTGTACATGCAGGCAGAGTACTGTACACATAATAATAAATAAATAAATCTTTATAAAAAAATGGGGTGGCTCACAGCACAGGGAAGCCCAGAATCCAAAGGGCCTGCCCTCCCCTTTATACCTGAGCACTTGAGGTTTAGCCTACATGAGGATGAGAAGGAGTATGGTCCCTTCCAGGGCAAACAATTCAAAATATGCACACTTGGTCAATGCATAGTTCAAACAAGCCTGTAGTCTCTGGGGCCTGAAAATACACCCACCAGCCATCCTTGGAATTAACCTGCTGTGTATGGCTACAGCCAGGAGGGGTATCTTGGTGGAATTCAGTAGGCACTCTTCCCTTTGATGTCCCTGGAGGTGAGCTAGGTTGGTCCCATTTACAGTTTTTTTTTTTTTTTTAAGTATGTGAATTTTTAAATTTTTATTATTTCTTTTTTTATTTATTCATTTTATTTATTTTTGGCCCATTTACAGTTTTTAGGGTTGAAAGTTCATATGAGCTCTGGAGTTCCAGTTTTTCTTATTTTTCATATCCAAGGTCCTGGCTCATGGAGGGTTCAGGTCTTTCCTATGGGGAGACAAAAAAAAAAAAAAAGACTAAAATGGAACAACAGTAATTACAGGGCTCACGTCAGTCTTGTCTTTAGGGAATTGGAGAGCCCGGTGATTACCTATTTATCGTTATCTTCTGTAGCTTTCAGCTACAGGCTGAAGTGGAACCATAAGATGACATTTACTGCTGCGGGAATGGTAAGATTATAGATGATGATCCACAGATTATAGGGCCTTTCCATGTTGGCTCCAGGTTCTGGGTCAGGAGCCTCTTTACCCAGGCAAGGTCACCAGGCAGGAACCTGTGGACAGGCTCAGATGCAGGCAAGGGCGCAGCTTCTCAAGCCATCCGATGAATAGCCCTCTGGGTCGGCTGCAGAACTTGTAAGGACTGAAGAGGGAATGGCCAGTAAATTCAGCCTCAGGAACTTTCCTATATTGGGTCCATTTGGCCCCTAAGAGGGCAAAGGGTAGGAAGCTGGCCTAATTTTTACCAGTCTCACCAAGACCTTTAGTTTATCTGTTCTGAGCTTTGTGACTTCCAGGCACAATGTAGTTTCCACTCAATGTTTCAAACCTTTGAAAGACATAGGGGAAATGTTGGCTTTGAAGGTTAGGCCACTGTCAGACCCCAGGGAGAGGGGCAACCCAAATGTACTGTAATATATGGGTAACACATAGGTGGCCTGGTGGAGTTTGGCAGCCATCTGTCTTCTGATAGTGGAAGAGGGCACAGGTTTCTTGTCTGGCAAGAACCGCCACCATTTGCCTCCTGTTTTGTGTCTCACCTTTTGGTCCACTTGGTTTCTTTGCATATAGGTGGGCACTGGAGTAATTCAGGTTCATGTAGGATGACCAAGATCTGGAGAGTTCTCACTGTTTCTAGTGCCACCTTCTGGGTGGCCAAGTCTGCTGCCCCATTCACTTAGGCCTCTGGAGATTTCCCCTTTGGTGCCCTTTGCAGTACCCAATGGCTACCTCTCTTGGTAGCCATATATGGCCTATAGTAGGGCCAGGAATTTTTTTTGTTTGTTTTTTGTTTTCTGTCTTGGCTGAGGTAAGGAGCGAGGCCCTCATATATATATATAGGGGTGCCATAAACATGGGCCCTGGTGAGCTGGGCATGGTGTTGTTCGCCTTTAATCCAGGTGGATCACTGTGAGTTCAAGGCCAGCCTGGTCTGCAAAGTGAGTCCAAGACAGCCAAGGCTACACAGAGAAACCCTGTCTTGAAAACAAAAACAAAAAAACAAACCATGGGCCCTGGCAAATGCATACATACTATCCATGTATACAGCGAAGGGTTTGCCCTTCCCCCAGCACCTGGATTAATGCCAGAAGCTCAGCCCTTTGTGCTGAAGTTCCATGGCTGAGGGACTTGGCCACACCATCCCCTCCAAGGTGGCATACCTGATTCCATCTTGAACACAATTGCTCCGCTTCCTCTTCTTGTGGTGGGGCACCTGTTAGGTCAGGTTTGACGGGGGCTGGACTATGTCAGTCATTTTCAGGCAAAGCAAGGATCAGGAATCAGGGCAGAGGTTGAAGGCTGGGGCTACCAGCCCCAGAGCAAAGCAGAAGGAAGGATGCAGCACTAGTAGCCACAGGGACAGCAGCAGCTGGCGCCAGAGCCCTGCCTCAGTCCATCTCTCAGTACAACCAGGAGTACTTCTGCATTGCCAGCACCTGCCTGGATAAGCTGAGCTGTGAACTCCCCCTCACTGGAGCCAGAGGGGCCAGCACCAGGGCAGCTCCTAGACAGCATCTTCTCTCACAGAGGTGCAGGGGGTACCTCATCCAAATCCATTGCAGTGTCATGGAATCACACCCCGATGTGCCTGATGTGCAGTCTGACGACCCTAACTTGGCCGCTGGCTTGGGGAGCCTCTGTTGGGTTGTCGTCTGGGAGCCGGCTGCCTGGGTGGCTTAAGTTTCACAGACTCAGATACAGGACTGGTCCAGGAGAAGGGCCTGATGATGTACTGTTTGGACGTTGTAGTCTCTGGAGTGGTTAGGAGCTGTCCCTGGCCTCAAGTCAATTCATAGGCTTCTTTTGCTGCTTCGGAGTTACCAAAGCAGAGCAGGGAAGTCAGGCCAGGCCAGGAACAGCCATAGGCACCTGGCAAAATGACAGGATAGGAAGACAATGGTGTTGGGCAGCAAAGCCATCACTAGGGGTACTGCTAGGAAACAAGTTGCTGAAAACGCCTTCTTGAGAAGTGACGCCAGATGTTTAAAAAATACATAGAATTCCACACCAGATGAGTTCTGTGAGCAGGCATTCTGCTGCACGTGTTTATTTCAGCATTGAATTGATATAACATCTAGAAGGTAGATACCTAGTTGCAACCATGTAAGGTTGCTGCACCCCTTTAATACAGTTCCTCATGTTGTGCTGATCCCCAGACCATAAAATGATTTTCCTTGCTTCTTCATTATTGTGATTTTGCTAGTGTTATGAATATCTGCTTTCTGATGGTCTTCCGTGACCCCTGGGAAAGGGCTGCGCAACCCTAAAGGGGTCGTGACCCACAGGTTGAGAACTAAAGGATGAGGAACCAAAGACTCAAGAGAGAGCTGCCAAACCCCACACAGCTCTGGTGCTTCCTGGACTGACCTGACATTGACACTCTTTGTCTTTCACCATGCTGGATGCTTCCTTCCATGTAATCCCAACAAGACCCAGAGGCCCAATCAGAACAAAGAGCTGTTGGCAAACCTCCACTTGCTTAACTCCTGCGGAAAAGGCTCCGTTTGGTGTGTTCAGCCCTCCTCGTGATATAGAAAGTGTAGTCGGATCAGAACACACGCCTTTTGAAGTCCCTTTCTAGCTTATGCAATTCGTCACACGGACCTCTGGAGACTCTTTAGAGGGGGGCTGGGTGGGGTCTAGCTTTGTTATTGCTTGCTTAAAAGTTCACATTTGATGTGTGATGGAAACAAGAAAGTGATAATTCACTTCTCACTTAACTGTTTTCCACTCTCAGCCTCTCAGGGCTTTAATTACCAAACGATCCCAGTGGCCAGGAACTAACATAGCACAGAACAGCATTCTCGGCTGTATTTTCTTCAGAATCCTACAGGAGTTCTGAAAATGTACTGAATGTTCTAGAAGGCGAGGAGGTGCCCTACCAGGAGCTCTGCTGCCGGCTCAGAAGCTTATGAATATAAAACCATTGAAGAATCTTGAACAAGCCTACAGACAGATCTCTGTGAGTTCAAGGCCAACCTGGTCTACAAAGCAAATCCAGGACTCACAGAGATCTGCCTGCTTCTGTCTCCCCGAGTGCTAAGATTAAAGGCATAAGCTGCTCAAAACAAACTCTTTAAAGTGAAAAAAAAAAATATTTTTTTTTTTTTTTTTTTTTTTTTTTTTGGTAAAACATACCAAAGGATTCTCCAGGGACGAGACCTCACCATGGCAGGGTTGGATGTGGACTTGCTTCCACTGTCACATTTCAACTTGTCCTTTTATGGCTTCACTTCAGATGTCTCCTGGAGACAGGAAACACTAAAGTCCACTTTGGGCAAAAGAACTGTAACATGTGAAGTTTACTGCTGATGGCTGAGAACTCTCAGGTAGTTCCCAGTGAGATGGGAAACAACCACACAACAATATCTCAACCCTATGTATCCCACAGGGCACACAAGCACTGACTTGGACAGTAGGGCGGTTACCAGGACAACCGTGGGTGAAGACTCAGCACGACACAACAGATACTCAAAAAGAAATATCCAGTAAGATGAATATCCTACTATGACATTTGTGTGCTGCCCCCATAATTCGTATGTTAAGATCTAATCTGTGTGAGGATATTAGGAGATGGGCCCTCTTGAATGAGATTCTTATTATGCGTTGTATGTGAAGTGCACCCACAAGCTCATGGGTTTTGACATTTGCTTCCTAACTTGTGGCATTGTTTTGGGGAGATAATGGACATTTTGGCCATGGGAACTGACTGGCCAGTGGGGCAGGAAGAATGCGAGCCCTGAGAAACATTCCCTGGCCATGGTTCTCTGTTTCTTGACTCACCCAGGCATGAGCAAGCCACTCTGTAAGCTCCTGCGCCCATGGACAGAGAGCTGCTTAGCTACCACGCTGTTTCCTCCACAAAAGATGGAGACCCCTGAGACCATGAGTCAAAATCAATTCCATTAAGCTGTTCCTGTCATGTGTTGGGTTACAAGGATGAAGAAAGTAGCTGATACTGTATTCTTAGAAGAAAGAGTCCAGTGTGACCACTTGCCCTTTCTACTATTCAAGACGACTGCAGGAAGGCGCCATCAATGAAGCAGGAAGTGGTCCCCACCAGACACTGAATCTGTCAAGGTCTTGATCTGGAACTTTTCAGCCTTCAGAAGCATGGGAAATAAATGTCTCTTGTTTATAAGCTGCCCAAACTACCGCATTTTGTTACAGAAGTCTGAACACACCACAGCATGCACACTGGAGATTTATCACATGATAAAAGCGTCTTCCGTGAGCCCTGATAATTTTAGCATGATAAGGTTCCATTTTGTATTCTTCCAGGGGACCAAATGCAACCATCATAATGTGAATTCTTCCTTCAAAGACAGTAATCCGGATATAGGCGAGCGGTGGTGGCGCAAGCCTTTAATCCCAGCATTTGGGAGGCAGAGGTAGGAGGATCGCTGTGAATTCAAGGCCAACTTGGTCTAGAAAGTGAGTCCAGGAAAGCCCCAGGGCTACACAGAGAAATTTGGTCTTGAAAAAAAGAAAAAGAAAGAAAGTAGGAGATTGCTGAACCTAGGAAGGGGAGAAAAAAAGCACTGAAGTCTTTGAACAGTATGGGAGAGAGTGTAGGGTGCCCCAGCCACAGGCCTGACAACGTGCAGAAAGCATGCTAAAACCCTCAGAGTTACAAAACCTCAATTTTATTTCTATCTCAAAGAATATAGTAAATCGTTAATGGCAGGTTCCCTGGACATGGCTTGTGTCTTTTATATGTTTAGGATACTGAAGAAAGTGACTGCCTTTCTCCTAAGCACCATTGACTATAAATAGTCCCTCGGGGAAGGAACAGCCTTGTGAACACTCCTCTATTCCATGCTGAAATGTTGATGGAAGTCTTGTGCAGATAAACGCAGCTGCAGCAATCGCATGCATGTGTGCACACAGTGTGTCCTGTCCAGTAGACACTGTTTCAGAGCACTACCTCTTCCTCAAACTGCAACTCTTACAGTGTTTCTACCCACTCTACCCTGATGTTCTCTGGACCTTGGAGGGGGTGGTATATATGTTCCATATCGGACTGAGAACCTTAGTCACTTACTCTCTGTACTCTGATGACCGCTGAGTCAACACTAAACACAGTGCACTGTAAAGAGGACCTTCTCTGAGGAGGACAGAGAGCTGCACAAATGTCTGAGCACAGAGATAAGGATTTACAGGGCAGTTTCAAAACCGCCCGGATGTTTTGATATGAAAAGTTGAAGTGACAAAAATTGAATTACAAAGGCACACATACTTTATGATAATATTCTACCTCTGTGGAAGTAGAACAGAGGATTGTAAACACAAAGACCCACAACTGCCTTCTTCCATGATAGGAAATAATTAAATCTTAGAATTTAAAAAGAGCCTGCTCACCTAGCAGGCCCTACTAGCTCAAACTATTCATGAAACTTCCATAAATATCTGGCACAACCAAAGCTCACTTTCTTTAAGACTGATGTCATCAAAAAGGGACTAGAAAGGACCAGTGAAGATTTATAAGAACAACAGAAAAAATAAGAGAGTTCAAAATACACTTATGAGAAGGAAAAAGTTACTTGGACGTTCTGAAACGCCTCAGAGTTTTACCATTAAATTTTAACAAACAAGCATGCTTGTACACATGCACACACACACATGCAGGTACATAGGAATATAAGAGGTAGAATTAAAAAAAAAAAAACCAAGCAAACAAACCAAAAAGAGTTAGAACAGTTCGTGGGGAAGCGAACAAAAATAAACCATACAGGGAAGAAAAAAAAAAAAAAAAAAGGTAACCATGGCAACAACACAAAGAAAGTACAAATTGTGAAACTCATTAATGGACACGGAGGAAAAATTAGGAAATAGACCCAAATTAAATGGAAATAACGGTCAGAGGGATTATGGAGAAAATATGTAGGGAAACTAGTCAAAACACAGTATGCATCAGCGTCTCCCTATTTAAACATGTGACAGGGAAGCAAAGGTGTTATTCAGATGCCCTTTTCAAAAATAAGATTAAAAATTGAAATGACATGCAGGGTCCCAAGAAAAAGGAACAAAGAAGCATACTCTAATAAAAGTTGCAATCTTCAAAGACAAAGAACTCTTTGGGGGACTATGGAAAAATGCTGTCACTTGAAAGAAGAAGAAGAGCCCAGTGTGGTGGCACATGCCTTTACTCCCAGCACTTGGGGGGCAGAAGCAGGAGGATCTCTGTGAGTTCGAGGACAGCCTGGTTTACAAAGTGAGTCCAGGACAGCCAAGGCTACACAGAGAAACTCTGTCTCTGAAGAAAAGAAAGAAAGAAAGAAAGAAAGAAAGAAAGAAAGAAAGAAAGAAAGAAAGGGAAGAAAGAAAAAGGCTGATGTCAAATTTCCCCAGAGTGAAACTCCAGAAAAAGGTACAGAAATGCCTTACAGTCCTCAGGGAGACAAAGCTAAGACATGTACATTTTGAATATGTGATAAGCTGTTCTTATAGAAAATACAAACTGATGAATTTCAGGCACCAAAGGCATTGACAAAAAAAAAAAAAAAAATCAATGAAACTTACACCAAGATCAAATATACTTTATTATATGATTATATATTTATTATAGGCTTAGAGGAATTCAGGGGTTGTAGGAACAGAGCAAAATGCAAACTTGTTGGGCAAAAATACTTGGCAGAATAACTTTATACTAATGCATGTTGAATCTTGTACCGAAAGGAGTTAAACAATATCATTAGAAGATGCTAAATCAAGTAAAAACATTGGAAGGTTATTTTATAAGACAAAAATGACTGCTAAGTGTGGGGTGCCATGCTAGAAGAAATCAGCCATGCTGGAAATTCTGTGCTTAGGCTGCATGCTGTGACCTTCAAGTTGTTGACCTTTGCTGAAGGAGGTCAATATGTTTAGGCTATCTTTGGATTGTTTACCTTTGAAAGAAATAAGGAAGTTCTTACGGGGAACTACTCAGAGGAGTGTATTCTATTTTGCCTGCCTGGGGGGATAGGGAGAAGTGAGATGGAAATGGAGCTTGTAGTTTCCTTGCTTATATAAACTGTGTTTACATGGAATAAAGTAGAGCCTTGATCAGAATTTCTTGTCTTAGATCCATATTTCTTGTGTCTCTGTCTCCCCCTCTTTCAATCTGCACTCCCTCTTTCAGAGAACCTGTTCAACTTGTCCCACGAACAGGACGCTAAGAAGGTAGAGAATTAGCCATGTGTGGTGGTGCATGCCTTTAATCCCAGCACAATCTAACAATCTAACAAACAATCTAACAGAACTAAGCTGAGTTGAAAGGCCACAGTACTGGCCATGCTTAACAGACAATAAGTGCTCAGAAGGAGAACATGCCTTGGTTGGCATCTTTATGGTTTTCCCTGGTTACAGACTCCTGCTGGTTTCAGGCTATTGATCTGATATTGCTGCTGTCAATCTGAGAAGAGGAACACTTTGGATTTTTCACCTTTATGATTTGTGAGCTGGCTTTGGCACAGCCATATTGACAGCAAAAAATAAAGAGTTCAGATAAGGAGAGAGGTTTTACAGTGGCCTACAAAGCAAAACCAATGTCTATCTACAAGTGTTGTTTCTCTGCTCACTTTCCTCTGCCCAAAACACACAAGGCACCACTGTCAAAGCATTCACCTCTCAGGCTTTGAAAGGGCATCTTGTAGACAGACATTGGTCCCCTCCATGAAGATCCTGCCTGTCTTTTGTCTCTTTTCTTCTTCCTTCACTGGACCCAGGATATCCTACCCTATTCTCTGTTATTGCTCAGCATTGGCTACTTGGCTTTTATTGGCAATACAGAGAACAAATGTTGACATGTTTACACAAACTTGAGACAGGAGATATTTAGAATAAACATCACAATGCAATGGGATTGACACCAGATAGTGGGGTAGAGAAATTAGCATTTGAATGAACAAGGGTAAACTGTACACAGTTCACAAGAATATTATGCCAACAGTACAGTAACCAGCAAAAGAATCTTCAAAATCTAAGGAAGCAGCTACCTTTTTAAGTTAAAACAAAACAAAACAAAACAAAAAAACCAAAACCAAAAAAATAAATAAATAAACCCTAAATAAATAGTAAAGGAGTGGGAAGAACGCAGGAGAAAAATGGGTATTATGAATTCAAACACTTAAAATTGACATGCATTTTAAAGGCCAAATGTGTAAAGGAATTTTAATTCAGAGCACGGCTTCTCTGGCAAGAGATCACATCCAAAGACCTTCTAGGTCTGTGTGATCTGGTTGGAATACAGAGAGGCCCTTAATCTGAGGAGTCAGAGGCAAACAGATCATTAATCCCAAACAATGAAGATAAAGTTAGTTTGTGGAAGGAAGCACCCATGTTTGAAAATGATGTCTAGTTGAGTTGCAGACAAGACAGTGAATCAGAGAAAGATTTGGCAGAATAAGATATGTGCAAATCTAACAAGAAGAGAGAGAGGGGGAGAGAGAAAGAGAGAGAGAGAGAGAGAGAGAGAGAGAGAGAGAGAGAGAGAGAGAAGAACAAGAAGAAGAAGAAGAGAAAAGGGAAGCTACTTAAGGGAGCCAGCACAGAGAATAAGAGAGGAGGTAGTTTTACACAGACAGGTTGAAAATAGAACAAGCTAGACACAGATAAAGACAGAATGAGCAGAGAATAAGAAGGATCCAGAAGATTAGAACAGGTTGGTATAGTTAGTTTGAAGCCAAGCAAAGCAATTCAGTCAGGGAAGCCAGATTTAATCAGTCAACTAGGAAAGGAGTTTGAACCAAAACATCTGAGTTAAATAAGCTGGAAAGAGTTTAAAAAGTAGAAAGGGTAAGGTTATTCAGCAGTAAGTCTCAGAGCCTGAAAACATTCTAGGCCTAGATTAGATTGTCTGAAGGCTAGAAGCTTCCAGAAGTAGACGTGGGTTAATCAGGAGAATAAAAGACACTTTTATACAAATGCTTGTTCCTTAGAGGACCAGAAAGAAAGCAGTAAAGTTGATCCACTGCTGGTCTAATTTTATAAAATTAAAGTTTCAGTTATGTAAACTGAATTGCAATAGAGACAATCCCTGCAGACAGAACCACAAGATGATTTTGCAAACCCAGGCAACTAAATTTGAAAACAGTGATGAAATATATAATTTTCTAATAAAGTTAATTTTATTGAAACATAACTCAACCAAAATTCATCTAAATAGACCAGTTGTTACCACAAACTTATTTAAAACTTCACAAAGGCCTGTCTTTCCCCTAAATGCTATTTCAAAACAGCTTCATATGGGACTGTTTCTGAA
Organism: Acomys russatus; assembly: GCF_903995435.1. Taxonomy (NCBI): domain Eukaryota; kingdom Metazoa; phylum Chordata; class Mammalia; order Rodentia; family Muridae; genus Acomys; species Acomys russatus. The sequence goes on along the minus strand of NC_067144.1, from coordinate 8,351,695 downwards.
TCTAAAATAAACAAGCAATTCAAGAACTTCCACTTTGGAACCAGTTCCTTCAAAAAAGACAGCATAGATGGAAAGAGCGAAGAAGTTTCATGCCATGTCCTGTAGCAGACTGCTTCCAGGGGCCATCCTCTCTTGCTACCTCTAGTGCCTGGGAACTTGACCAAGAATGGTAGTGGACCTTCTGTGTCCCCCATTACTTCATGTCAGTCCCCCAAACCCCAAAACACCTTCTACCTGGGACCTGACCACACCTGGTAGGAACTCATGTACTCCCTACCAGACAACCTACAGCCACCACAGATTCCTAAGATCCAATGAGAGCAACAGAAACAAAGGAAAGGAACACCCACTCAACAGAGACATGACCAGATACCAGCACATGGATCTCTAGATGCCAGAGCACAAATATAATTAACAACAGCCAGGACAACATGTCTCCACCAGAGCCCAGCAACCCTAAAGCAGTAGCCCTGAGAATTCTAACATAGCTGAAACACAGACAAGGACTTCAAAACAGGCTCTACGAGTAGGTTAGGAGTCTTTAAAGAGGAAATGAATAACTCTCTTAAAGAAATCTATGAAAATACAGTGGAATGAAATGAAGAAAACAGTTTAAGACTTGTAGGTAGAAAGATAATAATTTTTTAAAACCGAAAGAATACTGGGGGGGGGGGGGGGGAAGGAGCCTGAACAGGAAACACAAAGGCAAGCCTCATCAACAGAATACAAGAAATGGAAGAGATAGTATCAGATACCGAAGACAAGCCAGAAGAAATGGATACACTGGCCAAAGAAAATATTAACATTAAAGAAAAACAGAAACGGGCTGGAGAAGTGACTCAGAGGTTAAGATTGCTGGGTGTGCTTCCAGAGTGACCTGGGTTCAACTCCTAGCACCCACATGGCAGCTCACAATTGTCTGTAATTTAAATTGCAGATGCTCTGACACCTTCACACAAAACCAATGTATATAAAACAAGAATAAATCATTTAAAAAATAAAAGGAAATCCAGGCACAAAGCATCCAGAAAACCAGGGACATTATGAAAAAATCAGCTACACATAATAGGAATAAAGGAAGGGGAAGAAATCCAAGTCAAAGGCACAGAAAATATTTTCAGCAAAATCATAGAAGAAAAATTTCCTAACCTAAAAAAAGAGATATTTATCAGGGTATAAGAAGCATACAGAATACCAAATAGACTAAACCAGAAAAAAAATTTTTTTGTGACCAATAATAATCAAAACATTAAATGTATACAACAAAGAAAGAATATTAAAAGATTCAATGGGAAAAGATCAAGTAAATATAAAGGCAGACCCATTAGAATAACACCTGACTTTTCAATGAAAACTCTAAAAGCCAGAAGAAAATGAGTAAACTCTAGGAGACTATATGTGCCAGCCCAGACTTTACATTATAATAGATGGTGAAAGAAAGAGATTCCACAGTAAAGCCAAAATTTTAAGATATATATGTACAAATCTAGCTCCACAGAGACACTAAAAGGAAAAATTTTAATCTAAAGAGGTTAATTATACCCAAAAAAACCACATACTTGGACAGAACGCAAGACTGAACAGATAAAAAAAAAAAAAACTGAAACAACACCTTGCATCCTATCTGACCACCATGGATTAAAGCTGGATACCAACAACAGAAAGCTTACAAAGTCATGGAAACTGAACAACTCTCTACTGAGTGGAAAATAAATGTGTCAAGACAGAAATTAGAAAAGACATTTAAAATTTTTCTAGAATTGAATGAAAGACAAGCTCTCAGAGAGCACAGCAGGAGTGGGGCCCCGCCCTACCCAAATCAAGCCTGGGCCTACTCCAACCCCTAAAGACAAAGACTAGTTCATGTCAAAGTCAGTTAAGCAGAGAAACGGCTTCTCAGAAATCACTGACCAGCAGTTTACTAATCTGATACTCTTGGAAAGTCCCTGCCTCCTCCTGTGCTTAGCATTTGAATCGATGTGTCATTAACATTTGCCTGTCTTCAATCAGGTCCACATATGCAAATTAGGTGAATTTTCTCCCTTGTCCTTTTCTTCCCCTTCCCCCTGTCTTGAGCTATAATGAACTGGCCTGGCCATTTCAATAAGATAACTGTCCTCCCATACAGTCTCCCCGGTTGTTTATACCCACCAGACTCATGGAAGCCAGAGATCCAGAGTACTGGGAGTGGAGGAAGGAAGAACTGAAATACAGATATAAAAGAAGACCAGTCTCCATCTTCTCAAAACTTGCTCATCATTAGCTACACTGTTGGAGGGATGAGGTTTTGGAAGTTCAGTACTCTGACGGTGTTTAAGAATTTCCAGTCCAGCCAGAAATGAACCTCATGGCATATGGGTGACTCAAGAGGTCTGAGCTGATGTCAGGGCCCACCTATCGGGCTCTACAGTGATTCTCAGGTGTCACGGTCCATCTTAGTTAGCACAGTTGGGACCACCAACCCCAGAACCCTTACTCACCAAAGTGGAGCTTCCTGCTACCTGAACTTCTCGGCGTGTCCATGCTGTTCCTCCCTTTTCCACCACTGCCTCCTTCAGCTGTCATGTACCCTTAAACTGTGGCAGTTAGATCCCAAGTGCCCTTATTTGTGGCAGCTCCTCTGTATCAGGCTTCTAGAGCAGCTCCATCTTAAGCAATGTGTTAGTGTCTCAAGACGATGCTTAGCCACATCCCTCCAAGACATGGTACCTTACTCCAAGATGCTTAGCCACATCCCTCCAAGACATGGTACCTTAGCCACATCCCTCCAAGACATGGTACCTTACTCAGAATTTCTATTTCTGGGATAAAACAGCATAGCCATCAGCAACTTGGGGAGGAAAGTGTTTATTTCCAATTACAACTCTCAGGTCACACTTCATTGTGGAGGAAGTCAAGACAGGAACTCAAGCTTAGCAGGAACCTGGAGGCAGGAGCTGATGGAGAGGCCATGGAGGGGTGCTGCTTACTGGCTTACTCCTCACGGCTTCCTTGGCCTACTTTTGTTTTTGCTTTTAAGCACCTGTCTTAGTTAGGGCTTCTATTTCTGTGAAAAGATGCCATGACCATGGCAACTCTTACAAAGGAAAATATTTAATTGGGGATGGCTTAACTGCTCAGAGATTTAGTCCATTATCTTCATGGTGGGAAGCATGGCAGCGTGGCAAGCAGACACGGTGGTGGAGAAGCCAATAGTTCTACATCTGGATCAGCAGACAGCAGGAATTGAAAGAGATACTGAGCCTGTCTTCGACATTTGAAACCAGTGACAGAGATACTGTGGGCTAGGGCATCTCTGTGACAAGCTAGAGATCTAAGTCAGAATAAGCCTCTGGGAGGATACAAGGGGAATGCTAACTGACACTCCTAGAATCAGGAGCCATGGAGACTGAAGAAGACAAGATTCCTAGTGGAGTAAGGAGAACACCAACCCACCCACAAAAACTTCAATCCAAAACTTGCCACGCCTACAAGACATGCAGGGATAAAGATAGAACAGACAGAACAGAGATTGAGGGAATGTAGAACCAATGCCTGGCCCAATCCGAGACCCACCCCATGGAAGAGAGCCAAACGATGAAACTATTAATGATACTCTGTTATGCTTTGCAGACAGGAGCCTAAAAGAACTCCACTCAGCAGCAGTTCAAAACAGATCCTGAGACTCGCAGCCAAACATTGAGTGAAGCACAGGGAGCCTAGTGGAAAAGTGGGGGAGAAGGATAAAAGGACCTAGAGATGACAAAAAGATTCCACAAGAAGATTGACAGAACTAACTAACTAGGGCCCAGAGGGGCTTGTGGAGTCTAACATGCCAACCAAGGACCATGCACAGATTGAACCTGGGTGTTCTGCATTGATATAACTGGTGGGCAGCTCAAGTTTCATATGGATCCCACTAGTAAAGAGAGCAAGGACTATCTGTGACATTCTGTGACATGGACTCTGTTGCCTGCTTTTTTTTTTTTTTTTTTTTTTTTTTTTTTTATCATTTCCGTCTGACAGGACTGCCTTGCCAGGCCACAGGGAAAGAGGACGAACGCAGTCCTGATGTGACTTGATGAGCTTAGGGCAGGAGGAACTCCTCTTTTCTGTGGAATAGGGGAGGAGGTGAGGGAGGGAGTGTGGGACTGGGGGAGAGGAGGGAGGGGGTTATGACTGGGATACAAAGTGAATAAATTAATAAAATAATTTAAAAATGCAAAGTGTCTTTCAAATTCAAAGCTTCTCTAAAACATCAAAAGGTCTTCTAAAATATCCAAAATCTCTATAAAATTCCAAAGTATCTTAAATGTGGGCTCCTGTAATTAATACATAGATAGATAGATTGATAGAAAGAGTTAAATAGGTGGGAGAAGTTAGTTAGATGATAGATAGATAAAGTTAGATAGATGGAAGAAGTTAGAAGATAGATGGTAGATAAATAGGTAACTTAAATACTTTCTTATTTCAAGAAGAAAGGCCCAGTACACAGTCACAATCACAAAAAACCAAACTCCAACAGTATAAGTAACTCAGTGTCCAGTGTGTGGAACCTACTCATGACCTTGTGGGCCCCAAAAGGCTCGGACACTTGTGTTTCTCTGGCTCTGCCATTCACAGAACATGCATCTTGACTCCTAGGCTCAGGCCAGCTCAACTCCACCTGCTGCTGTTCTTGTTGGTCACCCTGGGAGACTCTTATTCATTATCAAGTTCAGCTGCCACCATGACCATGGACCAGAGCTTCTGGGAAAAAAGACTCTGCCAGAAGATTTCATCTCAGTGATGCTGGTCTCTTCCTAGCCACCTCTAATTTCTCAGCTCCAACTGACTAACATCAATTGTCCCAGCAAAGCAGAGTGAAGTAGAAGTTTATGGTTTCTTTTACAACTTGGTTGTGTCGTGTGATGTTTTGCTGGAAACTCTCATGCAAGGGGCATGGTTTTTGCCAGCTGAAAAATGTCTGTGGGTGAACTCTGAGAAGAGACTGTCAATAGAAGCCCACAGACAATAAGGACACTTTTTTTTTTTTCAGTGCTACACTTTTGCAATGGTTCACATTACTTTGATGGTCTTCATCTTTCTACATGTCACGTCACAGAGAAATGCTTCATAAAACTTCTCACGGCACTCTGGCGGAGTCTGCTGACTGGTGCTGATTCGGCAGAGTCTTGCTGTTTCTGCTGGTTTGTGCCGCTGCTACTGATTTGTGTTGCTGTTTGGTGTTTGCTATTTGACTGGACTGCTGATATCCTGACAATGCAGAGTGGAATCACCCTAAGGAACTATGTGTAAACATGTCTACATCCCCTGCCCTTATTAACCTTTGATCTCTCCTACCTCCTACCTCTAGTCAGTGGATTGGACGGGAGGTGGAAGAGCTTAAGAATCCTAAACAAAGTAGGTTTTTGGAAAAAAAAATCTAAGCTTGTGGCAGAAGTTTAGTTTTAGTAGTTCTGGTTCCTTGTTAATCACAGCTAATTTGTCAGCCCCAGCTGACTAGAGCCACAGAGTCTGAATTCAAAATATTTAATGACATGAATGGTGTGTTTAAGAGACTCTCAAAACTTCTGTCTGAGACTTCACAAGCCAGGCATCTGTCATGTCATCTGCGTTGCCATCAGCAATCTTTCCTTCTAAGCTCTCATAGAATGGCCCACCAAGCTCTGAGCACTCTATGGGCTTTCTAGCCCAAAGTTCAAATGTGACTCGAATCAACTAAAAACACATGGCCACCTCCATCACAGAAATGCTCTACAGGCTGATACCAGCTTCTTGATGCTTCGCTGACGGAGCCATCTCATCACCCTGATTTGTTGCTGTTTGTTTTGACACTGCAAATGTAAAACATACATACCCATGGCTACAACCTCACACCATTTCCTTTTTCATTTAACTGCATATTAGATTCCATCTTAAACTTGTTCTTTTTATGTTGGGCCGTAGTATATGCATATGTCTATCATAAGCTCTTTGAAAGTCTGGGGGTCTCACACCTAAACCTGAAAGTTAAATATAAGGACAGCTTTCTTACAACACCTAATGGCTTTTGATATCCTACCAGCACATGAGGAGAATTTGTACCACTGTTAGAGAGGCATGCCGCACAACTGAAACAATATGCTCTCTGTCCTCAAAGAGTTACACATCCAAATTAAACCTCTGCCAGATGCTGCCTTGATATTTAATGACCTTGGTTGTCAAGCACTGGGAGGGAGATAAAGAGGCCCTGCTGGTTTTGGTGACCCTTTTCGATGTAACAATGTATGCTTCTTTTGCCATTTCGGTTTGTTTGTTTGTTTGTTTTAATGAGTTTGAGCTGGTTGTGTTTTATGAGTTTGACAGAAACTTATACAAACCTGGGAAGTGGAATTTTTTTTTAAAGATTTATTTATTTATTGTGTATACAGTGCTCTGCCTGCATGTATGCCTACACAGCAGAAGAGGGCTCTAGATCTCATTATAGATGGCTGTGGTTGCTGGGAATTGAATGCAGGACCTTTGGGAAAACACCCAGTGCTCTTAACCTCTGAGTCAATTCTCCAGCCCAGAAGAGGAAATCTTAATTAACAAATGCCTTCATAAAGTTGGCCCATAGGCAAGTGTGTAGGGCATTTTCTTAACTAATGACTGATGTAGAAATGTCCTACCCACTGTTGGTAGAGCCATCGTTGGGCTGGTGGTCCTGGATGGTAATTTTTTTAAAAGCAGGTTGAGCAAGCCATGAGGAGCAAGGCAGTAAGCAGTGTTCCTCCATGGCCTCTGCTTCAGTTCCTGCCTCCAGGTTCCTGCCTTGAATTTCTGCTGACTTCCCTTCCATTTGCCTAGAAATGTAAGATGAAATAAGCCCTTTCCTCCCCTGGCTATTTTTGGTCAGGATGTTTTATCACAGAAATAGAAATTCTAAGGCAGATTTGTTACTTACATATGGTTTGACATCTTGAGTAACAATATCTTCCTCTGGGTTTTTACTGGAGGATGCCAGCACAATCTGCAAACTCAGTTATTCTCGTGCCCCTTTAGATGCCACTGAGGAAGACTTTCGGTCCCTGAATAGGTAGTGTCTATTGTCCCTGCTTAGTACCAAATAAACGTTAGAACGTAGATAAGCCCTGAAGATGAAGTGACTAAAGCCACAGAGCAGACACTGAGGCAAGATAGAAACGTAGGACAAGTCATGGGGCTGTGGGAAGGAAAAGGAACCTTTCACCGGCTGAGAGTAAAGAATTCCAACCCAACAACATGTGCTTCGCTTCCTTCTCCCTTCCCAGCTGGACACCTGCAGTTTCCCGGCAATCTCACCTGAAAGCCCATCTGGAACAAAAGGACACATCCTAACCCCTGGTGCACCCCGGTGGCTCGTGGTCCTGCCGTTTTGATCACTGCTTCACTGACAGCATCTGTACTGTCACCTCATCTCAATTACTGAGACAGGGAGGGTCTGTTCTTTTGGTTTAGTTTTTTTTTTTTTTTTAATTTTAGGAGATTTTTCCCCTTTCATTTCCATCCTGACTTCAAGCAGCATTCTTAATTCCATCCTAGTTTTCCATGAATCACTTATCACTTAATTCCGGATCAAAAGTAGTTTGTTTCCCATGCTTCCAGATATTTGTTTGAAGCTGATTGACTCAAGCCTTGCTTCCCTTTTTGGTTTCATTTATTTGTTTTGTCCCTTTCAGTAGTTGAGGACTTTCCTTGCTTAGAATGCAGAGCCTCCGGCTTCTTTTCTTTAAATGGTCTTGTAATAATTTCTTCTACCCAGTTCTCTGTGGGGTTAGAATGAGTTTCGGTATTCTTGGATTAATGGTGCCCTCTTCTGTCAACATGGCAAAGACCTGTGATTCTGATGATTATGTTTTGGATGTTGTCCTCCTTGTGAGCCCAAATCTGGGAAACACTAACTCACGCAAAGATCCATCCATTCCACTGTGGACAGAATCACTGTTGGCTCAACTTAGATTGCTTCTTGATTTTTTTCTTAATTTCATCCAACTTTTCCCCAAACCATTTAAGGAAACTTGTTGTTTCTTACTTTGTAGAAACGGGGCAGGGGGCGGGGCGGGGGCTGATAGGGATAGGAGGCAGATAATAAACCAGGAGAAGAGTGGTCCGAATATATTATATACGGGTATAAAATGGTGAAAGAATAAAATTATTCACCAAAAAGAGTGAGTGATAAAACGGAGTGTTGCCATTCCCTACTTGTGGAATGTATTCTTCTTATCCCTCAAACTCATGCCCTCTAAAGCCTTATTTCTTAGGAGGTGTAACGCCATCAGAAGATGCATTAAGAACCCCATTACATTTTAGGCCGTGGTTGCTAACTGGTTACTACCTGTAGACCAGAAGATACAAAGATCCGCATTAACACGGCGATTGACTCTCAGCATCCTGAGGTAGAGCTGCGCTGCATGGTGGAAGCGGGGAGAGGCGTGCTTAGCGTTCAGGCAATACATTGGAAACTTCTGTTCACGGCTAGCATCAAGTGTCAATGGGAGACTACAGCAGCCCTGGTCTGGGAAAACACGCCAACCATGCTCAGACCTCTCATTTCTAAGGTCTGAGTCACAGGATCCAGAAAACCACCTGAGCCATCAGTAGTAGTAGCCAAGGGCAAGAAGAAATCTAAGAAAGGTACAGAGAGAGAAATGACAATTAAACACAAAATGGAGCATCAACCGCAATGGTGAGGGTTGAGGCTTACGCCAGCAATGGAATCCTTGTCCATGTTCCCCTTGAATCTTCACCCAACTAGAGTTTCTGGAAAGTTGTAAAAAGGCAGAATGAAGCTGAGGATGGAGAGAAGCTAGCTTGTGTGTGAAATACAAAGTAAGCAAGTGAACTGTACATGAAAACTGTTGGTATATGTCTCAACATAGTGTTTTTCCCCTGGTACAAAAGCCAAACAAAGACAGCTCAGGAGAGAGTAATAATGTATGGGAAAGAGGTTAAACTAGGAGGAGAAATCTAGCTTGGAGAGGGAAAGGCAACAAAGTACCTTAATTCTACCTGGCCTCCCCCCCCCCAACCCCTTCCCAGGCCCCACAACACCTGGGCATAAACCACTGCCCCCCCAAAAAATTTTTAAAAATGTAAACAGAAAACTACAAGATTCTCATGAGATTGACTGCCATTGTACTGAGCCCTCAAACATTAGCAAACTACCCTTTCCAGGACCAGGTTATTTTGCTAGTCCAAGGGGATGGTTTGCAGGCGCGGGGGAACCGGATTTGACTCCAATGACAAGCTCTCTGGGTTCAAGAAACTAAAATTTCTCATCTACTACCCTTTATGCGGCAGATAACCATGATGTTTTCTCTTAGGATTCCAGAGAATAGATAATTACAGATTGGACCACCGCCTCCCACAGCAGCACTTGCTTTCACAGATGGCCCGGCTTCAGGTCAGGCTGCTTTGACTCCTGAGGGTCACAAAGAATCTTTCCCCATGCAAGAAACCTCTGCACCATGGGTTGATCTGACAACAGCAGTCACTGCTTTTTAAAGTCTAACAGACCGGCGGCTCCGCAGAGCCATCCATCCTCCTGTATTTGTGCCTCTGCCCTATCTAGGGAGACGTTCAGAGATAGGATACAGCACTTAGTTTACCATGTTGACTATGCCAAGAGCTTTAGAAACTATTTCCTGCTTGTGCTTCAAAAGGTTTTAGAAACTGGTGTTTACTAACTTCTAATGTTTCACAATCCGCTGCCATCCCCTGTCTCCACGGGGACAGGCTCCTGTGGAACAAGCTCATCACACCTTTTAGAGCACAACTATCTAGATTATAAATACCATCTCCACACCATGTTCTAATTAATTCCTTATACCATGGTCAGAACAAAAGCCCCCACTAAGCAGACAGGGGAAGAAACAGGATGTACCTTCCGGGAGGAGCTTTGTTTGCATGTTCTCACCGGACACTTGATCCACCTTCAGGGATGCCAGACCAATTGATTGTGCCAGCTTGACGACAGAGCCTGTCACCTACCTCAGCAATCAACATCCCCAGCCTGTGTCAAATATTTCATCAGAAGAAGACACTGAGGGCTGCCACCTGCATCCCCCGCCTCTTATAAACTCTGATCCTGTCACTTCATCCTTTGCTATTCTACACCCAGGCATTACAGGGGAGATAAAAATTACTTAATATGGGGTCTAGGTATAACATTTACTGTAAAAATTCTATGTTAACTACTGTGCAAGTTCCTCCATGAGCCCTAACGATTTTTCTCCTTATTTGTCTTGTTACCTGCTTTTTTCTCACAGGTTCGATATGAGGACTTCGCTATGCATGCGGTAGAATGAGATGCTAATGCTCTTTTACAGTCTAGGAGATTTGTTGCTGCGCTTTTTCTAGATAGTAGGACCTGTATGTCAGCTTAAGCTACCTCTCTAATTCAACAGGTACCCACTGTTAACCATGTTCATTTCCTGACTCAAATCTTCCCTTGGCACTGATTCCTCAGGATAGAAATGATCAAAGTTTAACAAATACAAGTAATGCTTTAGAGAAAGTTATCTTTTACGTAGAGACTCAGATTCAAAATATGAGATTCGTCTAACTACTTCATGCCATGCTGATTATAAATAGACTTACCTTATTCATCTACCCTATAATGGGTCAGAGCTGTCTTGAGATCAGATACAAAACCACCTATGCAGTGTTTAACACAGTCCACAGCTTGCTATTAACATGTGGACTCTATATCCGTAGTCATCTTCAAATGTCTAAAGGTCTTCTATATCTTCTTCCCAGTGAGAGATTGACACCTCGTTTAATTTACTGGAAAGGAGAGGTGCTGGCAGCAATCGCATGCTGGATTGGCAGAAGCAAGCAACGGATTTTCCTGTAGGCAGCCCACACATTTGCGTGGCTGACAAATGAGTGTATCCATGGTTTAGGCAAGGCCCCAAGGATTTGCCTCAAGACTCCTTATTGTTGCTGTACGGCCTTTCTGTGCTTGTCTCACATATCCGGCTGGCATGGCAGAAACCCTCACTGCCTAATGCTCCACTCTGTTGGGCAGATTTCCTGCAGGTTATATAGAAGATGTACCTTCATGACATAGTGTTGTCTACACTAATCGATGATTTCATAATCTCTAATAGTGATTTTAAAGAATCTCTGACTTGATTCAAGTAATCTTAAAGCTCTCCTGCAGTAGTGCAAAAACTGCTGAGAGCTCTGTGGATCTTCATATGTCAAGCACTTGATTTACACCAAGAGGGAAAACAAGATTGAAACAGATGAATAATCAAGGAGATACATTCATTCTAGGTTTAGTCCAAGGATATGGCCCAGGTGTACACCACAATAAGAAAGACCATACGAATATAAGAACAAAAGCTAAATGGTTATCTGTACAAGACAAGAGAGACACCTGTCTCTTAGAAAAGCCTTGACATTAAAAAAAACAAAAACAAAAAACTTGCTTTGAACACATAATGTACATTTGAAATAAGAAAAAGGCAAAACTTCCGCTTTGAGCTCATACTGAGCACATAGATAAAACCGCTGCTTCCAATTTATAATAAACAAAGTATCTAGTTAGATACTCAGATCAATAGTCCTACTAAAACTCTCTTTTTGTGTAATGGTTCTCTCTATTTCTGAATGAGGTAACTTTTTTCATATCTAGAGAACCTTTGCATTAGATCTTTAAAAATCCAAGACAGAATTAAACAGTTGTTGAAAGCCATCTGCCTCATCCAAAAATGTGTCTGTCTGTCTGTTTATATGTCTGATTGTCTGTTTTAGGATTCTGCCCTTGTCTGCCTAGGAACCTGTGACATCGTTGGCTACCTGCCACAGGGTGTCCCCTGCCCAGAACTATATAAAGGAACAGACCCACCTACCTCTCTCTCTCTCTCTCTCTTTCTCTCTCTCTCTCTCTCTCACTCTCTTTCTCTCCCTCCTCCACTCTCTTCCTGTCTCTCTTACTCTCTTGTTTTTTGCTTGTTCTCCTCTTCCTCTCTTGCTGTGCCTGTCTCCCTGTCTCCCTGTCTCTCTGTCTCTCTGGGGCACCCCTCTCACTTCCCTGCTCTCCCATGCTAATATAATAAAACTTCCACATATCATATCTGTTGCCTGGCCTCTTATCTTTTACTCATTAAAATTGGTGCCATGACTGGGATCCAAACTCAAAGGGCCAATCTATTGTCTTCACAGTGGGAACTTTACTGTCTGCAACAAGTTGCGTTCACCGTTCACTAAGTACATTGCTCTCCCTCTGCTCCTGGCTCTCACTAGCCTAGCTGAAAGTTGTGCTTGGCCCACGCCACCTGTAGGGCCGCTTTCCTGGCATCCGCTGCTTTGCAACAACCGGCTTTTCAAGATTGTCACTGAGGTAAACAGATGCTCTTTTTGTCTCGGTTTGCCCCCAGCCCTCGGGAGCCCTGCAGCCTAGACTTGGGCCCTAGAGCACTCAGGGTCTGGGCTTTTGGCCCCTAATTTCTGTACCTGGGCAGGGTTTGGGAGCTAGCTGGAGCCAGGAGAAATGACGTTAATGCACTACTGTGTTGTGTAGCTTTTTAGAGCCAGGGAAGACCAGAGGCAGAGTCAGCATTCTCTGCTGTGACTGGCTGCAGGTCTCCAGACCAATGTTTGACAGCTGCGCTTCCTTGCTGAATCCTGGGCTAAGAGAATTACATATGCCATGCTATCTGCTAAAAAACCTGGCCTCATTTCTGTAAAACTGTAATTTTCCAACTCTTAAAAATAAAATTTGTCTCTAATTTCTTTTTTCTGTTCAAAAAACAAACAAATAAATAAACAACAAACAACGACAAAAATAAAACCCCAAAACTTAAGATTACACTGTAAACACTTATCTAAGGATTTATAATTTGTTTACTGGGTATGACGTTTAGGCCATATGACATAAAACAACATTTATAAACCTTCTTAATCATAATTAATCCTCTGTTTATCTCCTTCTAGATAAAGAAACCAACAAGTCTCATTTTATTGTGCCCTGGTTCAAAATGTTTCTTATTTCAAGGTTATAAAGGTCTATTCAAATTAACAGGATGATGCTGTTTCTCCCTGGTGCTCATGCAAGCCTCTTGGCCAACTGATCTCGTATAATGTTCTGCTGTATTAACATTCATTTGTTTACAGTGCTAAAACTTTATTATCGTGTTCTACTTTCATTCTCAAAGCCTAAAAATTATTTCTAAGCAAGTATATTTAGCCTTGTATTTTTTTTAACTAATCTATAATATAGCTGCAGACTTTTATAAGCTATGAAATTTTTATAAACTAAATCATACAGGAAACTGTTCTGCTCTCTTTTTAGGGACTGTGTTTATGCTTTTTGAGGCTCCAACTTAACAGGGATTCTTGTAAGCTACAGAAAATCCACCTCTCAGGTCAAATGGAATCTAGGTAAGTACTCTTAATCAACAGCCTAAGTTTCTCACCTGTCTCCAAGGGTGGGATTCCTCCCCTTTCTCTAGTTTTGGTACTTCCCTATTGGCCAACACCAACGGATTGCTGAGTCTTCCCCTCTGGTTGACATAACTGCTTCCTGCCGTTCTGGCCAACCTACATCCAAACCCTCATCTAGAACCTTCTCCCTTGGGTGAGATACCCCTCTACCAGCACGGTTCAGTCTCCCTCCCCTCTCATTCATGTTTGAAACCCTAGCGCTCGGGAACCATGGCTGCTCTTGGGCCATGCCCTTGGTCTCTGACCAGCACTGATGAGCTGCTAGAACAGTTGTCCCAATCTCATTGAGTGAAATCTTGCTCAAGGGACACCCTGACAGGTCACTGACTTCTACTCTCCCCATGGGAACACTCCATTCTCACCGTCCCTTCAGGCTTCTCTCTGGGATTGTCTTCTTGAGAATTTCAAATCCCTATGCCCACGTTAAGGGGATGCTAAGCTTACACGCCTCTTCAGCCAAACCTGGACAGATCCAAAATGAAGTTTCTTAATTACTGCCAGCAATCAGGTGAAATAGAAGGAAGCCCCCCTATGTTCAAATCTTTCCTCTTCTTTGCTCTCCCAAGAGTTTCAAATATACACCTAACGTAAAATGAAAGGAACTTCCCTACATTCCAGCTTTTCTCTTCTTCACTCCAAAACTTGCATCTCTGCTCGCTCTCCCAAAAGTTTTAAAATGCACACCAAAAGGACATTTTCTCCCTAACCTACTAACTTTGTCCTCCACCCACATATATTTCCCAGTATCCTGCCAGACTTCCTACATCCAGGACATTGGTAAAGCAGCTACCTACAGTTGCTCCAGTCCAACCTCACAGATCCTGCCAGTTGGCCCAGCCTTGTTCCTCCCAGCTGGGCCTGCATTGTTTCTCCTAGCCACAGATGTTCTCAGACCGTGGGCCTCTAATGCAACTGCCTGATCTTCCTGGACCTAGCCAACATGTCAGCCTTTCAGTCCCTACTGTGAGCAGGAAGTAGCCAAAGATGATTGATTTCTTTACCCCTTATCCATTTACAAAAGGCTGAAATGGTGTGCTCCAAGTTCTCCCAGCACTCCTCGGTCCCTATCTGCTGCAGGACATGACTAACATACCATGCTCTCTACCCTGAACTTTCCAGGGCAGAGTTTTTCCTTCCCCTTCACCATATAATCTGGACACATTTTTACTCTTGCTCTTTTCTCTCTCTCTCTCTCTCTCTCTCTCTCTCTCTCTCTCTCTCTCTCTCTCTCTCTCTCTTTCTTTTCCCTTACATGGCAACCAAAACCTGCTTCCAACCTATATTTATATACTTTAATCAACCTTATATGAAAAACAACCCAATGTCTTCATTTCTTTAATTATAAGAAAGGGGGGAAATGTTAGGATTCTACCCCTAGCAACCTGTGACATTCTTGCCTACCTGCCACTGGGCATCCCCCTGCGCAGGATTACATAAAAGGACAGAGCCACCTGCCTCTCTCTCTTGCTCTCCCTCCTCCACTCTCTTCCTGTCTCCCTTCCTTTCTTGTTCTCCTCTTCCTCTCTTGCTGTGCCTGTCTCCCTGTCTCCCTGTCTCCCTGTCTCTCTGTCTCCCTGTCTCCCTGTCTCCCTGTCTCCCTGTCTCCCTGTCTCCCTGTCTCTCTGTCTCCCTGTCTCCCTGTCTCCCTGTCTCTCTGGGGCACCCCTCTCACTTCCCTGCTCTCCCATGCTCATATGATAAAACTTCCCCATATCATATCTGTTGCCTGGCATCTTTTTTTGCCTATATGTATGCGTGTATGAATATATATATATATATATATATATATTTACATACATGTGAATGAGTGGTGTCTTTGGGAACTCCCTTGTTTTTTCTATTGCTTGTATGTGTGCATGTGTATGTAAGGTTCATGAAAATCTGTTTGCTTTGTCTGGCAAATGTGTATACGTTTTTGCATGCTTCTAAATTTAGTAAGTAGTAAGCAGTCCAGAGTGGTTTTTTTTTTTTAAAGATGTATTTATTATGTATACAGTGTTCTGCCTGCATGTATGCCTGCATACCAGAAGAGGGCACCGGACCTCATTATAGATGGTTGTGAAGTACCATGTGGTTGCTGGGAGTTGAACTCAGGACCTTTGGAAGAGCAGTCAATGCTCTTAACTCCTGAGCCATCTCTCCAGCTCCAGTGCAGAGTGTTTTATCTACCTTCTTAATTAGCTTCCAGCAAGCCACTCCTAACTGCTAAGTCATCAGGTCAAAGGGAACTGAGGTTCTTCCTTTTACAATCCCCCATCTCTCACCACTTGGCTTAGCTGATTAAGACCTTAAAAGTTGCCGGGGCATGGTGGCGCACGCCTTTAATCCCAGCACTCGGGAAGCAGAGGCAGGCAGATCACTGTGAGTTCAAGGCCAGCCTTTTCTACAAAAGCAAGTCCAGGCTAGCCAAGACTGTTACACAGAGAAACCCTATCTCAAAAAACATTAAAAAAAAAAAAAAAAAGACCTTAAGAGTTAAGGTATAAATAGCAAGGCCACTAGCCTGAAAGATGAAGAGAAACACCAACCACCAGCTGGCCATTCACCAACACTGAAGCCCACCTTGGTTTACCCTATGTGCTGCAGCTGGACTCTAGCCGGGAAGCAGGCTGGCAGGGCTCTTGTTCTTTTAGCTGATAAATGTGAAATATAACTTTTAAATACCAATGAAATATGAGATATGAAACATAATATAAAATATGAAATATGCGCCACACAACAGTTATTATATGGAGAAGTTTATTATACGAGCCTGGAGAGAGAAGGAAAAGGGACCCCAAAGAGAGAGAAACAGAGACAGAGGAAGAAGAGAAACAAGAAAGAGAGAGGGAGAGAGAGAGAGAGAGAGAGAGAGAGAGAGAGAGAGGAGAGAGAGAACAGAGCAAGAGAGAGTGGTAGGTGGATTTATCCTTTTATATATACTCCTGGGCAGGGGCTCACCCAGTGACAGGTAGGCAATAATGTCACAGGTTGCTAGGCAGACTGGGGCCAAATCCTAACACTAACTGTGTGGCTTCTGATGGCATTTACCATGAGCTGGTAACTGAATGGGGAAATGAGGAGATGTGAATGTCATCCTGGTTCCCAGAGCCAAACCTGCCTGGGGTGCTACAACCAAAGATGGTTGAACTATCCCATTAGGAAAGGGTCTGCTCAGGGATAGTCCCTGATACTGCTTTGTCTAGGGACACCTGTTGAATGTCACTTCGTTATATCTCCACACTTCCCCTGTGCAGCATGTTCCAGGAACCTGGTGCTTCACACGTGCGAAGGGTCCTCCTACAGATGTTTACAGGGCTTCTGCAGGTGTTTCTCGTTAAATCCCCTTCAACAAAGACACAAAGCTGTCAAGGTCTTTCTCTTAGCCTGGGCTGTTGGGTTTAAACAGATCTCCAACCATCTTCTGAGCGGCATGCCCCGTACAAGAAGACGGCCCTTTCCCATCCTGTAACCAGGGTGCCACAGGCAGCGTAGCCAAGTGGCTTTCAGAGCTTCCTGGAAATTTTTATGTAGCTTTTCCTCACCTGCTTTGAAGCTTTCGCAATCGTCTTTGGCAACAACTTAAGAGAGACCTTTGAGGAAGCACCATTGAGAGCCTCTGGCAATGCCAGCTTCCCCCCCCCCCCCCCCCCCCGCCCCAGCAATGCCAGTTTCTCCCCCACCCCCCGCCCCCGCTACTTCTCCACCCCATGCTTTTTTATTCCTGGTCCCAATTTATTCAGCTGAGCTATGAGTTTCCACAGAGCAGAAATATGGCCATTAGAAACAAAACATTCCCTCATCAACACAGGGGGAAAAAATAACAGCTTAGATTAAAATGTCTGCAAAGAACTCGGGAG
The DNA here is from genome assembly GCF_903995435.1 of Acomys russatus. Classification (NCBI taxonomy): domain Eukaryota; kingdom Metazoa; phylum Chordata; class Mammalia; order Rodentia; family Muridae; genus Acomys; species Acomys russatus. Next base: position 8,334,422 of record NC_067144.1, on the reverse strand, counting down.
ACTTAAAACTTTACTTATTCAAACCAACTTGTGGTCCACCCCATCCCCCACCCTGCTTCTTGTCCCCACCCTGGCTGACCTATTTGCTTGCAAATATAAGCACCCAGTGCACTTCTTGGTTAGGGGCCATTTTTACTGCCCAAGGTCTTGTTGTAACCTTGCTCCTGTAGTTGGAAATCCAGTCCATTCAAATTTTAACTGAAATAAAGCTGAGAGCAAGGGTCTGAGGGGGCTTTGCCTTCATGGCAGCCATCATGTTCCTTGTTTTCCCTCCTTTTATTAACACTAATGTTAGGCAACAAACGTTTCATTTCTCTCTGTGCTACCATATTCTGTTGTTGGAGCTGTAGACTGTTAATGCCATGCTAGGATTCCAAATCCCATAGATCTACGTCTATTTTCTACATTCTCGGGATGGAGAGAGCCAATACAATCACTCTCTTCCTCTCATCTCATTTCTGTAGCCTCTTGAAATTGAGCCAGGCAGGTTAGCCTCAGCTTTGCCGTTCCCTTATTAGCAAAGTCTTGCCTAGGAAGTTCTCTACCAATGAGACACAACAGACATCTAAAGGTCCCTGCTTCCTGTCTTTGCTACAGGTCCTGCAAATGGTTGAAAGAACCCAGATTCCACCCCCTGAAACAAAATTTTCCACTTCGGCTTCAAACAAAGACATTCAGAGGCCTGACTCTGTTGAGAGAGATTCGATTCCTCCCCACGGACCCCCAAGGAAACCAGGTTGGTTGGCTGCCCAAAAGCAAGTAGTAAACAACCGTGGCCCTTGGGCACGTAGGAAGAAACAAGCTCAGCATCTGTTTCTAAAGACAAAGTGATTGCCAAGAAGCTTAACTGTGATCCTAGGACAAAGCCAGGGATATCTATCAGAAATCAAAAGTACCTAGTAGGCAAAAAGAAAATATTTACGATGCATAGCATCCAGTCAAAAATTACCAGGCACACACATAAAGAATAACATTATGCTGTTTCCAGGAAAGAGGATACAGCTGGAGATGGTTATATAAAGTGAATTAAGCCAATTTCAGAAAGAAAAACATTGTATGTTTCTCTCATTTTTGGTTCTTAGATTTCACATGCATACATAAGGTCATGCATTATGCAACATGAAAGCAGAAGCAAAACCATCTAAGGGCCGGGCGGTGGTGGCACACGCCTTTAATCCCAGCACTAGGGAGGCAGAGGCAGGCAGATTACTGTGAGTTTGAGGCCAGTCTGATCTACAAAGTGAGTCCAGGACAGTCAAAGCTACACAGAGAAACCCTATCTCAAAAAACCAAAACAAACAAACAAACAAAAACATCTAAGGAACAAAGGGATTGATAGGAGGAGGAGGGGCAGATAAGAAGTGGGAAGAGAACACTCTCAATGATAATATACACTTGTATTAAAATATTTTCATGTAATATAGCATCACAGACAATGAATACACACTATGGAAGTTTTTAGAAGCTACAATTTACTACGTCCACCAAGAGGCAAGAAAATAGGTTATGAAATGAGAAGGAAAATCAGTTTAAATTAACTAGAGGTAATACACTTGGTAAAATCTGGAGACTGAGATGATCTTTTTTTTTTTAAGTTGCTAAAACCATGTTTTAAATAGTCAGGAAGCTGAAGAAAAGATTAAATCTTCAGTAGCCCAAATGAAAATTACTCAATATAGGACTAATGATATATTTAACATTATTGCAGGGGTGGGGGTGGGGAGAGAGGTTACTGACACAAATACTACAAATTACCCAACGTGAAACAGAAAAAAAAAAAAAGAGAGAGAGCATTTAAAACAGAAAGAACCATTGAGTATTGGGATAGGCTGAAGTTAACATTCATGGAATTATCCCACAAGAGGGAAAGAGAACAAGAACATCTTTGAGGAAATGCTACTTTTCAATTGCTGTGATAAGACACCATGACCAAGGCAACTTATAAAGGAAAATGGTTAGTTACAGCTCACTGTTTCAGAGCATTAGAGTCCATGATGGAAGAGTAAAGGCATGGCTACAGGAAGAGCTGAGAGCTCATATTTTGAACCACAAATAGGGAAACCCCAAGGCCTAGTCCTGTTGCAGGGAATTTGATCCCATTGTGAAACTTGAAACTGTGAACTGTAAAATCTGCTTCTTGTTTGGTGTGGCTGAGCCCTAGCACACATCTTTAATCCAAGAGCTTTTTGCACAAAGTGTGCAAGACGGAGCCGCTAAGGAAGTGCGTGCAAAGAGTTCCCAGGCACCTGCCTGGGAAGTGGAGAAGTGCCATTTAACATCTAACAAGTCACAGAGCCCTTTAAGCAGATACCAAATGATTTTAGCAGAACAGATGGTAGCAGTACATTTAAATGGCTTATCTGAAGTCCATAAAACTCTTTGAAACGGACTTAAGACATAGCACTATCTAATGGCAACTGATCTGCCCCAGGAGATGGGATTATACTCCCCTGAGCAAATGACAAGGAAAAAAAGAAAGAACAACAACAACAACAAATTAAATTGTAAGCAGCCCTGGCACCTTTCCTCTCTGTAGTCTGTAGTCTTTGTAGTAGATTTTAGAAGCCCCCTCCCCTTCTCATATAAGAAGGCCCTCAGGCCAGACCCCGGGGTCGTTTTTCTGAGACCTTTGAATCGGGGATCAGATGCGACCCAACACCCCAGGCTGAATAAAAGATTCTCTTGTTTTTACAGCGGTCTTGATTTCTCTTGTTCTTTTGGGGGGGGGGGGATCAATCTGGGTGTAGCAACAGGATTAAATAAAGTCAACCCTAGGTCAATAGGCAGAACAAGAAATCAGCAGACAGGGATTAAACAGAAAAGGACATTGAGAGAAGGGTATTAAAGACATTGTGGAGAAGAACAGAAGCTTTTGGCTTTTAACTTTTGGGCTTTTAACTTTTTCCATCCGGTATGCCAGTTGAGTGGAAAGTTTTCCCCCCCCCCCCCTCTGGGATATCAGCTAAGTAGGAAGGTCAGCTGGATTCTTTCTCTGCCTCTCTGAGCTAGTAGGCTTTCACCCCAGCATCTGGGACCTGAGTCTTTATTGGTAAAATTCAAATGTTTGCAATTTTCTCTTTTAATACAACACACTCCCAGTGACATAGCTCCCCGAATCAGGCCACCCCTCCTAATCCCAAACAGCTCCACCAAGTGGGACCAAATATTCAAATATATGGGGGCTATTCTTCAAACCACCATAGGAGATAATAGCCAAAGCCCAAAAGCAAGACAAAGACATCCATTTTGACTACAAAACTTAAAACATCTACACACACAAAGGGTAAAAGGAACAGCATAATTTTGACCCTGTTCCCCCTCTCCCAAGCTGACACACTGCCACACACAAATGATTCCAGGGTCCCTTGGTTATTACAGAGGGAGGAGAGAATTGGAGGCAAACGTCAGTTCACTTCCATCCTTGGACTTTTTATGGGTGACACTCTATAATTTTGCCTTATGAATGCCAAGGCTCAGTTGGAGAACAGGGGTGTGCTCACAGAAACCAGCCTGCAGATCTCGCAGTAGCTTTGAATTCATATGAGCAGGAAGACAAGCCAGTAGCCATCACTCTGTCAGCAGTCAGTGGTCTCCCTGGCTCACACCTGTCTGGCTTCCACTTTCTTCCTTAATGCTCACCTTGGGCCCTCCCCCAGGCCAGAGAATGGGGCCAAGCCGATAATTATCCACAAAGGGAACATCTGCCCCTGCCCAACCCCAGTCTTCAATCTTGGACACAACCAAACACTAACCTTCCCTGAGATGGGAATGCAGGGCCAGAGAAGCAATTAATTAATCATAACGGGAGCATCTAGCTTTGGCCAGGCCCAGTGGTGAAGCAGCCTTGGTGCATTGCTTATGAGTACCATAGGCTAGAAGGAAAGCCCCTTCATATATAATGTGTGTGTGTGTGTGTGTGTGTGTGTGTGTGTGTGTGTGTGTGTGTGTGTAGCCTAGTCGTTGGCTCTGCTCACTGTGAGCAGTCATGAAGCCAGAGACATTGCTGAGCCTTGGAGCCCAACACGTGCTCCATATCCAGCCTCAGTCCCCAAATGGTGAAGAAGCAGTCTGATACAGTGCGACACTGACTTCAACTTTCAGCTCAGCTCAACTCGAGAAGACAATAGCAGAGTCTACAGTGGCTACTAAGTAGTTCAGCAGGAATCCAAAGACCAGAGCAAACAGTGAAGACCTACTGGCGTCAAAGAGCACAAGTGGAGGCTAGAAAGGGTCGCCGATTCTTTCAGGCGCCTGTGGCAGAACACAGAAGACAGGCGGTAGACCACACCAATGAAAGAAATAATGAAGTTGTAAAAGGTAACCTCTGGAGAAATGGAAATAAGTGAAATGACCAATAGTGAATTTGGAATAGTTCCCTTAGGGAACAATAAAGAACGACTCAAAGATTCAGATATAAGATTAACGATTTGTTGAAATTTTCTTTAAGCATCAAAGAATCCTGCTGCTGAATGGCCATAGTAGGTTCGTTTCAGTTGAAGATGTCCAATATTGTGCAGAAAAGAAGCAGCAAATGTGGTCGTTTCTTACTGTTCCAGATCTTACAACAAAGACTTTAATTACCTGTCCCTAGGGAAAACATTAGCTGTAGGCTTTTCATTTATGCGGGGTGTATTTTTCTATATCTAATCTGTTGAGAGTTTTCACGATGAAAGTATATTTATTGTTAAGAAATGTTTTTATCTACGTCTAAATGGGAGGAATAACATTTTAATCGATAAGTAATATGAAATTAACGGTAAATAGAAATAAGAAAATTAGAGCCCCGAGAAATAGAGAATACTGTGTGGGAGCTAAGGATTTTAATAGAAGACATCAGCCACAGACTACTCAAGACAAAAAAAAGTATCAGCGGATGTAAAGATAGAATATTTGAAATTATACCGCCAGAAAAGTGCAAAGAGCACTAGCTGAGCAAGCCCGGCTTAGAGCTCAGTCCCAGAAAGTCATGTAAAGGGCTGGACTAGGTGGTGCGTATCTGTAACCTCAGAATTCCTACAGTGAGACAGGATGTGTGTGGGCTAGCTAGCCTGGAGTACGCAGCGTGGCAGGAACCAGACAATTCCTGCCTCCCTGAAGAAAGGCCACGAGACAAAAGAATAATTGTGCCTGTAATTCCAGCAGCCTGCCAGAGGTGGGGGAAGAGAAAGAGAGGGTAGAAACTGGAGGAAAAGGGGGACACCTGAAAAAGAAAAAAAAAGAAGAAAAAGAAAAAAAGGGGGTAATCCTGGTCAGGTTTCAGAACTGGTACCGCCGGCAGCCTCCCTATGTCCCTTGTCAACAAGAGTCTGCTTGCTCTCAAGACAGCACCTTGGCCTTGAGTTGCACTTATCTTGTTTGCTCCCTTGACATTTGCATTTGTTTTCTTCTAGGCCGTTATGAACTTGTGCTCAAGAATATAACACTGTTGCCCAGGTCAGTGCTACTGAAAATACCCTTAAGTAGACAGGGCTGACTCATCTTCCCAGGCTTCCGTTTCATAGAGGACAGAAGACAGGCATCCAGCAGGTGCTCAGGTGCTCACTGTACTCAATGGCTTTTCTCTTTCCATTAAAATCTGTTCCCCAATTAATCCCGAGGCAGACCGAGTGTGAGCGTGGGAAGGCACCCTGACACAATAAGGCCCTTTCCACTCTCCTGAACACATGCCAGTCTTCCAGCCTACAGGATGAACTTCGGGAATCAGAGCGCTCCTGCTTCCCAAGAGAGGGAAAACCCAGCCTGGAGTCATAATGCAGGTCACAGTGTATCCTGGAGGCTATCCTGGGGGTCATGAACCCTCCCGGAAGAGCTGGGAATAAGGTAACAACAGTCCCTGAGACCTGGAATGCCTTTCCCCAGCCCCACCAGGGTCTGGCTTTGGCATTAGGGGCCAGCTGTCAATGTGGGCTCAGCAGAATAAGAAGTTGTGAGGGAACACAGAAGAACATTGTCTAAGACACCCCCACAGGCTGGGATGTCAGTAAAGTGAGCCTGACAGCCGGGGTGGGGGGTGGGGCTGGTGGAGTGGGGATGGGAGGGCTAGGGGAAGGTGAGAGGGGTGAGGGAGGGCATGGAGATTCAGGTGTGCCTCTTTCTTTGAGGCTTGCTTCTTTTCTCCTTACGATTAGCAAAGAAACTGATAGCACCATTTCCCACCTCCTCATAGACCCAGATTCCATGAGGAACAAGGCGGCTCTAGACACAGATGGAGCTTACCGCCGACCAGCTCACCCATCCAGGGGGAAGGTCCTCAGGCAGGAGGCCACTGGAAATTTATGGCCAACTATTTCTCAGTAACTTCTGCTTTCAAGCCCCATTCTCCTGAGATCCAAACAGTACTTCTCTCTCATTATGGAGCTCATAAGGCCAAAGCATTGGATGCAGGGCCAAGGATGGAGACGCCTCAGTGTTCTCTGGCTGACCAGTGGGACTCAGGTGAAGAAGTGGCTGCCTAGGGTCCTGTCCTCCTGAAGGAGAAGCCCCATAAGCCTCAGCATCCAAGGCTCTGGGTACCAGAGCCCTAGCTGGGTAGCAGGCACCACCCTGGAGCAGCCTGTTGCCCATCCCCAGCTCAGGAAGCTGCAGCTGAGAAGCTAAAGAGAAGGCAGGGGTGTGGAGGGAGGCAGGGGTGTGGAGGGAGGAAGTGTCAGGCGTGATTTGTTAAGGGCTAAAATGTGTAAAGTACCTCAAAGTGTGTGGCTTTGACAACAGAAGTGTACTGTCCTGACTTTTCTAGAAGCTAGGACTCCCAGGTCGAGGTTAGTCCCTCTGAGGACTGTAAGGAGAATCTGCTCCAGGCAGCTTCCTCGGCTTCTGGCACTCCCTGACATTCCTTGGCTTGTACATCACCCCAACCTCACCCTTCACCATTACATAGAGTTTTCGCTCTGTGTGCCTGTGTCTAGATTTCCCCTTTTTATGAGGACACTAGTCATACTGGAGGGGTAGGGGTGGGGTGCCCACCTGGCCCACCCTACTGCAGCGTGACCTCATCTTAAATAATTAGATCTGCAATGATTCCATTTCGAAAAGAGGTCTCATTCTAAGTCCTGGGGTTAGGAATTCAATATTAAGGATGTGGGGAGACACCCTCATCCTGAAAGTGGGCAGGTCAGGGAAAAAAAAAAAAAAAAAAAAAAAACCTAACCCCTCTTCAAAACCCCTGCCCTTCCTCAGGACTCTCCTCTGAACACTCTGGGTTATACCTTAGAAACACTATTATGCTGAGAATCCAAGGCAGTGGTTCTCAACCTATGGGTCACGACTCCTGTGAGGGTCAAACAATCATTTTACAGGGGTCGCCTAAGACCATGAGAAAACACAAAGATTCACACTACAATTCAAAACAGTAGTAAAAGTGCAGTAATGAAGCAGTAATGAAAATAATTGTATGGTTGGAGGTCCCCAGGACAGAAGGGATTATATTAAAGGGTCACAGCATTAGGAAGGTTGACAACTACTGGTCTAAGGGTTCTGATGTGCAGAGCAAGTGCCTCTCTTTTCCTTGCTGTGTTCCATTTCTCCTCTCCCCTGAGGTGTAGGGCGAATGACAGCTTCATTACTAGTATTTAGCAAGAGTAAAGAGAAAAAATAATCAACGAACTGTCAATATTTCCGAGAGTCTGTCCTTCACAATAAATATATACACTTTTTCCTGGAGTGTTGAAGAGGGAGATTAAAGCCGGAGACCCCTGAAGGAGTGTGGAGGACTTGGCGTTCCAGATGTGTCGCCTTGGGACACATTCCCTTTAGCAAATATGAAGAAAAGAGGCATATTTTTGAAAAAGGCATTTATTTTAAAATCTGTACATAGTCTTTGGATAATTTAGAATTAATAGGTATATCTTTACAGTTTCTGACACAAACCCCGAACCAAGAGCAACAGTAGATTTGATTGGCAGAAGGAATCAACAGGATCCTATGATTTAGGATGCATAGATGGCTACCGAAGTCAATGCCCATTGTAGACAGAGGCTTTCCTGTAGCGTTCAGTCATGAATTTTAAATTACCTATTGCAAATGTGAAACACCTCACCAGACTAATGGTGATACCCACATCCATCTTGTATTCCACTTTAACTCAGGCCTCGGTATTTACAGAGCACAGAGAAAGTCTTAACATCAGAATCATATTACACTTTATTAATTTATTCCCTCACATTAATGGTTAAGAACTAGAATCTACCCAGTGTAGTCTCCATCTTGAATGGACCTCTTGCTGACAGAACCTTGCTCCCCACCCCCACCCCGTGCACTCCATCCGCAGTCCTGACGGGCTATCATGAACAGGTGAGATCAGCACGTGAGGCAAGCCAGGAAGTCCCTAGACCCATCCCACTAGCAGCCAAGCAGCCTGTTGCTCCGATGCTCCAGGCACCCTTCAAGCAGAAACAGACCTAAGGTAGAGGCAGCCAGGCTGAGTAGTCTTCTGGGTGCTGCAAACGGTGGGGCAGTTGTCTCACAACAGAAAGGGTCCCCTGCTCCTCTCTACTGTTCTCCCTTGCATCAAGGCCTGGCACTGGTGTGATCACCACACTAGTGTGAACACAGAGGGAGTAAACAGTCTAGCCATATGCTTTTCTGTGATCCTCACACATGCCAGCCATATGCTTTCCTGTGGGCCCTTCCTGCACAACCCTGTGAGGTAGGATTGTCACCCCCCATTTTCCGGATGTAGAAACCAGAGGCTCGAAAAAGAGACTCTGTGTAAAGCAAAGTGGCACAGTGAGGAAGCAGGGTCAACCTGAAAACCCAGGGCTTTTCACTCCAGGCCTTCTATTGCCCACATAAGGCAAGAGGTCAGCGGTAAACAAGTGTCTAAGACAGTGGGTCTTGCAGCTCAGACACTGGAGCTCTCGTGAGCATACAGCCCAGCCTTGGGAGGAGTCCAGTGGATTGTGTTTTAGTGACCATGATTCAATAGCATTAATTTTCACCATAAGTCATTGACCCAGGGGCCGGGTAGGCGATTGTGGTTTCCCACCAGGTAGAGAGGTCTCAGAAAATCCTTAGAAGAGTATGCTTGCGAAACACAGTGGGTGCTTCCTACCCAGAAACCAATGCCACTTCCTTGCAGGGGGTTGGCAGAGAGCAGGACACTCTGTGGTTGCACGCTTCACACCTTGTGAGAATCAGTTATGATTAAGATTCTACCCTGAGTCCTAGAAAGCATATTCCCCATGCCCTGAGAGACCTTTCATGGGGGAGGGGAGGGTCCCAGAAGGTCAAAGAAGTTGGGATTAGGACATTTGTCAGGTAGAACATTATTAAAAAATTAATTTGGCAGGTAAAGAGTGCTTTAAGGGAGGTTAACGGTACCGATTAGAAGAAAAGTTAGGGAGTAGACATTTAAAAAATAAAAATAAAAAGAACCCCAGCCAGTCTGGCTCACCTGGTGCCTACTGTGGGGGCCACATTGGGTGCCCCATGGGTGTAGGAGATTCCTAACAAAAATATCTTCATCTTCTAACAGATCTGATTGAATGAAGATCAATGATAACAGAAAAGAGGAGCACACAGATCTTCTGACTGACATGGCGTGTGCTTCCTCCTCCTCCTCTAAGACCTTTCCCAGTGCCCCTCCTGAGTATACAGTAGGGCGCCTCTCTGAAGCTGAGTCTGCTGGGGACACGGAATGTTTGCATCCTAGCTGCCTGTTAGAAGTTTTTCTCTCCTACTCTACTGCGAATGGGTTGAAGACAGGACAGGAAGTTCTGTACTTTTCTGTCTCCACATCAAGTGTGAAGTGGGCTACTCCTGACCCTTTGATCATAAGCGCCCAGGGATCAGCCCAGGCAGACGTGGTGACAACAGGAATATGTGCCCAGGGGAAGACCTTTGGCAGCAACTCTAGACTTTGCTCTAGAGTCACTGAGCATGCTTCTCTGTCCTGTCCCCAGTGTTTGCTTCTCCTCACACCCCTACCTCCAACCCCACTCCACTCCCCCCCACCCCCCAGCCACCCTGCATCTGGCACAATTTGTGGTTTAGGAGAGTTTCTTTAAGATGTGAAATCCATACCTAGGGGGAGATTTCAAGCCACAGAGGATGCTGGTTTGTGGGAATGCCATCATTCAGTTGAGAGAGAGAGAGAGAGAGAGAGAGAGAGAGAGAGAGAGAGAGAGAGAGAGAGAGAGTGTCTAGTTTTGGCAACCCTAGTGAACAATTGGATCTTTCCCCTATCCATGTGGAGGGGGGGAGTGGAGGAGGAAGCTGCCTAGGAAGAATGTGTGTGGCAGGACTCTGGGCTGCCATACCTTGTAGCTGCTGGGAAAGCCCGTCAGGTCGGCCTCCTTGCCATAAGGCTCCAGAGCTCTTGCCAACAAAAATCCCCTCAAGTGCAAGCAGCAGGCTGGGCCCTGGTGAACAAAAACACTCCCTTCAAGCAGTGGTAACCCAAAGATCGGCCATAGACATGACTTCCGGAGAAGAAGGGGAGTGCCTGGCTATGGGGGGTGGGGCACGCAGTGCTCAACAGTGAATGTTCCGGAAGCCGGACAGCGTGGCTTTCCCGAGCAAGTAGATGTCTTCATCTGTTCCTTCATTGAGATGCTTTACCATATTCTTCTCAAAGAGGAGGGGGTGGTAGGCTCCCATCGTGCAGGCACTGTCGAAGAACTTCTGGTAATAGTAGCACACATCCGTCTTGCGCTTGGATGGGAGGAACTCATAGACATCCACCTGGTCACACAGTGTCATCATGATGACGATTCCTGGGGAGGGAAGCAGACATGAGTCATGTTCAGCTGCCGTGAGCCACCCTCTGCTCTGTCCCCGTGACCACGGCTGCTCAGCGTCTTGAGTTTCACGAGCACTCACCCAGAGTTCTATCTATTCCTGGGATTCCCAGCCTGGATTTTTCTGAGAAAGTCGAGGCCATCAGACTGGTCTGTTTTCTACCTTTGTACCCACCCCCACAACACCAAGGCCACATCCTGGTACATAATAGATAAACCTTCTATGGTGCTAGAGTTTTAAAGGACTCTGTTAGTGATTTTTATCAACAGAGTAAGCCGATGTGACTGAGCCAATGACAACAACAACAAAACCAATGCTATCACTTGTATACTTAGCACTTCCTAGCATTGCTTCACCCTGCCAAAGCCTCACAGAGAACAACTGAGGAGGCTATTTTATAGAATATCTGTAGCACATAGTTCTGAGGACGGAAAACTTCTCCCCTTAGTTAGGATAAGACAAGCCTGGCCCTGGCTGGTTGAGTTCTCTGGCTTGTGCAAGACGCAATGCTTCTATCTACCTCAGATTTTTCATCTGCTCCTAGAAGGAGACGTATGCAATACTCTACTGTGTGGGTTTTTGTTAGGGTCGAATAAGAGCTCACTGGAAAGAGCCTCATTAATATATGGCATCTATTTTTTAAAATAATTTATTTAGTTTTATTTTATGTGCATTAGTGTGAGGGGTGTCAGATCCCTTGGAACTGGAATTACAGACAGTTGTGAGCTGCCATGTGGGTGCTGGGAATTGAACCCGGGTCCTTTGGAAGAACAGGCAGTGCTCCTAACCACTGAGCCATCCCTCCAGCCCCCTTATACATCATCTATTAAACAGAGCAGCTCCCAACTGAGAGCGAAGCTACAGACTGTGGCAGCTGCCTTGTTCTAAAAGAATCATACACTGGAAAATCACGACTGCCTTCCGATTACCCCTGGCTCAATGAGGCACTACAGAAGCTCCCTTATGAATGGCAGGGGGGAGCATTTCTCAGTAAGGCCTGAGAGCATTGATGTGAGGTGCAGGGGCAGTGTAGCTAAGATTGAGAACAGGGCCAACAACAGGGCAATGGAGCAACAGAAGGGTGTTCTTCAGCACGTCCCACTATTGCTGCAGTAAAAGTTCCCGGAAGAACTCAGGTGTGCGTACCTAACAGCTGAAGTACAGGGTATGAAGGGGATGCCACACCATAGAGACCCTAACTTCTTTCATCTCTGCCGCTAATAGAAAAGTATGCTGCTCATTTGCGCAGGGAACATTCACCACGCCGGACCCACAAGGATGAGCACAAGACAGACTTCTCATCTGGGAGGTAGATGTAAACTGGACAGCGGTGAGTCCCTGGAACCATCTGCTTAAAAGTGTTCCGCTATAGGTGCCCATGGAAGGAGTGTGCATCCCTCTGCCCAGACAGCCTGTGCGCTCATGGAAACACCCCATGGTTCATCCAAAGAGAAAGGGAGGGAAGGGTAGATGGGCACCAAGAACGGAGAGACATGGAGAGAGCTTAAGAAGAGAAACTGTGACCAGCATTCCACCCCACATAGGCAAGCTTGCCCATCTCCTCTCACGGTTGCAACTAAGGCATCCATAAAGCCAGGAGCGGTACTATTAACTTTTCGCCTGTCTTGGGTTCCAAACATGATTCTGCAGAGCAGGGTTATCAGCTCTGTCTGTATGCAAATAGGTAACCTTCTGTTCATTATAATATTTGGCACTGTGGTATTTTTTTCAAATATATCACACTAAAATATTACTTCATGAAGCCGGGCATGGTGGCGCACTCCTTTTATCCCAGCACTTGGGAGGCAGAGGCAGGCGGATCGCTGTGAGTTCAAGGCTAGCCTGGTCTACAAAGCGAGTCCAGGACAGAGAGACACTGTCTCAAAAAAACAAAACAAAAACAAAACAAAACAAAACAAAAATATTACTTGATAAATGAGTTTTAGCATAGTCTCTGAGTTGTAAGCCTAAGACAAGGGTCTTGCTCACTCCATCCAAGGTCCTATTTTCTCACTTCCTTCCTCTCTTTAGGTATGCTTCCTTTACTCCACATCAAACCCTCCGTTCTCCACTCCACAGAACTATCTCTGACCATCCAGCAGCAAGGTAGTCTCCACGCTGTGGCACAAACAGAATGTGGCCGTGGATGTCTGACTGAATTCCCTCAGCAGACATCCTAAGAATAAAAATTACATCTTGCTTGAGGTAGCACTTAGTACCTTGCACAAGAAGAACGGTGAATGAATGAGACCCAAGAAGGACGCCAATTATTTCTTCTACAAACACACGACTGCTCGACACCTGGACTCACCCAGCATGCCGGAGGATGGGGGGTTTGGCTGAATCTGATCTGGAGAGATTTCCTGAATGATGTCCCACAGTTCCCATGGCATCTGAGGCCGGAGGATATAGACGGGCTGGGTGGGGTTCTGCCTGCGGTACTGCTGGTACTTTTCGAAGAAATTGTAGTCTGGCTTCTGATACCACTGAAAGAGAAGGAAGGGGTGTGCTCAACAAAGGAATGGGCTCCTTACACAATCATTCTTGCCAGAGGGTCAGCCTTGTCTTGTGGTAGATTACACACTTCTCCAAATCACAGCCCTTAGTGGGTAGTGCAGTCAGGGCGGGGACACAGTCTATGCTGATAGGACAGTTGGGCCGGGTACCTTGAGAATGCTTCAGAGTTCAGAGACCTCAAGTCTGGGAAAGGAGGTCTCTGCACCGTTTAAGTTTTTATTTATTGTTTGTTTGTGTTTGAGCAGGTCTCACTATTTTGCCAAGGCTGGCCGTGAGCTCCGAGTGTCAAATGATCCTCCTGCCTCAGATTCGCCAGGAGCTGGGACCACCACGCCTTGGTCCTCTTACTATTGAAGGAGAGGAAACTGGGGCACACACTGTGGCATCTCTGGGCTCAGAGTCCGTCACTTGACTCAGGCAAAGATCAGTGAGAAGCCGAAGGCTGAAGAAGCAAGGACAGTGGGCAACTGCCATAGCCAATTAGCTATCAGTGGGCATTTAAGGGGTAAGCATGGCAAGGACAGAGCTATCTCTCTCCTGCTTCTTTAAGGCCATTCTCCTGAGGGCACAATAGCCCATGTCAAGAGAAGCTAACCTACACATAGCCAAAAGTAAGGGGACAGTTCCAGAAGGCCTGAGAATGTCGTGGTGCTGTGACTTATATCTTCCCTAAAAGAACTGACATTGCAGATCTGTGCCATTGAGCTAAGAAATCAAGCCTTGGCACAGGTGACTTCCTCTATCTCTTCTCGGCTTTCCCATCTGTAAAATGGGAGCTTCCATGCTTCCAGCTACTTCTTGATAGCGTCACGACAGTGAAATGAGGGGAATGTAAGCATTCCAAGTGAGGAACAGAAATGTGACGACACTACTGATAGGAATCACAGCAATTCCTGTCTTTTCCCCACTGAGGTTCGCCAGGAGTCCAGTGATGACCACACCCTACTCCAGATTACCACTGGTCCAATATCCATCACTCCTAATATGTACCATCACTGAACTGAGCACGTGACCTCCAAGGAAAGGCATGAAGCGGGGCTGGAGAGGACGGGGAAGTTTCTGAGTGCGCTAGTCCCCGTGTAGTGGACAGCCGAAAAACCCAAACAGCCAGGAATGGCTCAAATGTGACGTAGAAACAAGGGGAATCTGAGGGCAGATGGGAGACCCACTTACCTGTGAAACATTTGCGTGATACACAGATGGGTCCCACACAATTAGGATTCCTTCATGGTACAAACTGTCCTCCAGGAAGCGACGGTTTGTGGTGACCAACTGCAGCAAGGAAGAGAAAAGCTGTAACGTGAGCATTTCTGGGTAAATATTTGGCTCATAACAAGTGGCACACGACCACGTTGGTACCACCTGAGGCCCAGAGCCCCATGAGGATCTAAGCTGGCTTAGCACTTACCTTCAGTGGAAAGAAAGGACCAACGCTAGTGTGAACTGTGTTTATAACAAGCTGTCAGCCACAGAGTAGAAAAGGTTCCTCAGACTCTGAGTCTAAGGGGTCGCAGTGACAATGGTTACAGGACTCTAGCCTTGTAGCCATACCTTGCCAGGGGTAGCAGAAATGAAAGATAACGGCCCGTTTTCAAAGATGCCACTGGTACGCTTGGGCCCAGCTATGGATACACGGCGGATACTGGATCCCTGCTAGCTTCAGCCAATCCAGCTGCATCCACATCCCAAATTACTAACAGCCATGCTTACCTAATCATCATGGACATGACAAGGCCATGCGTCTGATCGGCTTTAAATAAATATAACAACAACAACAACAAAAAACCATAGTGATGCGCCCACCCACTACCCATCTCTTGTAAGAAACAGACAGGTGTAAATGGCAGGGGAAGAATAATCGCCAGACGATACAGGCATTCCCTCTTGTTTACTCAGCGAGAAAGAGGGGCAGAGACAGATGCTCTTGGCCTTTAAAACTGTTCTCGGAATTCAGTCAGTGTGCCCACTCCTCTGGGCTGATGTCCGGTCTTGCAAAGTCACAGAATAATAAACTCACTGTCTTGCTTTGGTTACTCTGGGTCTCTAAAGCTTACGTTCTGAAGTGAGGGTCCTCCTGCCTCACGGGAGAAGTCATATAGTGGTATTTAAATAGAATTAAGGACCTCTGGAAATCCTTTCAACCATCCACGGAGTCTAGTGTTTAGCCTGATGACATCATCTCTCATAGGGGCCAATACAGTCCATAGTTTCTTAACACCAAGGCAAGATCACTGTGTCTATGGCTGAGCACCGGAAGTGAGCAGCTCATGTGGAGGGACCAAGTGTACCAAAAAAAAAAAAAAAATGTAGTTCAGATGCAGGTTCTGTAACTAAACTTAAAAAGAGTCAGGGCCCCAATTTCCTGTCCTGCCCCAGCTGCAGATAAGCATTTAAATCTGTCTGGTTGAAAAATGAATGTGTCAACCTTGATGGGACATTTTTACAAAACATATTAAGAACCTTAAAACAAAAACTGTATTTAGGTTCAACATCATCTCCTTAAGGAATTTATCCTGAGAAAGAATCTAAGCTCAAAGGAATGTATGCGTGGGATCGTTAAACTGACTTATATCAAAATAAGAAAAGTGTGGAGGCAGAAGGCAAAAGAGAAGACTTGGATACAGAAAGACCCAACTCCATCCTTGATTTAACCACTAATAGAGAGTGACCAGGGCTGGGATCAGCCAGAGAGAAAAGGGAAAAGCTTTCCAGCACCACGGTACCCTCTACCACACCCCCTGCTCCTCAAATGGCATGGTTCTGGACCGATCCACACCTATTCCTAACAGGCCAAGGTCAAATATTACCTCCAAGAAAGACTCCCTGAGACCGATGGAGGGGCTGCCAGTGAGCGTTCCTGCCCCACTCCCACCATGGCTACTTCTTTGTGGTCTTGATAGACTTCCCTGCCATCTCTAGATCTGAAATGTCTTGCCCCCACACACCACATCCTATAAGGCCTTGCCTAAGGTACCAGCCAATGCTGGGAAGCACGAAGCTTTTCACCAAGGCTCCTGGACTCGTCTGACAGGGCAGCATGACCTGATTCAAAGGATCCTGATGAGGAAGGGGTGAGCCCATGAGGAGGAGACTCAGACATCCCCATAGCAACAGAGCTTAGAGAAACATCTACCAAGAAAAGGTTATTCCAGGGAGATCCGTGTTGCTGCTCGAAGCAACCTTCCCATTCATAAAGTAACAAATACTGATACATAGAAAACAAGTGAAGAGCGCGCATACACATGCACATGTGTGTGTGCGTGCACACTCACACACACACACACACACACACACACACATACACACACACTAGTGTGAGGGGTGCTACTCATCTGTGATTACACACAACTCTACTGTCTAGACCTTACCTCTAACTACTTGGGACATTTTTCTTCCCAGACCAGTTTTTCTCAGTGCAGGGCTGTGCCCAGTCATATTCAAATGATGAAAATCTAATTCACAGTGCATCTGTCTTTAGAGACAGGGCCTTTAGGGAGGTACAGGGGTGGAGGTGGGGGTGGGGTTAAATGAGGCCATCAGGTGGAGCCCTAGTCCACTAAGTGTGATGTCTTTATGAGAGTCTTTGTGCATGTGTGGGAAGAAAGGTCAAATGAGGGCACAGTAAGAAGATGGCCATCAGGAGAAACCAACTGTGATGCCACCATCACCTGGGATTCTGGCCTCTATGACTATGAGAAAATAAGTTTCTGTAGATTTTTATCATATGGTATTCTACTATGGTAGCTTGGGCTGGCTAAGGTATCCTCTGTGTGTGTGTGTGTGTGTGTGTGTGTGTGTGTGTGTGTGTGTGTGTGTGTTTCTGCAAGCATACATGTGTACTAGTGTGCAAGCATGTGAGTATGCTTTGTGAGACATATCTGAACACCAAAGAAAGAATCTCAGTGCTTGAAGCTCTCAAAGAAAAGGCATATGAACAGCCACACCTCTGCTCCTACAGAGGTAAAATAGTTTTAAAACAGAAAAAAATATTTCCAACTTAAAAAAAAAAAAAAAAAAAAAAAAAAAAAAAGCATTGCTCTAATGGGATTCTGAGTGTTGATCTAGTAGTGCACCAAAAGTTGCCACAAATCAAAGCGAAGACAGCTTCAAACAAGAAAGTAATCTATTAATGTTAAATAGAGAACAAAATTTCGATGACCAGACTACAACTACACATATTCAAGTGGTCACTTACGGACCACAGGTGAAAGTATTAATTATATGGCAGAAGAACAGGTAACACTGTATTTAGGTGATCAAAATAAAATCAGTAACAAGAGGGAGATAGATGCAGCCTCCTTATCATGTGTTATTTTAAGGCAACTGTATGAAGCTTGTAGGTCCTTGCACTTACATATAAACCTGGTTACTAGGGAAGCCAGGGATGCTAGGCAGGTAGGTTGGCATTTCAAAGGAAGGGATGCATAACCTGTTTCCCACCCTAAAGGCTGGGAATAGAAGTAGTTACTACCATGATGACCTGTGTTATTTGTATGTCCCGGCCAACTGCCCAACCCCCAAGCCTTACAAGATTTACTACGCAATTACTTTGTTGTTGTTGGGTTTTTTTTCTTTTTCTTTTTCTTTTTCTTTTCCTTTCTTTCTTTCTTTCTTTCTTTTTTTTTTTTTTAATACAGAGTTTCTCTGTGTAGCCTTGGCTGTCCTGGATGCTTTGTAGACTAGGCTGGCCTCCAAACACAGAGATCCGCTGCCCTCTGCCTCCCAAATGCTGGGATCACAAGGCATGCGCCACCATGCCTGGCTGATGCAATCATATTTTAAAGTCTGTTATAAACACAGTATTTGAGTTATCACCAAGGAAACTTTTTTTTTTTTCCAAATTGTGCTGTACTTAAATATGCCTTAAAACCGCCTGGTGTCAGACTCCTGAAGTTCAAACCAACACTGGTTACTGAGTTGCATTGAACTGAGTTTCCTTCTTGCTTCCTCTTGCCGGCCTAGGTGGTCACAGCATCCTTATGTACTTTTCCATGCAGGAATGCATATAATTAATCTAATACTGAGAAAACAATGGAGGAAGCCAAAGTAAGAAACATACTGGTTATGGGGTTTGAACCGAAAAGAAATGCGGGTTAGAAAAGAGATGGCTTCGAATTTATAGGGTTTGATTATGACCTAGGATTCAATAATGACCTCACGAAAAGAACCATGGGTCCCCACTGCTCTCCCCTTGTCCAACCACAAAGGTCATGGGTACCTGGCCCCCCTGGACACAGTATGTTTGGGGTTATACTTTTACAGGCTTTGTGTATGTGTGAGATGGAGGATCTCCTTCTTTTTCCACAAAAGTCCTCGTGGAGAGAAACTGTACTGTGCAACCTAAACAGAGGTCCTTGTTGATGTGTCTTCAGTTGATGGAACAGATTCTGGGGAAGCTGAGTGTACAAAAACAGAAAGTCCACACAAGGAAGAGAGGACACAGAGCAGGTCAAAGTTCTAACCTGGGGCTTTTGGACAAGATGGTTTCAATGTCAAGTCAGGGCCCTCTTCCAATCCCCGGTGTGATAGAATGTGCCTGCTGGTCAAAACCCAGAAGCCCCAGGATCCACACCACTCAAACAGTTCAACCTCCAAACCATGAGGCCAAATACATCAGTCAATATCTCTTCATAATAAAGGGGTGAACTCAAGTTTGCAGAAAGAGGGTGTGCTTGTGTTGAACATTCTAGAACTTTAGAAATTGTGGAGACTTGAACGTTGCAGACTTGGGGCCTCATTACAAATGATCTTGAGCTATCTTGGCCTCCACTGTCCTCCTTTGAATAGGCCCCAACACCCTTGAAACTATTGGGTACATCTTTTGTAATTTATGAATGGACCCTAGTGTCCACCAACCATTAGATAGCATCTGAACTATAGAGCAGAACTTTCCGCTCTTTGCTGTGACC
Organism: Acomys russatus; assembly: GCF_903995435.1. Lineage (NCBI taxonomy): Eukaryota > Metazoa > Chordata > Mammalia > Rodentia > Muridae > Acomys > Acomys russatus. The sequence goes on along the minus strand of NC_067144.1, from coordinate 8,315,259 downwards.
TGTCTACCTAATATTGCAGCAATGAACTGAAAAGCATGTTGATTTATGACTTTCTTGGCTCTGTTACTATACAATCTTCATGAAATTGTTCCCACACTTGAATATGAAATTTGTTCCTGAGCTATGGTCACTCAAGAAGAAACTTACTTACTGTCCCCCATCTGAGGTGAAAATAGTGTTTCTTGCATTGACCAAGTCTTCAAGAAACTCAGTGCAGATGAAATGTATCTCAACAGAATGAAAGCTACATACAACACATTCATACCAACATTACAGAAAATGGGAAAGCCTCAACATATTAGCACTAAAATCAGGGACAAGACAAGAATGTCCACTTCCTGTTATTATTCAATGAAGTGCTGGAAATCTTGGCTAGAGCAATAAGAAAAACAAGAAAAAAGGAAACAAATTTAAAAAGGAGGAAGCCAAAATATCTCTATTTGCAGATGATAAGATTCTATTGGGGATGGGCTGGAGAGATGGCTCAGAGGTTAAGAGCACTGAATGCTGTTCCAGAGGTCCTGAGTTCAATTCCCAGAAACCACATGGTGGCTCACAACCACCTACAGCGTGATTTGATGCCCTCTTCTGGCCTGCAGGAGTAAATGCAGACAGAGCACTGGATACTTACTGAATAAATAAATAAATAAATCTTTAAAAAACCTTAAAAAAAAAGAAAAGATTCTATTGGGGGGGGGGGCATCCTCAAACATCAATGGAAAAGCCTTAGCCCTGGTAAACAGTTTGAACAAAGTAGCAGGATACAAAAGTAAGTACCCCTCATACATACCAACAGCAAACATACTGAGGAAGAAATTGGGGAGCCAATCCCATTTGCAATTCCAATGATGATGGTGGTGGTTAGAGAAGTGGCTCAGTAGTTATGAGGATTTATTGTCCCTACAGTGAGTTGGGAGTACTGTTCCCAGCACTCACTTGGCAACTCATAATAGCTTGTGCCAGAGTATCTGACTCCCTTTCTCTTCTGGCCTACTCAAATACCAGGCATATATGAGATGCCCTTATGCACATACAAGAAACACACATACCCATAAAAAAAAATAAATCTTTAACTAATAATAATACTTAGGAATAAGTGTAACCAAGTAAGTAAAAGACTTTGACAATGAAAACTTTAAAGCACTCAAAAGAGAAATTGAAAAACAGACTAGAAGACAGGAAGACCTCCAATACTTATAACTTCGAGAAATTAGTATTTAAAAAATGGTCACCTTATGATTTAACACAACCCTCATCAAATTTCTAGTGTCATTCTCCACAGAAATTAAAAAAAACAAAAAACAAAATAAAAAACCAATCAAACGTCAGAATTCATTTGGAAGTACAAAACACTTTGGATAGGCGAAGCCATCCTGAGTGAAAATAAAACAAAGACAAAAAAAAAAAAAAAAAAAGGTGTCATGTCTTACTAAATCTGATTTCAATTTGTATCACTAAGCCATAGCAACAATCATAGCATGGTATGGTACAAAACAGTAACGTAGATCAATGAAACATAACAGAAGGTCTAGATACGAACGAACCTACACAGAAACAGCCACCTGATTTTTGACAAAGATGCCAAAAATACTCATTGGAGAAAAGACAGCCCCCTTTAACAAACAGTACTAGGACCACTGGGCATTTGCACAGAGCACACAGAAGTCCTTAGTAAATACATCCTTAGTATAATCAACTCCAAATGGAAAAGTATAGTCCTGCAATCCAAGTCACCAAAGGGAAACCACTTCAAGACCTAGGCACAGGTGCGGACCTCCTGAATACTACTCCAGTCTCTCAGGCAGTAAGGCCAACAGTTGATGGATGAGGACTGCTGGAAATTAAAAGCGATTAAATAAGTGAAAACGCAGGCTACACAATGGGAGAAAAGCCCATGTATATGGCAGAGGATTAAAATATAGAAAATATGGGCCAGCTGTGGTGGCACACTCCTTTAATCCCAGTACATGGGAGGCAGAGGCAAGAGAATCTCTGTGAGTTCAAGGCCAGCCTGGTCTACAAAGCGAGTCCAGGACAGCCAAGGCTACACAGAGAAACTGTCTCGAAAAAGCAAACCAAACCAAAATAAAACAAACAAAAACACACACACACACATACACACAAAGCAAACAGTAAATGGCTCAACGAACTGAAAAGAGTTTTCAAGGGAGGAAATATAATTGACCAGTAAATATTTCCCAAGTCCTGGGAAACACAAATTAAAATTGCTTTACATTTCCACCTTACCCCAGTGTAGCAGGACCCTATAGCTCATACGTTTGAATGCTTACTTAGTCCTCAGGTGGTGGGACTGTTTGGGAAGAACTAGGAGGTGTGGCCTTGTTGGAGGAGGCGTGTCACTGGAGATGGGAACTCAGGTTTCAAAAGCCCAAGCCATGCCCAAGAGCATGCACACCAGCGCGCGCATACACACACACACACACACACACACACACACACACACACACACACACACACACACACCCTCTCTCTCTCCCTCTCTCTGCCTGCAACCTATAGATCCAATGTAAGCTCCCAATAGTCCCAGGGCTATGCTCTCTCTCTCTCTCTCTCTCACACACACACACACACACACACACACACACACACACACACACACCCTCTCCCTCTCTCTGCCTGCAACCTATAGATCCAATGTAAGCTCCCAGTAGTCCCAGGGCCATGCTTACCTGCCTGGTCTGCCATGTTCCCTACCATGATGACTATGGCTTAACCAGGTGACCTGTCAGCAAGCCTCCTATTAAATACTTTCTTTCCTACATTTATTTTGGTCATGGTGTTTCATCACAGTAAAGGAACAGTAACTAAGACACCAGTCAGAATGGGTATCATCAAGGAAACAAGCAACAAGATAGAACAAGCAACAAGAAATGTGACGGAAGGGACCACTTAGTCACTGTTGGTAGAGTATAAACTGAAATCGGTGGGGATGGTCCTTGAAAAGGTAACAGTAGAACCAAAACTACTGTATAATGTTGGGGTAATTGTTAACTGTGGGTTCCCAAGTCGGATGAGGGGCAGTTTAAGCGTTAACCATACTCCAGACATGTCTCAGAGAGCATAGCAGGAGTGGGCCTGCTCTCTACCCAAATCACGCTTGGGCCTACACAACTCCAAAGACAAAGGCCACATCATGTTAAAGTCAGCTAGGCTTCCACCTCTCCCCACCAACCCCGCGCCCCTCCTCAGAGAAATGGTTTCTCAGAAATAGGTGGGTCATTAACATTTGCCTGTCTTCAACCAGGTTTCCATATGCAAATCAGGGACATTTCCTCCCTGGTCCTTTTGTCCTCCCCCCCACCCCCATTCCTGACTCAAGCTTCAGAGGCTAGCCCCCATTTCAATAACCGAGCTGTCCTCCAAAAGTCTCCTGGGTCCTTCAAACCCACCGCACTCACTGTTGCCAGAGACCTGGCTCCCCAGCTCCTCTGTGTAGGCTCAATTTTCTTAACCAATATATTTTATTAACAACTTAGTGACTGAGCATATGTCACTTATAACCTGACTAACCAAAACAGTAGGAAATGAGGATTAATGGACACAATAACAAAACCTTAAGGATATCAGTTCCGAGGCATGATTCTCCAGGCATGAGCCGTAAGATTTCTTCTACTGGAATCTGGGGTAACTAGAACCCAGAGCCTTAGCAGGAGCCGGAGCCCCGAAGCCTTCCCTGGAGTGGTTTTCTCTAGGAGTGTCTTGAAGTGCAGCGATGAACAGCCAAATCTATCCCAAGTCTCCAAAAAGCCACCTCCCCCCCCCCCCCCGCCCCCGCCCCCGCCCCCCACCTCCAAGTTCTGGGCTCATTTATATATCTCCTCCCACAGTCTGTTCACAGGATCTTTTCAGCTGGCAACAATTAAGCTCCTGCACGAGGTGGTTGTTCTTCTAGTGAATTAACCTCACCTGTTCTCTCACAAGACCGGTCCGATCCCACACTTGGGATCCTAAAGAACAGGTTTCTCTCCTTCACCTCTGTATCCTGAGATCACTGGCTGACAGGTAACCTACCCTCACACATATTGTATCAACTGGCTATGAAGGTGTGGCCCCTGTATTCTCAACTGTTAACTGCTGTGCCAGGCGGCACCAGGCTAGCAGGATATGTAAATGTTTGACCCTTCCCCACATGCCTAAAACAAAAGGACCAACCGTGGTGGGGGAGGTCAGCTAGGCCTCAGTCTGACCAAAAGGCAACACACTACCAGCTTAGTCCGGGACCGCTGGTTGGTTCAGAAGGAGCAGTTGTGGAATCTCTCCCACTGTGCTAACACTTTTCTGTGTGAGAAAGAAGTGTGGCGTTTGAGGACTGAAGAGTCGGTGGCTGGAGCTGGGGCAGGAAGAGAGAGGCAGAGGGATAGGAGGAGAGCAGGGAGAGCCACGTGGTAGGGACAGGGGCGAAGTGGCAGGGATGTTGGATAAAATGGCTAGTTGAGAGACTGCCCCCAGAAAAATGGCCTACAACCTTAACCTCTATACAAATGTCTCTGCATCTTTATTGTTAAACCCCAGGCAGGATCCCCCAAAAGCACCTGCAATAATACGACCTGGCTCTACCACTCCTGGACATGTACCCAAAGGGCTTTGAAGCTGCAGTTCCTCATTCACATTTGATACTGCTCTATTCACAATATTTAGGCCATGGGCATAATCCATCTGCTGATGAACACATAGTGAAAATGGGGTGCGTGTACGCAGTAGAACTTTATTCAACTGTAAAAAAAAAAATAAAAAAAAAAAATGTGAAATTTACAGGGAAACGAGAGGAACTGGAAAAATACTGAATTAAATGAGGTAAATCCAGGCTCAGAAAGATAAATGTGGCAAGTTCTCACTGTAGCTGCTCACGTTTCTTCTATGTGTGTCTCTCTGTGGGAGTGGGTGGACGTGGAGCCTGGGAAACTAGAGAGGGGCTCATGAGAGGGAGATGCCACATCTTAAAGGAAAGGAACAGAAGACGAAATACCCGGGGGTAGAAGCACTTAAGAACAGGAAGCAGAAACATGAGAAGGGGCGGCAGGGAGAAAGGGGTCAACAAAGAATTTGCAAAACTTCCAGAAAGAAAAACCTGCTTCTTTGTAAAATAATTTAAAAAGATAAACATTTAAACAATACGCAAAAAGAAACATCACCCCATTCTCTTCAGCTGTGTTTCTGTGTGGCAGAAAGCCATACACACTGTTCCTTCCAACACCTGCCTATCCTCACCTCGGGGAAACAAAGTTGGCTGGGAGATGGCTAAGCCAGGTCACGCATGCAGAGACCTGGGCTCGGTTTCCAACACTGTAAAACTGTAAACAAAAGAAAACAAAACAAAAGCATAAAAGCTGCTTTGGGGCTTCAGGTTCTACCTGTAGATAAAGAGACTCATACCCAATCCCGACTGTGTACCCAATTGCTTACGTTCCTTTTGCTTTTTTCGGTGTGACTCACTCAACTCAACTACTTGAGCCTAAATGACTTTGGGTGGCACAGTGACCAAGCTTCACATCATAAAAATCAAGTCCGATAACAATAGTGTAGTGTAGGCCTCCAACCAGACCCATGACTCGTAGCACTGAGCATTTGAAAGTAAACACATGCGGACAAGAGGCTATACTGCGTCATACACTACAGCTTCTATGATAAGACTTATTGTTTGTTTCTTTTATTTTACTGAGGGGAGGAGAGGGAATTTGGTGCAAATCATAGACATTCAATAAAAGTATTAAAAAAAGAAAAGAAAAGAAAAAGAAAAGACACGGAGCTCCAGGCATAGTATTTAATAACCAGGACTTGCTATGACTTCAGAATTGGCACCAGTGAGCATGATGAAGCTAACGCAGCACACTGGTTGCTAAGCACAGGACGAGGCTCTCTCCTGGGGCTCCAGATGTTTCAAAAGAAGCCGCTGTACGCACACACGCACGCACGCCTGCCTCACTGCATCCCTGCAAGCACACACGGACTCCCTTGTCCCGACCGCTCTTCATTCAGGCCCACTGAGCACAGCAGGTGCACAGAAAGCATCTCAAACCGATAGTTAAAAGCTGTTTTCAGTATCTGCCTCCTAGAAGGGTAAAGGGGAGATTTGGGCTTCAAAAATCTCTCCAATTGCCGAGCGGTGGTGGTGCACGCCTTTAATCCCAGCACTTGGGAGGCAGAGGCTGGTGGATCTCTGTGAGTTCGAGACCAGCCTGGTCTACAAAGTGAGTCCAGGACAGCCAAGGCTACACAGAGAGACCCTGTCTTGGAAAACCAAAAACCAAACAAACAAACAAAAAAACAAAAACAAAAACAACAACAAACAAAAACAAAAAACCAAAAGCAAACAAACAAAAAACCAGAAAAACTCTCTAATCGCCTTAGCCAGAGGAAAAGTTGCTTCTAACAATGGGGAGAGAGTATTAGGATGATGATGGCATCTCCTCAGAGCCTGTATCTCTGTGATTAAAAAAAACAAAAAAACAAAACAACAACAACAAAAACCAGCAAGATTTGTCCATCTAGGACCGTGCACACAGCCACCTGTCCTGGTGCTAAGGATGGGAAGGGAGTAAGTGCTTCCAAATGTTCACAGTACAGATTGACCCACATTTACCACAGGTTAGCACCCAAACCTTTCCCTGAAACTCTACTGACAAGTCTCCAAATAGTGTCATGTCCACTGGGTACAGGGCTGGTCTAGGTGGCGGGGGGTAGGGGGTGGGAGCCAGGTGTTGCAGGATATTTGATCTCATTATGAACCCCGAGACTGTCAACTGTATAAAACTGTTTCTAGTTGTGGAGTGGCTCAGCCCTAGCACACACCTTTAATCCAAGAGCTTTCTGTACACAGGAGTAAATAAAGTTATCCCTAGGTCAAGAGGCAGAGCAAGAAACCAGCTGACAGGGATTAAACAGAAAGGAGGGACAGTGAGAAGAGAGTATTGAAGACAGCACGGAGAAGGAGAAAGGGCTTTTGGCTTTTCCTTCTGTGACATGAGCTGAGTAGGAAGGCGTTTTTCCTTCTGGGATGTCAGCTGAGTAAGAAGGTCAGGTGGGTTCTTTCTCTGCCTCTCTGAGTTAGCAGGCTTTCACCCCAGCATCTGGCTCCTGAGTCTTTATCAGCAAAATTGGATGATTGGGATTTTTTGTTTTCAAAACAATACACAGGCTTGGGGATTTCCTCCAGAGCACCTCCTCAGAAGCTCTCCTTCCCCTGTGCTGGTTTTTAAACTGAGCACCATCTCCTCTACAACATGAAAAGAATAAAAAATGGTTGTGCCCTGTCCAAGAGTGGTTCACCAGACTGTGGCCCCTGCCCTGAGAGAATCCATCCTGAGGAAGGAAGAGGACTCAGCACCACCATGGACATGTCCAGGGCCACTCACTCAACACAGACTGATAAGCCACTTATTCTTGGGAGTAGAAAGTGTGCCACCCTGCCCACACTTATCAGGGCGAATTGAAAATCCAGGGGTAAGTGGGCATATTAAAGGCATACCAGGTAAACCACACCTGAAAGCTGTGTGTTAGGTGTGAACACCTAACACTATAGTGGCAGTAACACCCACAAACTTGTCAGCTGGCCACCTAGTATATATGTCAAGGAGCCACTGTCCCTGAGGCTTCAGCTTGGCTCAGGCCCACCTTTGATACAGTCTCCAGGAGCTACCATCTATCCACGCTCCTGTCCTCCCAGCCATCTGGACCTGTCATCCATCCGCCTGCCTGTCCATGCATTGTGACCTGGTCCTGCCCTTTCACCTGGATAGCTCCACTAAATGCTATAGCTCAGCTCTGACCTGGAAGCCTACCCCTGGCTGTCTCTCCAGCTTGGGTCTGGTCAGTTATCCCTGGCTTTCCCATCAACTACCCCTCTTAGGCCTTCCTCGCCCTGAGAACTTCCTCTTCAACCTACTTCTATACCCATGTGGACCGATATGTTTACTTTGTGACGTAGAATGTGTAATCTGCAAGTCAGTGTTAATAATTAAGATGAGAATAAAAGAGCCCATGTCTGCCCTGGCTAGGGCTACCAAGGAAAACAGGAACTATCTGGTCAATTGCTGCTTATGAATTTACTGATATTCAAGAAATCCCAACATTGTAGAAAGCCACTGTAGTAGGCTACTGGACTACAGTTACACAGTCTCATGAAAGTATTCCTTTTTTGTTTGTTTGGTAGGTTTGTGGCATTTTGGTTTGTTTGTTTTGTTTGGTTTTTTTGAGACAGGGTCTCTCTGTGTATCCTTGGCTGACCTGGACTCACTTTGTAGACCAGGCTAGACTCGAACTCACAGCGATCTGCCTGCCTCTGTCTCCTGAGTGCTGGGATTAAAGGGAAAGTATTCTTAAGAAGAAGAAAAGAAGAACTTTAATTGCTAAAGTTATCTCCTTTGTCCATTTACAGGCTGGTACATTTCTTATAGACGACAATTTTCTCGGTTTAAATTTCTTTTAGCAGGCTTCCTCCTCTCTTACCTAGACTGGAAGACTCAGGTGAAGTTTTTAACTGTCCTCTTGACCAGTCCCGTCAGGCCCTTCACCGCATTCTTCAGCATGTCTACAACACGGTGCGAGAGACCCAGCCAAAGGACTTGGTCCCATCTGATAGCCTACTCCTCATAGACCAATGGAAGAAACCACGTCCCCTGGCACCCACCTCTGTTAAAATTGTTGGGACTACTCCCTTGATTGCTCACACCTAGGTCAAATGGGCAACAGACACTTCATGTTGGGGACAGGCCATATGGCCAATGTTGAGCCATCTTGTCAGAGCCTAGGTTTCTATCTCTCCAGCAGTCTGTCATTTACCAGAAACCAGGTGACCCTGTCATGGCTCAGCAGTTAGACTAAAGATAAGATTTAGATGGAGGCACCCTGTTGTAGTTTAGCAGTTAGATTAGATAAAGATAGCAAAATATTTGGTGTGACAGGACCTTGTGACCGGCTTGGATTTCCTCACAACTTGAGATAGCCTGCAGCTGGGTTGCCATAGTGGTATGCTTCCCTGTCCCTGCCTTATAAAACCTTCTACCTGAACAATAAAGTTTTGAGAACTTGATCAAAGACTTGCTCCCTTTCTTTATGTCTTGTGTTCTGTCCCTATACAGGAGAATTCTCCTCCCGAGCATTAGTCGGAACCCCGGCGGGTCAGATCAACTCCAGACCAGTGGCCCATGACTCATCCAAAGGATCTTTTAAAAGCCAAGTTCACCTGGCTCCTAGAGGTGGATCCTGGTCCACAATTTCCCTAAGGAACGTAAAAATGCCTGAGTGCTATCAAACCTGCTTCCCTTCCCACTATATCCTCTCTGCCTTGACTGCCCAATTCTAGGAGAACTGTAAATATAAATAAAACCCCTTAGGCTAGAAGTTAAATGCTGAATGTCTGTTAGGCACTTGTCTTCTTCCGGTTTGTAAACTTGCCCAGGACATTGCTAAGCTGAGCAGGTTAACTCTTCAATGGGTATCGCAAAGTCTGTCAGTTATAAAGAACTGGGGGAAAGGCTTCTAATGACAAACATGAGATGAATCAGAAGACCATGCTCTCTGTGCTATTGTATACCAAATGGCACATGCGCTGAAATACAAAACTGCACCCAGAAATCCTTATACATCCCCAAGGGCCAAATAAATCGTCCCCACACCAAGGCCATCCCCTATGGGGTGGTCATCTTCCTTTGCCTGAAGGACGGTTTATCACGTATGAGCAATAAACTCAGACGTACAGCCCTGCTAACTTGCCTGACAACACCCTGTCAGTCCAGGAAGAAAAGAGCTAAACAAGATGCCAATGTCTTATTGACAGAGCGAGCCCATGACCAAAGACTACGATGACAATGTAGCCCTCCGCTCAAAGGCTGCGACTGCTACCCTTTCTGCAATAGGCCTCCCTAGATTAGAGAGGCCTGTCAGTGCACAATATAGGATGCAAAGATGTAAATGCTTATTTGCTGAGACTTGGCCAGCCATCAGGCTCCACTCCGAGAACGAAGGAGATGACCCTGACTTAACCACCCATTGGGCCCCTCCTCATAGCAAAGCACACACCTCCAATGGGTAGTCCCGGCAGTCCTTTTCCTGAGAAAAGCAAAGTTCTGCCATGTGAGGGGAGATGACCCTAAGTAACAACCATTTGAAAGAAAACAACACTGGCTGTACTTAAAATAATCCTTTAATCTGCTGAGCCACCCAGCTGCTCCCTAGTAGCTCTTGGGTGCAATCTCCTACTCTGGTAAAAACATTTTTTTTTTTAAACAGGTAGCAGGACCCTCCCTCCTAACTGTGACCTGTGATAGTTGATCTGGAGCCACCATGAAGCCAGATGTTCATTGCTTGCTCCCCCGCCCCCCCCCCCCCCCCCCCCCCCCCCAAATCCAGAGATTCTTTCTGTTCTCCTAGCAAACCCTCAAGTTACCAAAACGACGTTTGCCTCCCAAATTATCCCTGACTGGCCAATAAAAATAAATGCCTATGCCTGGGGAGGGCAGAAGAGAGATAGGCGGAGCTAACTAAGGTTGGCAGGCTCGGGAGAGCAGAGAACCATGGGAGAGGGAGGAGAGGAAAGAGGTACAGGAGAGGAGGAAGAGGAGGGAGAGCCGCCATGGGTTAAAGATGAACTAGAGGCACTTGGCCCTGGGGGAGCTTGCTCGGTGGGTCGGCAATTGGAGAGAAGCAACCCCAGATGGAAAACAACCAAGGATTTATGGGAATGATGGATGGATGGGGCGCAGCTGTACTACCACTTTCCCCAGGAAGCCACCCTGACTTTCCTGGAGTGCAGGAACAGACTCGGCGGGGTCCCCAAGCACTATGCTCCCCCATCATAAGTTCCTTATTACAGCTTTAGGCTTCTTGTCTGAATCCCTGGTTTGATCTACAGGAAGTCAGAGAGTCTCTGTCTGTTCTGATCAGCACTGCGCTCTCCCCGCCCCCGCCCCCGCCCCCGCCCTCCCTCCCACCCCACCCCACCTCCCACCCCACCCCCAGCACCAAGTCTGCAGATTCAAATTAGTAAGCGCAGCTAACAGAGATCTCCATGCCAGTGCCAGGTTCTGTCCTAGGTACTGCCTCCGTTTTCTTTTAATCTATATTTCACAATGACTCTATGAGGAAAGCACTATTACTCTCCCCTTTAGAGAGTAAACTTGTACACCACAGGTCCGCTAGTGTTGGGGACGGGTTCAGCCATCTTGTCAGAGCCTGCACCTTTAGGCTCCTATTTCTCCAGCAGTCTGTCATTTACCAGAAATCAGATGCCCCTGTCATGGTTTGGCAGTTAGACACCTGTTGTGGCTTATTGTGGGAGACGGTCACTCTAAGACCCCCGAGCTCATAGTAAGAGCTACTCCTTTCTGGCTATAAACTAGCTTTCCCAGTAAGACTCCTGGTAAAATCAGATTAAAGGCCAGCTGCCTGTGAGCAGCAGTTCCAGGAACTTTTTCCTGACTAACCAGATCTTTTGCAACTTCCCTTTCTCTCTGGAATTTCTTCCTCTTCTGTGATTATAGCAGCTGTAAAGGTAGACACCTGCTGGAGCATTCAGCAAGCCTCGCTTACGCAAATACCCATTGCTGCCCGCCCTGGTGCCTATAAAAACTCTGTGAAAATTTTCAAGAAATGGGGCTTAATCAGAATCCAGACTTGCCCTCATTTCTTTGTGTCTCCTGTCCCCCCACTTGTCTGTCCCCTCCACAGGTACCCATTGAAGACCCCACAGGACAGGACATGCTAGTAAGATATAGAGCTGTCCTGCCAACCCCGCAGGCAAGCTAACTGTAGAGGCCAGGGACTGACTGCTGCCACATACTTAATACTCAAAACACTCGCGTAGCATGTTGAATGGATGCATGGATGCGCAGTCTATCTCACACGGAAGTAGAGGACAGATACCAGTGCTCCCTAAGGTACTCAGGGTGCCCATGACTGGGGTGTGAGAAGAAAACTAGGCAAACGGTTATTAGAGATTAGAGACAAAACATAAAGAGGAGGTGGAGGGGGGGGCGATGAAAGATCCTAACTAAGTAACACTTTTTCCAGATTTGTTACTCTGAGCAGCTTGAAGGCCACCAGCCTCACCCGCCTCTACCAGGCAACATGAATCCTGCCACCCAGCGGAATTTAGGGAGACTCTCTCACTTCCTGCGTATTGCTGTTCCTTCATCTCTCCTTCAGGCAACCTCCTTATCAATATTTTTCCAAATTCAGCCCCCTTTTGAAGTCAAACTCAAGGTTACTTGCATCAGAGAATCTTGTTAACTGAATCATCTCTTTAACATCTCTTTATGTTTTGTCTCTAATCTCTAACCGTTTGCCTAGTTTTCTTCTCACACCCGAGTCATGGGCACCCTGAGTACCTTAGGGAGCACTGGTATCTGTCCTCTACTTCCGTGTGAGATAGACTTTTTATTGCTAAAAAAAAGAAAAAAGAAAAAAAAAAGTGATACAAAAACCCAAAACAAGGTCACTGAGTTCCATTCCTAGCACCAGCATGAAAACCTGGGCATAGGGATGTAACCTCAGTGCCAGGGTGTTGGGGGATGGTCTGATGTATTTTGATGCTAATTGCTGTTTGGTGTCTGTGACCTACCTTTTGCTTAATAAAAAGCCATCCCTCCTGGGCAGGGCAGGAGACAGGTGGGGCTAAGAGAGAGGAATCTTGGGAAGAAGAAGGACCACCACCAAGGAGAAAGGAGGAGGAGAAAGACCTAACGTGAAGAGAGGAAGGCCACCATGGGTTAGCAGGAGGAGAAGCACATGGCCGGCAGCGTGGATGGAGAATCCAGCCCAGACAAAGAACATGAGCAAGTATATGGGATTAGAGATGGGAGGTAGCTTGATAGAAGTTACTAGAAGCAGATGGCATGGGATTGAGGCAGGGAATCTCATGCCTGTCCCACTATGGGAGGTAGTTTAGAGGATTGATATCTGCCCTGCCCCAGGTTAATTATCTTAAAATATAACAGGTGTCTGTGTCTTGATTGATTGCTAGCCAGGCCTACAGAGAATACATGTAATTTTAAAAAACAATACCAGGGTGACAAAGGCAGGTTTTGTGAGTCAAACCCAGTAGCTTAATCTGCAAGCCCTGGGTCTCAGGGAGGGAGAGATCCTGTCTCAACAAAACAGAAGAAAAATCCCAAAGTGGAAGAGCAGAGAGACACCGAAAGTATGAGGATAGGAAGGCACTTCTGTTTTTAAAATTAAACTGATAAAATAACAAAAAGGTTTCAAAACTGGGCATGGTGACCCACTCAGATGAAAAGAATCAAAAGTTTAAGGCTAAAGCCGGGCATGGTGGCGCAGGCCTATAATCCCAGCACTCAGGAGGCAGAGGCAGGTGGATCTCTGTACGTTCAAGGCCAGCCTGGTCTACAAAGTGAATCCAGGACAGCCAAGGCTACACAAAGAAAACCCTGTCTTGAAAAACAAACAAAATCAAACAAACAAACAAAAAAAAAAGGAAGTTCAAGGCTAGCCTGGAAAATACAGTAAGATACTGCGGCTAAATATTTTAGAAGGGTAGAAAGAGAGACAAGCTTTGTGCGCACAGCCGTTCTGTTCCTTGGCTCCCCTTTTCACACCTGTGGGCCTCAAATAGAAAGACCAGAGCACAGGAGGCAGTACAGAGTCCAGCTGGAAGTTCCAGAGAAGTCCGAAAGTGAAGAGAACAAAGCAAAGACACAGAGCCCTGCAGCAGGAGAGGAGGCAGGCTCTACACTAGGCCTGTACTAGCAGGCTTGTCTGATCAGCTCCAAGCCCTGGAGTCCTACGAGGCAGACAGAGATAAGAGAGAGATTATACATTCACAGAGAAACATCTATGGCTCCAGTGTCTGCTCAGGGAAGAGCAAAGATCACTGCCAATAGCAGGGTTACTAGACTGACAGTCCTAGCACAGAATTTACCTATCAGTCTGTCTGTCTGTCTGTCTGTCTGTCTGTCTGTCTGTCTGTCTGTCTGTCTTGAGATACAGTCTCAATTCTGTCTCAGCCTCTTGGGTGGCTGGAACTGCACATGCGCCCCACTGTGCCTGGCTACCATGCAGTGTGGGCTACGTGTGTAATCCAGTTTTTGTCACTACATGTATGTCACAGAACATTTTGGCAAGAACACGTCTAATGTTTCTGTTAGTGTTGAGAAAGCAGCATGTCCACAAGTGTCCCTCGGAAGACACTTCAGGACTTCAGGAACTCTTGATGTAGTGCGTGGATCCTAGTGCATAGCCCGTGGACTCCTGTGGCACTGGTGCTGTGTCCTATACCCAAGCAGTATTTTAGAGCCCACCTCGAGCTCCACGCATATCTTGGCTTACTTACCACAGCACCCCTCCTTCTCCCCTGGATGTCCTGTGCTCTGCTGTCTCTTGTCCAAAATTACAGGTACAACTGTGTGGTTGCAAGAAAAACCAGAATGCTATTTCCCTAGACCCTAGGCAGCTCCATCGTGCATACTATCAGTGTGGAGAGGCTTTTATGCACACGTCCCGAGGGCAGCCACGGGATTCCTGTCTCTCCTTCAGTGGCATGCCTAGGGACTGGGCAGCTTTGACGTGGATGCTCTCAGAACTGGGGCCCACACTGTAGTGGTCGTTCTTTCACGTGCTCTCTGCAGACAGTCGCTCTTACCTGAGAATTCACCAGGCGAATGGTAGTTTTCGAGCCCACGTCCTGTTGGAAATTGGCGGTGGGTGCCGCATTAAACCTCAGGACTGCATCATGGTTATCTGTTAACCAAAGGGAATGGAAAATAGGGGTGAATGCTGGCAGTATCCAGGAAGGGAGAAAGATGAGGAAGAGGCAGGCAGAGGGGAGATCAAAATGCACGCCGCTTCTATCTTATGACACACACAGGGTATTATAATGTGAGCATGGTACTCTGGGAAGCTCAAAGGATGATCACCTGTCTGCCAGCCACTTCAAGAGCTACAATGTCCATTAATTTTGAAAGCCCACTCACTGGCAACAGTGTGATAAGACACGATAGAAAGATGAACGGGGCCAATAGGCTACTTATAGCAGAAGTTTTATTCAGTTAGCAAAGAAACAAACCACACACTCACTAGGTAGCACCAGTAGATCATATTTCTAGCCCTGCCAAGTTATACTGATTATTTGTAATGTAATTATTACTTTCTGAAAAGTTTACAGTGCTTAGCACGTGGAAGAAATTCACTATGTCATCCAAGACAGCCCTGAAATGTCTGTTCCATTTATAAACCCGAAGCTCATAGGAGGCCATAAGTCTGGTGTGGCAGAAATGGGACAGGGCATAGTGCCAGTTAAATTCCCAAACCTCAGGGTTTTTCTTTTTTCTTTTTTAAAGTAGGTACTTTGTTAGAAAGAATATACTTTTATTAACTCCGGTCAAAGACACAGACAGACCATCTCAAAACCGCTTAACTGCTTCCAGTTCCCTCCATTCTGTAAGAATAATTTGCAAGATTTGCACAAGTTTCTGAACCTAGCATTGGCCGATCCAACAGAGGTGAGAAGTAATGGCTTCAGGTATCATCCCATCCCTAAGTCTCTGTGATTCCAGGAGCTCTCACCCCAACCTCACTTGCTCAAACAAGTCAGGAGTTCAGTAGCACAATCTGCACCAGATTGGAGGTCATCTGGGAAGATTGGTTTAGAGCTGTTCAATTTCGACACCGACAGGAAGAAGAACAAAAGGTATTTAGCTCCATACCAAATGATCTAGTCAGCCATGAAAGTCACCCTCTCTATTTTAATTCATAAATATTTTTTTCCTATGCCACAGGAATCCAGACACCTTATGCACAGAAACAACAGGGGCTTATTTCCTGGACAACATGTTTTTGGAACGGTTTGGAGATGACACACAATGAACACAGTCCAAATCTTATCAGCTTCCAGGCAGCGCTCTGCTGAGAGGGCAGCAGCAGGTTCAACCTTACATAGTACAGAACTGCAGCAGGCTTCTCAGAAGCAGGCATGGGGCTCAAAAGTGAGAACCACAGGTGAAACAGACCTGTCAGACACCGCACATAGCGAACCTTCCCAGTCACAGATCCCAAGAGCCATGAAAGTGCTGTCTACATGGCTGAGTTTGAGGAGATCAGACCAACACCGAGGGCCACATATAGCTTTTCCTACCCGCAAGCATACCACAGTAAGAAAAGCAGAGACTCTGAACTGAGGGAGGTCACTGCCACCAGCCATGCCCTGCCGGAGAGGAACGTAGCTTCTGCTACAATCTAGCCAGCAAGTAGGCTAAGGGAGAGAGTCCAACATCTTCCCCGCCCATCTGCCTCACCCCCTGATCTCACGGGACTGAAGGGAAAGGAAAGAGAGCAAAACCAGAGTTAGAAAGTCCTCCCTGACAGGACCCAAGACCTTTGATCCCAGAGAACCACAGCCAGAGGTCATCCGTGGAGCACTAAGGGAAATACTGCAGAAAATACTGACTGCAGACTATGCTATGCCAGGCACAGTTCTAGGCACCAGAGACAATGATGTGGACAAAAAAGGCAAGGTCCCTCCCGACAAAAACCTTGCACTTTACTGCATTGAGAAAGAAAGCATACATGGCAATTTATGCATAATTAGAGACTGTGATTAGTACTGTGACAGACACTCATGAACTCTCTATGTGACAGTTCAAAGCTGAGACCCAAAGGGCAGTCGGGCACAGCCAAGGGAATCCCTCCGAACCAGAGAGCGTAGCAAAGTGCACTATGCAACCTAGGCAGGGAACTGGTGAGGACTGTGGGTTCTTAACCTTTTTTTTTTTTTTTTTTTTTTTAATATTTACTATATATACAGTGTTCTGCCTGCATGTACACCTGCACACCAGAAGAAGGCATTACATCACATTATAGATGAGCCACCATGGGGTTGCTGGGAATTGAACTCAGGGCCTTTGGAAGAGCAGACAGTGCTCTCAACCTTCTTAAGGCTGCAACCCTTTAATACCGTTCCTCATGTCATGGCAACCCCCAATGGTAAAATTCTGTTGCCACTTCATAATTGTAATTTTGCTACGGTTATGAATGGCAATGTAAACATCTGTGTTTTATGATGGTCTGAGGAGACTCCTGTGAAAAGATGATTCAGCCACAAGGGGGTCCTCACCCACACTGAGAACCACTGGACTACAGAAGTGGAAATGAAGAGAAGAAAAAAGGATACACTTAGACAGGACTGTGGGGGACCTGGGGGTCTAAAGTCCAGATTGACTCTTTTAAAATCCTAAGTCCTTATGTAGTCTGTCACTCTTCACCGTGGACACCTGGCGATCCCTCTGGCTTCATTCCTCACCCTTCCCCACCCAATGGGCCCCACATCCCGACACACTCTACCATTCCAGCATGCAGCCTCCCTTTCCGGCTTTTTGCCTCAGAATGCTGTTTTCCTTTCCTCTGGGGGAAGTAAGAAGGGACTGATCCAGCCAGATTCCCTCAGAGGCCACTACCATCGTGAGAAACAAGAGAAGAACTTAGTGTGAGTACCTCTGAGCCACACGACCACTTTTCAACCTCCACTCTGCCCTACAAGCAGTTGTGCAATTCCCTTGAGCTTCCCTGGCTAGCTCATGGGGGTTTCTGGCGGCCCTAGGCAGCAGGTGAACCGCAGGGACAGAGTCAGTTAACGTTCTGGGTTGTGAGGCTGTCATCCTGGCGTGCCGATGAGCTCACGAATGAACTCAAACTTTTTTTTTTTTAATTTAAGAAACATATAAAAATGAAGCCATGGCTCTAGTTTACCAAAACATTCGGTTCTGCCTTAATCCTGAACACAATTTTAGCCAGACGACAACTTGACAGAAAGGACTAGAGTCATCTACCGTGAACCATCCCGAATGCCACTGTTCTATTGCAGATGCAGAGAAGAAACAAAGACAGCTAATCTATTACACATGGCAGAAGAAAAAAAAAATCACATTTAGTTTCTAGAAAAGAAAAGAAAAAAAAAAAAAAGTCCAAAGAAACCAAAAGGTGAAAGCCAAAGTTGGGGTGGGACTGGCCATTTTGTGGGCCTCATTATTAGAATCATTATTGACTTGGGGAAACAGACAACATCATCTCATCTCCTGCTGCTGTAGAGAATCCAGTTGTGGGTCTGCATTCCTTCTCTGACAGTGTCTGCCTGGTTTCAGGCCACTCTCCCTGGCAGTCACCAGAAGGAAATTAAAAGGAATATATGACCTCACCCTCCCTCTATAGGACCCATGCCTGACAGCAAGGCTTTCTCTATAGCCAGAGTTCTCTCAAAATCACAGAAGGCGGCGTTGCACAAGCTAGTGAGCTCTCAGCTGAAAGTCTGCCAATATGAACAGACTCTGGCTCTTTTTTAGCTGCTAGGAGGTTCAAGAATAGCAAACTGGTGTCTTTTGACCTGGGACCTCTTACCGTTACTGAGCACTCTGAGGACCAGGCACACTGTTAGGGAAAACATAAACAAAATGGCAGACAGGCTTGCAAACACCCATTCCCTCTGGGTAGCTTTGCAGGGACCGTTAAAGATTCATAAAACACCTGGAGTCAGACTGCAGCCTACTCCTCCCTTATTTAAGAATTGCAGCTGGAGGGCCTACAAAAGCACGTCAGGTAAAAGCACTTACTGCCCAAGTCTGGTTACTTGAGTTTGATCTGCAGAACATAAAGGTGGCAGGAGAGATCCAACTCCACAGAGCTGTCTTCTGACCATACCCAGAACATGTACACATACACATCGCACACACACACCACACACTCACACCACACACATACACACACTTTCAAATGACACACACACTCTGAAACCACACAAATATACACACTCACACATACATACTTACACACACATGTGGCGCCCGAGCCACCCGGGTACCGAGTCAAGGGCGAGGGACAGCGGATTTAACACACACACACACACACACACACACACACACACACACAATAAAACAGCGGGTCCTTCGTGCTAAGAGCAGCAGCAGTGGCAACAGCAGCTTTTATTCAGTGGCCAAAGAGCCTTCTTATAGGCAGCAAAACAGGAATGCCACTCGCAGGGGAAATCCCTCAAGAGGTGATTGCGCACAGGAGGAAAAGTCCCGAGGAGGGGAGGGGCGCGTTCTCAGAACAGTAAACACGGCTAGCTAACCAACATAAACACAGACACGGAAGCTACTAGAAACAGGACGTGAAACAGCAAGACAGGCAGGCAGCCCAGTCGGGCCTGGTTCCTACACACACATACACACTCACACACATACTCCACATACATGCATACACCTACACTAACACAAATACACACCTCAGATACATACACACACTCCACACATATACATTCACACACATACACTTACACACACACACACACACACACACATACATACACTCACACTCCACACACCAGAATCGGGTCTAGGGAGGCAGCACTGGGGACAAATGCAATCCTGAGGACACAAAGCACTTTTCACTCCACACCGGGATGACCCTGCTGGTCCCCTAATATATGCCTGAGTTCTTGTTCTAAGGCCCTGAAGTTCCCCAGCCAGTCCTAGAACCATCGGCCACTCAGAGAACAATCCTTACATGCTGTCCCGGCTGGTTTTGTGTGCCAATTTGACACAAGCTAGAGTCATCAGAGAGGAAGCAGCCTCAGTTGAGCAAATATTTGCCTCCATGAGCTGCAGCTGCAAGGCATTTTCAAAATTAGTCATCAATGGTGGTGGGCCCAGCCCAATGTGGGTAGTGCCACCCCTGGGTTGATAGCTTGGGTTCTATATGAAAGCAGGTGGAGCAAGCCAGTAAGCAGCAGCACCCCTCCATGGCCTCTGCATCAGCTCCGGCATCGAGGTTCCTGCCCTGCTCGAGTTCCTACCCTGCCCTCCTTTTGCTGATGTAGAAGTGTAGGCCAAATAAACCCTTCCCTCCCCAACTTGCTTCCTTGGAAATGGTGTTTCGTTGCAGCAATAGAAACCCTGAGGCACGTACCAATCTCTTGGCCCAGCTGGGAGGACTTGAGAGAGCCTGCAGAGGAGAGGACAGCACACCTATGCCACGGCCCAGCCTTGGTCCTAAAGTCCTCCTTGGGCAGATAATTCACCCACTCGGGGACGTTGAAGGGAAAATCTGTGGCCCCTATCATGGATACGTTCACATGGTCTCGAAGGTGGCAGCGAAGGGCCTTTGGACTAAACTTGACTCCTGGCCCCGGCCCCTTGTAGGACACTCTATACTTGTTCATGCTCACGTAATTCTTCCAGATCTTCTGCAGCCTTGGTTCAACGTTCTTGTATGAAGAGTTCTTGTTCCACACTGGGAAGGAGGACAACTGTTGTCTGTCCTTGGCGGTGACCTTAAGACGACTGAGGATTTGAACATCCAGCTTATGGTCTTCCTTTACGCTTGAGGACGAAGATTGGGAACCAGAGCCCAAGGCCAGCTCCTCTAGGCTCTTCGACATCTGGAATTCCCCGGCTTGGAATTTAACAGCCTCATAGTAGCTCCCTTTCTTCCACACACAGATGACTGCAAACAGGAGGAAGGCCAGGATGCAGCAGCTGAATTTTTTCTTCAAGTTGGTGTGAATCATAATGAAGGCTATGTGCAGGAACCGAGCCTAAAAAAAAAAAAAAGAGAGAGAGAGAGAGAATAAAGGGCAGAAAGATGGTGGAGAGTGCATCCAAAGCAGCGTGCAGCGGTGGGTGACGGACCAAACAAAGATGTAGCATAAACACAGTTGCCAGGCCAGCCCTGACTACCTCCCATCAGCTATGCAGCCTTTAGCAAGCCAGCGCGGGGTGAGGGAGCCTTAGTCTGGGCTCTGACTGTAGGTAGCGTTCCTCTGAACATCTCACCAAGCCATGGGCACTTATGTATCTTTCCACCCTTAGTCTGTGCACGCTGGATCTTGGCTTCTGGTGCCCTGGTCCAGTTCACTCAAGCAGTTGAGACCAGAGCCTCTCTCACACCAGTCCACTCCTACAGCCCATGTTCTCTGGGAAACAAAGACTGTACATTTGGAAGCAACAATGAAAAAAGGGAGCAGACTGCCTGGTCTAGACACAAAACCCAAAGTCTCTGGAATCCAACATCAGTTAAAAGAGTCAGAGAATGCCACCCCTCCCCCACCCCCAGCCCCGTGTGCTTGTGATGCAGTTCTGTGCAGGCTATGGTCTGAGACTTTCTAGACTAAAACTTGGCCCTACAGTACACCATTCAGTGCACCCAAGTGGCACAGGATAGGAAATCTTGGTAAGATAACAAAGATGCCCTCCTCTTCCTATCTGGGAAAGTGCTGCCTTGCTCTCTCGGAAGTCCAGCGTGTAGCTAAATGGAAAATGGAGGCACACTGTACCCCAACACTAAATTCTTTCCTGAGTTTACTTAGCAGGATGAGTCAAAGCAATTGCCCTTGGGGCTTTGTATACCTTGAGAGTCTGAAGTCCTGTCCCTGGGGATGTTTGAGAGAAAGCAGATGGGAGTTCTAGACTGAAAATTCATGAAGCCTGGGGCTTTGATTCCATCCTTGGTGACCTTGAACAAGTGAATGTATCTGACCATGAGCAGGACAGTCATCTCTGTAACAGTCATCTCTGCCTATTTCATCGGGGCCGTGTTGGGAGTGTCAAGTAAAAGGGTGTGGTAACAGGCTGGAACTGGGTAAAAGCAAAGGCTGGGGGCTTCTTCTGAGCAGAAAGGAGAACAGTTCTTGGACCAGCGGGTCACGTGGGGAGTGATGCAGGTGAGTGAAAGATGAAATGGTTGCTGTTTGGAAGTGATGTGACGTACACAGATAGGCCGTAATGAAGTGGGAGGCCAAGGGCTTGTGACGTCATCGGAAAGCAAACAAAATAAATTGCCCCAGACAGTCAAAAGCACTGACCACGTGACCGTATGGCAGCTCAAGCATAACTGGGGGAGAGATGGCATTTAGGAAACCCTACCACTTAGGCACTTTACCTGCAGAGTCTCACCAACCACAAACACTACAAAGTAAATTTTCACCACTCTCAGAGTGACGAGAGTGAGGCTTAGCAAGTATTCAATGTCACTAGCTCACCACACCAATTCAGGTTAGTCTGAGTCTAATGGTTTATAGCAGTGGCTCTGACCCTGTGGGTCTCAACTCCCCCAAGGGTCGAATATCAGATATCCTGAATATCAGATATTTACTGATTCATAACAGTAGCCAAATTACAGTTATGAAGTAGCAATGAAATAATTTATGCTTGGAAGGGGTCACCACAACATGAGGAACTGTGTTAAAGGGTCTTGACATTAGGAAGGTTGAGACCCACTAAAAAGTTTACAGACTTTGCACTGAAGGAGAGAAGCCTTTAATTGGGATCAGTAAACAGTGAAGTGCTGACCATCAGAACTCAGTAACTACAGAGGGCCCACCCACCACTTACCTTGGAGCGAGGGAGGGAAGGGGGAAGAGAGGCTAGGAAAAGAGTTTATGCTCTGAAAATTTCCCTATAACCAGACTTATTCTGTAAGCTTCTAGGCTTTGCAGTGGGTGTGCTCGCTGCTCTCGACTTTCACCATAATCCCTACTTATTAGCAACTGGTGTTTACAAAGCTTGGGTTCTGTGCCTAGCCCTGACGCCAGAGGGGAATGCTGCCTGGGATCCTTTCTGAATATCTGGCCTAGAAGCCAACCTGGAACACAGTCATGCCCAGAAAGGGATTCACAAGCTAATGAAACTGTGTCATGAATCCTCATACCTGGAGGAGACTTCTAGAAAAAAAAGAACACTCATGAACACGACCACCCGCAGAGACCAAGCCAACACTAGCTGAGCGACAAAGCAAATCTCTGTGAGGAAGGAGTTCTGCCGTTTACCCCTGAAGCATGGTTAATGTCAAATGTAACGTCCGGCATATAAACGTTCTCATAAAAGGCTGTCAGTTATTAAACAATTCAGACCTTACATCTGTAGCTTATAGAGACCGACAGATCTGCTATGCACACCTTCTTTGCTCCTCACTGAACCAGTGTTTACAAGGCTAGGAAAGGAAGGAGCAGAGAGAACACACCGCAGAGGCTGTGGTGAAACAGCGAAGACCTGAGCCGCTTGCCAGCACAGGCTAGCCCACACTTCTTCGCTTCCTCAAGCCTCTAGGAGTCTCTTACCTGTTTTCTGGCTAATCCCTCTGCGGCTGCAGGCCCTCCAGGTCCTCAGGAGCCAGCGCTGTTCTCCATGGGAACAAGGTTTACTTTATTAGGTCTGGAGGCCAAGGCTCATTTTTCTCAGGATGATCAAAAACCATCTGAAATACAAATAAAAAGAGGTTAGGCTGATTTTTCCAGCAGACCGATGTTAAACATTAACAGGACGGATGGGCGCTTTGGTAGATGTGAGCAGTGGCACATCCCGGAAGCCCTGGGCATGTTGAGAGAAGGAAACGCCAATCCCAAGTGAATGCTCAAGTCCTAGGAACAAGGTAGAGAGCCTGGAGAAAGACTTGTGCCAGACAGGAATGGTTTAGAAAGGTAAAGTGGGCATTACAAAAAACGTCTGGGAAGAAACAGGTAATTAATCTCGCTTATTAAAGAATAAATAGCATAAGGGTCCCCCCCCCACAAAAAAACCTCCAGATAGAATTTAAAAATATATTCACTTGTACAAAATATTTAATGATATGGGGAAGTTTGAGTCATGCATTTTTAACATGGGTTACAGAATTGGAAATACGTACTACTACCTAAATTCAGAAGAAAAAAATACTGTAAAAAGAGAAAGCATTAGGGGGAAAAATGGTGCCTAGGATGATGGAATAAGGAACTTTCCACCTTTAAAATTTTAGATGTATTGACAGTGTCTAAAATAGACATAAATTGCTCTTTGATATTTAAAAAACAAACAGACAAAACAAAACAAAAAACAACCAAGGGTTATAGCTCAGTGGGAGAGAATCTATATGGTAAGCACATGACCCTGGGCTTGATCCCCAGCACAACAAAAAATAAAAGCCAAGCTTTATATATTTAGCATTACATATGTAATATTTTTAAAGCTAAAAACAGAATTCACTCTATATTTATTAAGTCTTTCCAGTTTTAATGCTATACAAAAAAAAAAATAGAGGGCTAAATGAATTTAATTGCAAGAAAAATTAAATTTCTATACACTGAAAAAAATAGTAAAATAAAACGGGAAACAAGAGTCAATGTATAAAAAAAGGCTAATATGAGGGCTGGAGAAATGGCTCAGCAGTTAAGAATATTTATACATATGGGTGCTAGGAAAAGCCAGGCGTAGTGGCGCACGCCTTTAATCCCAGCACTCTGGAGGCAGAGGTAGGCGGATCGCTGTGAGTTCGAGGCCAGCCTGGTCTACAAAATGAGTCCGGGACAGCCAAGGCTGCACAGAGAAACCCTGTCTAGAAAAACAAAAACAAAACAAAACAAAAAATCCATATGGATGTTAGGAACCAATCTATAATTCCAGATGATCTAACGCCCTCTTTTGGTGTCTGTGGGTACTGCACATATATAATACTAAACTAACCACTCATACATAAACAAAATAGAAAAAGAAATTTAAAAAATAAGGAACTAGTAGGTAAGAAGTGCCCCCAAAACAAAGAGGCAAGCTGCATGAACAGACAAATCATAAATTAAAAGCAGCAGTTGTATAAAGTTACGGTTGGTCTTTTTTGACTTTTATTCTTCTCTCACACATCATATCTCCACCTCAGTTTCCCCTCCTGCCACTCCTCCCAGCACCTCTACCCACCTTCCCTCTGCCCCATATCAACTCCTCTACTGTGCTAGATGACAACAGGGCTAGGTACCGATCTGTGAGTACAGCAGACTACCACTAGGAACCATTTCTTTGCCTTTCTTCCTCCTTTGCCAGTAGTGTTTGGTTCTACCCTGGGTCTCTGTGCTGTCCAGCCTCTGGTTCCTGGTCATCCATGCAGTGTCAGGCATGGGCTCCCTCTCCTGGCATGGGTCACAGGTTGGACCAGCCATGGGTTGGGCACTCCCACAAGTTGTGCGCCACCATGTCTTGCAGGCAGGACAAATTCTGTTTCCAACCCTCCCTGACCCCCATCTACCCACATAATCCTTTCTATTGCCCCTTCCTAGGGAGATCCTTGTGTGTGCCCCACCCCCACCCCAGCCCTTGAGCCTTAAGGTTAATCTTAAGGGAGACCTCCGAGGAGCAAGCAACTAGAACATTAAAAGAATGGCTTAAAGACTGGGCAGATTACAATAAAATTGTCAGAGGACTGAACAAGAAAGTGCTCAAGCACTAGGAATTTGTGACTATTAATCAAATCGCTGAATAAATAAACAAAAGGGAGGAGATGTGCATTTCAGTCTCCTCACCTGTAGTCGTGGGGACTGACAGAGGATTAATGACGAAAGAACATGACCTCTATCAAGCAATGTTGCAGAAAAAGGGTTTTAATTTCAAGCTTATTTATAATGGTGAAAATCTATCGACTTAACTTCCAAACACCCTCGAAGCCACATCCACTTGAATGACTATAAATCCAAGTGAACTTTTGTAGCTATAGGGAAGAAACTACTTAAAAATATTTTAATGGAAACACAAACCGTGTTGTCTGTACACACATGGTTGCAAGTACAAGGCAAGCACATTTAAGTTGCTGAGGAAGTGGTGTTTGCGTTCTTCATCCTCATCATAGTGTCACTGTCCTCTTAGTTGAGTAACTAAGGCAAATTCTTGAGGACAATATTTGAAACTACACTCACTCCATCCTCTTCATGACCTGGCTGCGTAATACTGAGTTGGCCTTGACGCCTACTGCAGGAGCTCTAGCCCCGTAAACCAGAAAGAAGTCAGCAAGCGACCCTGCTACAGAGGACTATCCACAACCAAAGGGTTTGCCTTGGCGCCCTGATAACCAGCTTGGCCAGCAACGTGGAGACGATGGCCCATTGGAGACCACAGGCTCTGGGCACGACGGAAGCAAATGTGGAAGGCCTCCCTTCGTCCTTTATCACAGAGTTCGGGGCTGAGGTTGGAGATTTAGCTCAGTGGGGAAGAGTGCTTGCTTAGCAAACCCAAAACCCATCAGTCCTCAACTCAGGCTGAGGGGAGGGAAAAGTTCAGGGCTTTCTTTACTAATTCAGAGAATAACTGGACTTGGAGCAGCCTCCTGGGAGAAGCAGAAAATGTCTCTGGCCGCTCCCCACTCTATCCACAAGTTTCCTTCATGGTGTTGGTATTTACCACTGTGTGTGCACTGATATTAATTGATTGCTGTCTCTTTCCACTACAGATGTAAGAGGAGACCTCGACAGCCTCTTTTAATGCTATTGTCAGTGAGGAGCCAGATGCCAGGTGAGTGCTGAGCACACAGTGGGCGCTCAGAAAGTGTTTGCTGCATCAAAGAGGCTCTTTCCTAATCCCCTTGGAGCGCTGCCCCTTGGATGAACCTCTTGCCTGCAAACGGAAGTTCCCTGCCAATCTTAAGGCACAAACTGTTGGGACACGAGATTTTTAAATGAGTAACATCCTCAGGCAGCAGAAGAAGCCGCCTCCTACCCCAGCTCTTCCTTCAAACATTTCAACTGCATTCCCTCAGAAAGTCTTGTCTCCTAAGAGGATTTAAGGAAAGGAAAAAAAACAAAAAACAAAAAACAAAAAAAACAAAAACTGATGAGATGGCTGGTCTGGCAACCTTTAACCAGTCATAAAAGTGAGACCAGGACCCTTGGATCTGGAAGACAGACTATCGACCATAAAGGCAGTGGCAATTCACGTAGCTTACAACTCAGGGCACATGATTTGTCATCAGCGTGACCTGGGGAAGGGCCCTTGCTCTGCCTGTAATCTGTCACATGATGTTGGCTCACTCATGCCCCAAGGCTCAGCAAACTCACTGGAAAATGGGGATGACAACTGATCCTATATCCCAGTCTTATTTTAAAAAAAAAACCAAGTCAAACGAGAGGCCCCAGAGCACAGTAATGGCCACCGTGACAAACATTATGCAGGCTTCACTGGCTTGTCACTAGCAACTACTCTATGGAGACCAACTCTATCCCAATGTTACAAACAGGAAAACAAAGATAAGCAACGTATCCAGGGAACTCAAGGAGAGATCTCAATGGGTCAGACAGTCATTTATTTATTTATTTATTTTTATTTTTTTATTTTTTGGTTTTTCAAGACAGAGTTTCTCTGTGTAGCCTTCGCTATCCTGGACTCACTTTGTAGACCAGGCAGGCCTCGAACTCACAGCGATCCGCCTGCCTTTGCCTCCCGAGTGCTGAGATTAAAAGTGTGCGCCACCACGCCCAGCTCAGACAGTCACTTATGATGGCCAAATATACCTCGTCTTCCAATATCAAGTGTGCCCCGTTCTCATAGATATCATTAAGTCAAACATGCCTCTTCCAGGCCCCTTCAAACTAGGTGACATCACCCTGACTGCAACTCTGTTCCAACCACAGAGAGAACTGTTTCTTATCAGACATGTCTGGGCCCCTTCATCTAGCCAGACTCTGGCTCATAACTAAGAAATGCTTAGTCATCTTTAATAAAAGAGTAAACTAGGTCTGGCATTGCCCCATATCCCATCCCCTTCATCCCTTTCAATTAGTGTGCAATGCTGTGCAGATGTTCCCTTAGTTTGTTGGTTACTTAAGACAAAGATTACCACTAGTTACAAATGGTTGTGCAAGCAGCTGTGCCCCTTGCTTAGAAAGGCTTTAATATGAAAGAGGATCCCTTTTCTTGTAAAAAAAGTGTACCTAGTGGCTTAAGCTCTGCTCTGTGAGCCATGTGGACTGTGAATGAGAGCCACTAACCCTGCTCGCTCAGCATATGAACCTGACGGCTGTGTTAAGAGCTTTCTGTGTATCAACTCATTTCATTATGGAAGCAAACGCTCCCCTGCGGTCTACGCCACTGACTTCTGCATCCCGTTCGCTGTGGTCCTTCCCTGCCTAATCTAGAAAGAGATACTCCTTTCCAGCCCTCAGAGATCTTGCTACTGGCTCACTGTCCTTTCCTCCAACACCTCATCTGTCACGATGCTCAGTGCTACTCCTCACTACCTGTCAGCATCCTAGTTCCTGGGCCTCACAGGGCTTCTTGAGCTGAGGGCGATCTCAGCAGCTCGCTCTCAAGGACATAGCTCTGATTCCATTATTTCCAAAGAAACACGCCCAATCAATAACCCCAGGGCCAGACATCCTCCTTGCAGTCACCACTTCAGTCTTTGGAACTTATGCTGATGATTATCTCAACCCCAACAATTCTCTCTGACTGTTCCCCTCTTCTCTCCTGTCCTCACTTTTTTTTTTTTTTTTTTTTTTGGTCATCTTAAATTCGATGGTCAATCGTAGAATGACTCCCTTACCCACTTTCATTACACACAGTTTGCTTTATAAATTCCAATTCTAGCTAAACCCAACTCTCTATCCTGTTCCATCCATGCAGTCATGCAGCCGAACTGACTAGAAAGACACACACTAGCACACATACACACACTGGTGCACACACATGGTTCCCATGCACACACATATGCACACTCACACTCACATATACATAGACTCATTTACTGATTTTTCCATTCCTGTTATTGATCACTGGTGGCCAGTCTACGCTTAACGCTGTCTCACAATGATAGTCTCTCCAAAGGTGCTCACCTGCTACTGTTCTGCAGTCCTGCTTGCTCTCCCTTCCCAGCCTCACTCCACTCTGATCAACCTGTTCCTTGTTCATGAGAAAAACAGAGTGTTCCAGAACATTCTCTCCTGTACTAACAGTCCATATTTGCTGGGATCACTCATATTCCTTCTGTTAACACAAAAGAACTGCGTGTGTCCAAAACCTACAAAGACTGACACTAACCCATCAGCTTCTATATACTCCTGCCCACATAAGGAAATAGCTTCACGAAGTCTTATCCTTTTCTTCAACATTAATGAGTGTCCTTTTCTCAAAGGTCATCAAACCTTCACATAAACAGGCTGTCATTCTATCTTTAAAAAAAAAAAAAAAACGATGATGGGCAGATCTGGGCCCAGGTACACTGCTCAAACTATGGTACCAGCCAAGAATAATACATGCAGTAAACTTCAAACCTCTACTCAGATCTAGCCAAAGGACAGGACATTCTCCACAATTGAATGGAGAGTGGGGTCTGACTTTCATAGGAACCCTGGTGCCCCAAATTTGACCACATCCCCTGGATGGGGAGACCTGGTAGCACTCAGAGGAAGGATAGCAGGCTACCAAGAAGAGACTTGATACCTTGTGAGCATATATAGGGGGAGGAAGTCCTCCTCAGTCACAGTCATAGGGGAGGGGAGTAAGGGGAAAATGGGAGGAAGGGAGGAATAAAAGGATACAAGGGATAGGATAACAACTGAGATGTAATATAAATAAATTAATAAAATACATATTTTTTTAAAAAGCCAGGAGCAGTGGTGCATCCCTGTATTCCTGGCACTTGGGAGGCAGAGGTAGGTGCCTCACTATGGGTTCGAGGCCAGCCTGGTCTACAAAGTAAGTCCAGAACAGTCAAGGCTACACAGAGAAACCCTGTTTCAAAAACCAAACCAAACCAAAACACTAAAGACAGTCATCACTCATGACTCAGGAAGCCCCCACTAACAGTGGGTCTTGGCATCACTGAGAGTGAGGCACAGAGGCAGCATTTGACCCCCATGAGAGACAACACAGAGCACATAGCACCACCAATGAATGCCTTTCCCTAAGTAGGCAGGAGTACATAGACTCTAATAGATTGGTATTATCACTGTAGGTATTAGACACAGCCAATTCATGTGTGATCATGAGGAATATGGGTGATGTTCAATCTCCATATTGCCAGGGCTTCAAATGCAATTCCAGTTATTAGAAAATACAGTGAGGGTCAGAGATACTTAAAACAGTAAATAGGGAAGTTTGCAGGCAACTCTATTTACTAATGCAGAAAATAAGATTTCTATGACAACTGAACTGGCTCTATCAACAAATCAATAGATACATGAAAACCAAATATCTTTAAAAATATAATAATGATATGCAACATAGACTTTATTTGAACCTTAATTTGAACAAAAACTCTTTAAAGAAAAATGGGATAACGTGTATATGTAGTGGGTGTTTTTACTTTAAAATGCTTCAGGCCAAAAACAAAACAAAACAAAAAAGATAAAGCATAAAGAGGAACAACATTTTTCAAATATATTTGCATTAAGCTATATCAGGAGCAAGACTGGTCCATAAACTCCTTTCCTCTTGACCACTGGATATGATTTGGGAATGAACAAGTTTAAGACTTGAAGGAAAAGATCATAGCAGATAACTGTTTCTGTTTTGCTGAAAGAACTAACTATAAAGCCAGACACAACTTTATAAGAGTGAACCCACTGCATGGTTCTAAATTAATTCAGTGCATGTCCCATTCCCCCCTCCCCCTCCCTTAACCTTATTTCACCTTCCCTATTTCTTTCCTTTGCAGTTTTGCAGTAAAACTCCCTAAGAGACATCCCATAGTCACTGCTCCCCAGTTCCTATCTTCCCATTCTCACTTGAAAACCCCCTAACTTCATGACCCTGCTCTGTCAGAGGTACCAGGTGGTCCACAAGAGAGTCTTCTTTACCCCACTTTCCAACCCAGATTCTTCTCGGTCTCTCCATCCGCAGTCTGCTGCCGGCTCCTCCTTGCCTTCCCAGTCTCTACACACTGACATGGCCTGGGTTGTGTCCTTATTCTCCACTGGCTCTATGGGTCTCATGCTCTGAGCTCCCTCTACCTGGTGGGTGGTTTGCACTCAGCAGGTGTTCACTGAAACCCATGAAAGTAAGTTCTGATGGCGAGAGGGGGAGGGGCTGTGAGAATGAGGGGTGCAGGGTGGCCACAGTGGGAGCTTCACTATCTAGCCTCTCGTCCACTACCTACGGAAGACGATGATGCTCCTGGAAGTCAGCAAAATATCCTGGCAAAGATGTGGGTTCTCAATGTCCATCTTGGTCATTCTGATCTAAACAGTCTGTGTTGAGGATGAGCACGGTGCATTTAACAAGCTCCCCTGCTGCTCTGGGTCCTGGGAATCAAAAGGCTCCAGGGCATCACTACCGCCTCTGCCACTGATCTATTCTCTCCCATCCAATCCTCTCACAACAAGCAAGATCCAGGAAAGGGGAAAAAATAAAAAAAAAAATCAAGAGTAACTTTTACAGTGATTTAACAAAATCATTTTATGCTTTTTAAAAGGGGGGGGGGCTAATACTTTCAATATCCTCCCTTTGTTTCTTTATAAGCTTTTAATTTGTTTTGCAAAGATAACGCTGTCATCTCAAAACTCCAAGTTAAAAAAAAAAACCAACACCCTGGCTTTTCTACCTGTCCATTTTATGACCCTCAGCCAGTAATCCACGTTCCGCAGCCCTTGTGCTTCATCGGCTGGATACAAATCATACTCAGAAGTTCACCTGTACCAGATGTAGCTAACTATTCAATGACACTGCCTCACATTCTTTAAGACAATGATACTTTGCGTGCTTTCTCTGAGCTCCCGTGATGCCTGTGGGACTCACTTCATGACTACACTTGCCACCATGGCTCCTGAGGGAATGAGGGAATATGATTAGCAGTTGAGAAAACACACTTCTTCTGCCGTCTGGTTCCAACACCCGAGCAAGCTCCTTCCACAAAGTGGAAGTTCGAATGGGTCAAGATGAAATCTGCCAAAAACACTTCTGACAAGTCACTATTTTGCTAACAAGGGCTCGTGCTAAGCAACAGGATGGGGGTGCAGCGGAGGTTGGGGGGGGGAGGGAGGAGAGCAGTAGCCAGAGAATCTGAGAAGTGAATTTAAGAAAGGCATGAGCCATTTACAGTTTGAACAGCCTAGGTAATGTTTACCCAAAGCCAAGCTTAATAAGGTTAAGGGTGGGGAGGGGGGAGATGCTGGCCAGATCAAAGCTTTGAGAATAAAGGGGCTTTCTAAATAAAGGTTGTCTAAACCAGAGATCGGATGGTTTCCCCAGCCAGGCAGACAACGATGGAAATGATGCCAAAGTCTTCAGAAACAGTATATATTCTCACAGAGGTTGTTGACCTGCCTTGAGAACCAGACTCATGAGGAGGAGGAGGAAGAGGAGGAGGAGGAGGAGGAGGAGGAGGAGGAGAGCACTGACTGCGTACTATAGTCAGTCCCTGACCAAAGCCAGATAATATGAACATATATATAACAGAAACAAAAACCTGGCCATTTGCTATCTTTAGCCTTGTACCCTACAGGCAAATGAGAAAATGTCTGCCAATATTTTGTACAGGTTCTTGATGAAAAGTGACCCCTTCGTGCCTCCTTAGCTCCCCTTCTGTATAACACCCCAGAGCAAGCAGTAAATGCCCCAGTCCAGAAGGCATTCCCTCTCACCCCCCGACATCCTCAAATCTTACCACACCAGAGGGCAACCAGCATTCTGCTCTGTAAATCAAATGGAATAAGCAGAGGAGAAAGGCACAGAAAGAGCCTATGAAGAGGGTTGAATAAACCATACTCCTAGGCAATGCAGCCACTCCTCCCCTACGCTACACCACACCCCTATGCTTCAGAAAAACAGAAAACTATGTCTGTCTCCACACCAGGAAGAGGGCCTGTTTCACTTCCTTCTGATCTTTTTTGTTGTTATTATTTTGTTTTTCGAGACAGGGTCTCTCTGTGTTAGCCTTGGCTGTCCTGGACTCGCTTTGTAGACCAGGCTGGCCTCGAACTCACAGCGATCCACCTGCCTCTGCCTCTCAAGTGCTGGGATTAAAGGCGTGCGCCACCAAGCCCGGCACTTTTTTTTTTTTTTAATTTCCTCCTCAAGTTCTAACCGGTTACAGAATCAGTTCTCCACCCTTTCAGGTCTTCTAAGTTGGGGTTCCATGAGGAAACAGAGTGGAGTCCAAATATCCTAAGACAACCTTTGTTTATAATGTATACGGTTATTAACAGAGATGTGAATCATCCTTTGGAGGAGACAAAGATTGTGTACTGAAAGTTTCCTACAGAATTTTTCTTAATTCTCTGAATTACCCCCCTCAACACACACAATTTAAAAACAAAGATTTATTACTTAAACAGTATTCTGCTTGCATGTGTACCTGCCCGACATAAGAGGGCACCAGATCTCATTATAAATGGCTGTGAGCCACCAGGTGGTTTTGGGGAATTGAACTCAGGACTTTTGGAAGAGCAGACAGTGCTCTTAACCTCTGAGCCATCTCTCCAGCCCCACACACAGTTCTTACAAGAATATATCCATCTTCAATATTCTTAATTTAGAACTGTTGCTTACACGCCACACGCCATTATTTTTCTTCTTCTTCTTCTTCTTCTTCTTCTTCTTCTTCTTCTTCTTCTTCTTCTTCTTCTTCTTCTTCTTCTTCTATTGAGAAACTATTCCATTTGTCCTCTCTCATGTGTCCTACTTGAGGCTGATGGCTTCTTCCGGTGTTGCTTACAGAATCCCTACTCTGAATCCTGCAAGGGAGTGCCAGATTTCAAACCCTGCGTTGATATCCAATATTTTAAGTTCAAAAGTTCTTCTTTTTCTCATTGTTGCTTTGTTTTATACCTTAAATAGATGTAAGTCCTACCATCTAAGGCTTGCCGGGGAGGGGGGGGGGACATTAAGGACAGATGTTCTTCTATTTTGCAGTGCTCCCAAAGTGTGAAAGAAACATACTCCATGTTCACAGTGGGCTCACTCAGGCAATGAAGGCCACAGAGGGAAGTACCGAAGGTGGACAGAAATTCCCGTGCCCAACTACATGTCTCATGTAGTTAGGGGGACATAAAGAATCAAATCAAATACAAATGCACGTGGCACTTTGGAAAGAAATAAGTTCTTTGCAAGATAGTAGAGTGGGTGGAGAGATGGAAATAGGCCGAGTAGACAGTAAACTGGGTGTGTGGGAGGCCACCGCTAAGTCCCATCTTCACAGACTAGCAAGAGGCTCAAGGAGGGGCCACGGGATTTTCCCATCATGCTTTTCATAATGCAGAATGTGTTTAGTGGTTCTCAGGAGACTGTGTGTAAGGAATAGTGGTTTTCTGTTTACTTTAGTACTTTATCTGTTACCTAGGGCCACAGCACCGCAAATGTGCCCACCCAGTCTTGTCTAATTTAATCATAAATTCCATCCACAGCCATGGCCACAATCATACCTCCCAGAGAACAGGCTTCCCTGGTTGGCTAAATAGAGGCAGTCACCTAAATTCCCCCAACTGCCCTCACCTGACAAGGCTAACTCATGCTAAGCTTACCCAGAAGAACCAATGTAAAGCCGGAATTTTAGTGACTGCCAGATCAGACATGACAGACATCCCCCACCACCACCACCACCACCACACCACTCCCCCGCCCCAGCACTCAGTGGGCAAATGCAGAGGAGCACCTATAGCAGAAGCAGCCTTGTATGTGAGGGTTTGCGCACCAGAGCTATGCGGGGGGGTGGGGGGGGGGGTGGGGGGTGGTCACAGTAAAGGCACTGCCAACGTGACCACTCCATGGTATGGTTAGGGGGAAGGTTTTTTGTTTTTGTTTTTTGGTTTGGTTTGGTTTTTTTTGTTTGTTTGTTTTTTTGTTTTTGTTTTTTTTTTTTTTTTTTTGGTAGATATGAAAGATAAGATAAGCCAGAGGCATCTGGAAGAATCCAGAGCAGAAAGAGAAAGAAGTAGGCTGAACATGGCCAGGGCTATCTGTGAGAGGTGAGAACAGCAGGGGATAGAGAATAGAGAGAGCACAGTGAGAGAAGCAGGAGTAGAGAGCAGCGAGAATAGCGGGGCCAGAAGAAGAAGGAGCAGCGGAGGGGAGGGAAGCCCACGGGCTGGAGGGAGTTAGGGGCTGAGGAGGGGGTAGGAAGGACCAGGATGCTTGCTCAGACTCTGAAATGCGAACACGTACTTACTTGCCAGTGGGGACTGAGGGAGGCTGGAGGCAAGAGTGGACATTGGAATTTTGATGGGAGCCACAGGTATGTGTTAATTTGAGCTCCACGTGTCCCTTTTACCAGAGGTAAGTGAACTACGTCCTTTTGGCTGACATGAAACAGCCCCACTAGTTCCTGAGGAATGCTAGTTTAAAACAAAACTAAAAGCTAAAAAACTGCCAGAAACCCTCCCTAGACTTGGGTGAGTCTAGGATGAGCCAGTGAGCCTTCCCTCAACACCCTTATTTTGAAAACGGGGTGCCTTTTGGACCAGACAGGCCTCCACTTTGGGCCCTTCAACAGTGCAGTTACACCAGCTGAGGGAAGGGACTCCATACGCTAAACTGCAAAAAGGACCAGATGGCTGCGTAGTAGAGAGAGAAAAAAACGTCAAACACTACAAAGTGTTTCTCTTAAACCCTGGACATGCATGGTGGCACACAATGTAACCCCAGTACTCACAAAGAGGCAGAGCTACGAGGACCTCAGTGAGAGGCCAGCCTGAAATAAACAGTGTGTTCAGTGCCACGCTGCGTGCTACAGAGCAATACCCTGTCATAAAACAAGAGTTTTATCTTACCAAATGACGTAAGTCTCTCACTACTCGAACTGAAGTTGAACTGGGTCTTTTGTAAGAGCGGTCACACCTGCTAGAACTGTCTTATGCATCCTGTCACCCAGAATGTTCAGACCTAGGGACGTTGTCAAGGGCTGTTCCTGCTTTCCATAGTACCTTGTCCATCTGGGCAAAAGAAAGCCAGGGTCAGAGTTTCCTGGCATTGTTTTAAATTAGGGTGTGTGTGTGTGTGTGTGTGTGTGTGTGTGTGTGTGTGTGTGTGTGTGTGTGTGTTGAGATAGGATTTTTCTATGTAGCCATGGCTGTCCTGGACTCAACCTGCCTCTGCCTCCCAGGGAGTGCTGGGGTTAAAGGCATGTGCCACCACACCAGTATTATGTGTTTGGGGTTTTTGACTGCACATATATCTGGGAACCGTGTGCGTGTATGGTGCCTGCAGTAGCCAGAAATGA
This sequence comes from Acomys russatus, assembly GCF_903995435.1. Classification (NCBI taxonomy): domain Eukaryota; kingdom Metazoa; phylum Chordata; class Mammalia; order Rodentia; family Muridae; genus Acomys; species Acomys russatus. The sequence continues at coordinate 8,279,364 of NC_067144.1, read as the reverse complement.
GCATCTAGAAGGCTACGGTTCCCTAGGAACTGGAGTTACGGACAGTTTTGAGCTCTGGATGGTAGGCACTGAACCCAAGGTCCTCTGGAAGAGCAGTCTACTTGGCCTTAACCTTGAAGCCTTCATCTCCTAAATGACAGAATCTCTGGACATAGCTAACCACCTCACCTTAAGGTCACCAGCGTGAAAGCTACTTTGCGCCTTCATCTTAGTAAACTAATGTCTTCTGAAGGTCCAGGTCAAGCCCACACCATGCACAGAGAACAGGGAAGAAAAATGGGGGAAGGAAGCCTTGTTCAAGTCTGCTGATAGCATTGGGGCAGCACTGCTGACAAACTGATGCACCACGTTACTTACTCTCAGTGGATTCTGACTGAACTAACTGGTAGCCTTCACAGAATGGGGTGGGGCTACCACTTCTCTGGGAGGGGCATGAGCAAAGGCAATTCCAGGCCAGCCACGCCCCCCAGGTGGGACATGGCCAAGGGACGCTGTTAACATTGGAAATGGCAGGCCCACAGCATTAGCCCAAGTCTCCAGGAATACACGCCATCTACTTTGGTCATCCAGACACAATAGAGGTGGCTACTTCAAGATGTTCGCAGCACAGAGCTCGCTCTCCTTCCTCACCACACCACAGGACTGTGAAGTTGCTCTTTTCAGCACATTTTACAAGCCAAGAAGCTGAATCCAAGGACCTTGAGGACTTGCCGGTAAATGGCAGAGCCAGCACTTGAACCCGGGACCGTCTGAAGTCAAAGAAACTATGTGGTTTGGGTTTTCATGCATAATGGTTTTATTAACTGCCATTTTCACGAAACTTTCAGTGAATTTCTTCCAAATTCATTAAATAATCTAATACAATTTTGAACTGTTTTACTTAATTGAGCATTTTATAATTACTGTTTTTAATGATTTGAGAAGTTAGCATATAAATAAGTGGGTTTCGGTGTGAGCTTTTTGGGGTCCCTGTTTCACTCCCATCCTCCTCCTTTTCCTGGTCTACTTCCTACAAACACACAAGAACGCACACGCACTAAAAACTAGAATCTGTATATAAGAGAAAAAAGAAGCTTGTCTGAGTTTGCCTCATTTCTTTTAACGCAGTGATCAGTAATCTTCAGTTCCAGTTTGCTGTACTGTCACAACTCTTTACAGATGCGTGACAGATGCATCTATCTAGTGGCACTTTCTTTTCCACTCCTCTGCTGATGGACGTTTAGGCTGGTTTCATGTGTCAGATACAGTTGACTAATCCGGAACTACACGTGGATATGCACAGACCTCTGTGGTGTGATGAATTTGCATCCACTGACCAGGTGTGGGTATAGCTGAGTCATACAGTAGTTCTATTTGTGGCCTTTTCAGGAAGCTCCACACTCATTTCTGTAGTGGCGGCACTAATGCACGCTCCCACCAGCGGTGCAGAAGGGCTCTTTCCCCCACATCCTTGCCAGCATTTGTTACTTTTTTCTTGATGACAGCCATCATTGGCCATTTTTTTCTTTTCTTCCTTTATTTGTTTGTTTGTTTTGGTTTTTTGAGACAGGGTTTCTCTGTGTGTAGTTTTGGCTGTCCTGGACTCACTTTGTAGATCACAGACATGCACCTGCCTCTGCCTCCCTGAGTGCTGTGATTACAGGTGCGCGCCACCGCAACCTGTCTTGGTCATTTATTCTTATTTCTTCTTTTGAGAACTATCTATTCAATTCATCAGCCCATTTCTTGACTACCTGGGAGGGGTTGCTTAATATTTTTACTTCAAATATTTTAAGAGCTCAGTCTTTTAACCATTCAAAAAATCTCTAAAAATATCCAGTCTATAAAATTCCAAAGTCTATAAAAGTCCAAAGTCTCTTAACTGTGGACTTCTGTAAAAATCAAAACTAAATTAAATACCCTTTTTTACTCCAATAGGAAGAACCAAGGCACAGTCACAATCTGAACAAAGAAAAACCTAACTGACAGTGTCAATAGCTCAGCATCCACTGCGTAAGACTCACTCAGCATCTTCTGGGCTTCTGCGGGGCCTGGGCAGTGTCATGTCTCTGACTCTGCCATCCACAGCACACACAGTTTGTCCTGTAGACTGGCTCCACTTCACAGCTGCTGCTGTCTGTGACAGTCATCTGATGATTTGGGTATCTCCAAAATCCTGGGGCCTCCACTTCACCAATAGCCTCTCCTGGGCTTTCCTCATGGACTCTGACCCTGCCACATGATAACAAGCTTCGACTTCCCTCCAGGATACCTTCAAACCTGGAGCTTCAACTACAGCAGAGGCTGTACCTTCCTTCGCCAATGGCTTCTCCTCAGAGACTCCAGCCCCATCACACAGTGCCAAACCTCAACTGTTCTCTATGACCCATTCATACCATCCAGATTGGTACCAGCTGGGTGACTTTCATACTACCAAGTTTGGCTGTCAACCTAAGGTGCAACCTTGGCTACCTCTGGAACAAAGTTTCTGTGTGCTGACTCTGAGCAAGCATTTCCTAGATTTCACCTCAGCGATGCTAGTCTCTTCTTAATCACAGCTGACTTTTTAGCCCCAGATGGCCAGTACTGGTTGTCAAAAAAAAAAAAGCAAAGATTTACTTTTGTTGTGTGTAGTCTCGTTAATTACTGCCAATTCTTCAGCCCCAGGTGACCAGAGCACCAATATTTCATTCAAAATACCAATGGTCCTGATAGTCTTTAATGGACTCCCAAATTTCCCTCAGAAATTTCAGAAAGCAGGGTCTCTATCATCTGCATTCTCTAGACACTCTTGTCTTTCAGAACCCCCCACACAACAGTGCAATAAGCTCAACAACTTTTCCAGCCCAAAGTTTAAACATCATTACAATTCCCTTCAAATCACAGTTCCCCAAGACATGGTAGTAGCTTTTGTCAGAGTTTCTATTACTGTGATGAAACACCATGACCAAAGCAGCTTGGGAAGGAGAGGGTTCAGTTAAGGTTTTTTGTTTGTTTGTTTGGTTGGTTGGTTTTTTTGCTTTTTTTTTTTTTTTTTCCCCCGAGATAGGGTTTCTTTGTGTAGCCCTGGATATCCTGAAACTGGCTCAGTAGACAAAGTTGTTGGTCTCAGACACAGAGATTCCACCTGCCTCTGTCTCCCAAGTGATTAAGGGCGTGTGCCACCACTGCCCAACTGTTTCTTTAAGATTTAACTATCAGGTCACATTCCATCACTGAGGGAAGTCAAGAAAGCAGGAACAAGGCAAGAATCTGGAGACGGGAAGTGATACAGAGGTGATGGAGAAGTTCAAACTACTGAGTTGCTGCTCATGGTTTTCTCGGCCTGCTTTTTACACACTCCAGGGCCACTATTGAGGGGCAGTCTCCCACATCAATCGCTGATGAAGAAAATATACTGTAGACTTGCCTACAGGCACATCTTATGGGGGCATTTTCTCCATCAAGGTTCCTCTTCCAATATAACTGGTTTGTGTTGACATAAACAGGCTAGAAGAAAGCCCCACCCAGGCACATAGGGAGCTCAACTGGCTGACCAGGACCCAGTGTTTCAAGTGCCCTGTAATATCAATGGATCCAGAAGTGAAAGGTAACTGTTTGTAAGCCGTGGCTCCCAAGGAAACCAAGCAGCTGCTTCATGCTGAGTCTTTGTACTTGGGGATGGATTTCATTCCACAGATGTAAGTTTGCTTGTGGGGAGCCATGCCAAATTTTGCCATGTCAGAAATCCTGTGCTTAGGCTACATGCTATTGTGGGGAACTGTGGCTGTGCTGGTGCTGACCATTACTTGTTTTTCTCTGCAGTTGAAACATTACTTGTTTTTCTCTGCAGTTCAAACATTGTGCTCCACGGGTTGCCTTCATTTTCCTTGTTTTGGGCCTTCCTCCCCTATATAAGCAGTTCTGTTACTCCCAATAAACGGCATTCTGTCAGCACGAATGACCTTTTTTTTCAATCTGCAGGCCCTTGCATTTGCTGTCATGCCCGACTGCACACAAAGAAGACATTAAGTGCTGATGGGGGTGGGGGCCGGTGGGGATTGTGCTCAACCTAATACACATCAGGGCATCAGGTAAAGCTGACCTGGGGACTCTCACAGATTCCAAGATTGTGAGGGAACTCCCTCACAAATGTCAACCAAAAGCCTACTATTGCTCCAACACTCTAGACACGAAGAGAGTGAAGATGAGGAACGTCAGATGAACATTTTTAGAACTTTTTTTTTTTTTTAACGAAATTCAGGAGAACGTTGGGATTCTTCATATTCACCCTGCAACAGCAACAGAACCAGGGCATCAGTCACACTTGCCTCTGGCTCACAGCACATGGAAACTTGGGTACTGACCCTCTCAGACTGAGAGATGAACCCAAAGACAGACAGCAGTAATAAGCCTTTGACAAGGCCCAAGCTGGGAGATTTGTGATAAATGTCCCTGGAAACACACCCCAGAGACAGATGAAACTAGATCCTTGCTTTATTATTCCATTTCTGAGTCATCTTAGGCAAATAATAGGAACATCCCAGCACTTATTTTCTCTCCTGTAAGATGTGTACACTTGGGCCCCCAGGAAGTAGGCAGGAGTGACAGGCACCTGGAGCCTGGAGTGGCTGTGGGATGGAGAGGTCCTCCCTTTCTGAGATGAGATGGCATTTCTGGGAGTGCCATGAGTCAATATTGCCTTTGGCTTAACCTAGGACCTAAACAAAACCAATATTTGCCCCTTTAGATTTCTCCTGTATCAAAAGCCGCCTGGTGGCAAAGGGAACAGGAGTGCAGTGCCCTAATGGGGAGCCAGAGGCAGAGGGATGGCACTGAAGCCAAACGAAAAGTGAACTCCAGAAAAATACCCCAAACAGTACACTCATGTAGCGTGCATTTGCTCTTGAATCAAATCACTGTATCCCCACTCTGCTTAGATTTCCCACCCTCTCTGTGTCTGCTTCTTCAAGAGAGAAGATGGGGCTTATGATCCCCATCTCAGAGCTAAAAGTAGTGACACATGGCTGTGCTCTCAGGTACTCAAGAAGTTGAGGAAGGAGGCTCACGGAAGCACAGGATTCAAAGCAAGTCTACAACCCAGTGAGAGCCATGTCGTATGCCTGAAATTCCAACACTAGGGTTGGAACTGGGTAAGAGATTTATGAGTTCAAAGCCAGCTTTGGACTATGTAGTAAACCTGTCTGTGTGTGTGTCTGTGTGTGATTCACCGAATTGTGGTGAAACACAAAGAGAGTAATAGACACTAGGCTTTATCAGATGAAATCTGTGTTACGTTAAATTTCTCCAAGCCAGTGCTATTACTTTATTCTTTCCATGAAGCCACAGAAAACAAAGTGTAGGCAAAGCTCTGTCCAGTTTCAAAGACGTGCACCCAGGAGACACAGCCCTGGAGGATCCTCCCACTAGCGTGCTAGGTAATTATGAACTGGGGCAAGCACTGCTGGATAGAGTCACTTCCCTTATCACCATAGGAGAGTGGGGCCTCTTACACCCTGTCTGTGCCTTCCACATCACTGCATGGGGCAGGAGGGCACCACCCACTCTGGATAGGAAAAGACCGTGTGCTCAACTTCTTACAGCAGAACCCAGGTCAGGTTTTTTTCCCTACTACAATAACTTTACCATCCATCCCTCACTTCCTTTAACCCCCTGCTCAGCAACATGTCCAGGAAAGAAGCCAGGCATCTCTGCGTAATCTAAAGAGAAACCCAACAGCCTGAGGTCTGCCTCTCAGTCCTGACTTCAGAGAGTTCAGGTAAGTACTGTAAGGTTTGTCGGCTCCACCACTCACCTAGTGTCCAGATAATCTCAAAGATGCCCATAGTACCCCCATCCCCATGAAGTCTTTCCTGGTATACAAGCAGGCAAGTTACTTAGAGTCACAGCCCCATTTTTGTGTTGAGTATCCCCCGCCTACAGGTCTATGGCTATAACAAAAGTACACCCCCCACCCCAAGCCTGGGCACAGAAGAGTGAGGTGGGAGGAAGCCCATCAAACGAAGAAGGGAATTTGGTTTAGCAGAGTTGTCATGCAAAGACCGGGGTCCAGGGCTGAACCTCGCTCTAGTAAATAAGGCAAGATGCTGTCAACCGAATTCACCTGAAACCCAACCTAGCCCTGGACACCAATCACTGTGAAGGGTGTCCCACACTAATCAATCACTGTGAAGGGTGTCCCACACTAATCAATCACTGTGAAGGGTGGCCCGCACTAACCAATCACTGTGAAGGGTGGCCCACACTAACCAATCACTGTGAAGGGTGGCCCACACCAATCACTGTGAAGGGTGTTCCACTAACCAAAAGAACACCAGGGATCAGAATCCTGGCTTGTGTATGTTGCCTGAGTGCCCAGCGGGGAATGAAAGGCTACAGACTGCCAGGTGGTGAAAACTCAGAGATAAAGAGGTAACCATGGTGCCTCTTGTATGAGACAGCGTTGTTCATCCTGAGACTCAGACTGCAAGGACAAAAAAGTTATCATTTCCTTTCTGTCCACTGACCACTAGGCTTTGTTCCCTATAGAACGTTGTTATAGATAAAACAGACCAAAATCAAGCCAGGCATGGTGGCGCACACCTTTAGTCTCAGGACTCTGGGAGGCAGAGGCAGGCAGATCACCGTGAGTTTAAGGCCAGCTTGGTCTACAAAGCCAGTCCAGAACAGCCAGGGGTATACAGAGAAACCCTGTCTCAAAAAAACAAAACCAAAGATGAAAAAAAAAAAACCCAAGTAAACAAAACCTTAACAAACTCCACAATGCAGTAAGTGCAAGAGCCAAGATTTGAACTCTGGGTTTTGTGTCCCTTAGTACTGCCCAGCCCAGGCAAGCCGAGCTAACCCTGGCGCAGTGTCATCACACCCATAGTGTCAGAATGCCTCCTTTAAAAACATAATAGAAAAAAAAAAAAGAAAAAGAAAAAAAAAATCATAAAAACATAATAGAGAGCCATTTTCAAGCAAAAGTTTTAATGCGTTAACCTTTTTAATACAAAACAGGAAAATGCCCCCAAACCCAGTGTAAATTAATGAAATGGGCTCATAAAACTCTGTAATCTCACTTGAAAGGAAAACAAGGAAGAAAGGAGTTGGGGAGGTGGGTCATCAGGTAAGAGCATTTGGCTGCCCTTGCGTAGGATCCGGTTCAGGTCCTATTGGCATCAGGGGGCTCACAGCCACCTGTCACTGCAGCTCCGTGGGTCCTAGGCTGGCTTCTGGCCTCTGCTGGCACTGCAGGCATGTGTTGCACATATAGATAAGGCAAGCACACACATATGAAAAAAAAGGTTTTAAAAAGAACAAAGAATTAGAGAAAAAGGAAAAACAGCAAAGGAAGGAAAGAATGGATGGAGACACAGGAGACAGGAGACTAGTCATTGGGTGTCTAGTCATTGAGAAAAATAAATCAAAATAAATGCACCCAGAAATATTGGAGTTTTTTCTGTGACCACACCTGTGTATATGGGTCACAGCATTTTGTTTACTTTTATAGGTGTTTACTAGGCAACATACCAGCTATTATTATCACCTTCTCTTTTTATTCCATGAGTTCAAACTTCCTCTTATTCCCTTTGGACAAAAGAACTTTTTTGGTTTTTTTTTTTGCTTGGCTTTTTGTTGTTGTTGTTGTTGTTTTGGTTTTGGTTTTTCAAGACAGGGTTTCTCTGTGTAGCCTTGGCTGGGACTAAAGAACTTTTAGCATTCAGTTAAGAGACAGTGGGGTGACAGAGGAGAGCCTTGGTGTTGCGTAGCAGTTTCTTCCAAACTTGAAAGACTTGAAGACTGAAACAGTCTACCCTTCAGAGACATGCCTTAAGACAGAAGGTAAACTAGTTAAAATGGGCTCTGGAAGTCCCTGAAACTGACAAGAGTTACTGGGCTCTTCCCTCCCAAGAGTAAACCGCACAAACTAATCAGAGTCACTCTCACACAAGCCAAGCTGCAAAGAAGACTCTCAGACCAGACCAGTGTGTCCAGAAGAAGCCGAAACCACCCAGCAGCCTTGATGAGAAGCAGCTGAGTACCTCTCTCTGACTTGACCCTGGTTGAAATTACTGAGATTCTACAATTTGCAAACTTCTTTCTCTACATTTGGGCCAGTCTATCCAGTCATCAAATACTTTCCCAACACCAATATATTTACATTTGCCTTCTAGAAGGGGTGCCAACAACACAAATTTCCAACCATTTGGATGTTATCCTACAAAATACTGTCCCTCCAATATCATTTTTCTATGAAATACTGTTCATGCCAACACTTTTCTGTTTTTCCCACTGTGAGATTTCTATCCATCTGCCTTCAAGGTCACTGACTCTTTCATCCGTCATCTTCAATTCTGCAGCTAAGCTGAGCACCCAGCGAATGAATTCCTTCAAATGTCATTATTTTAAAGTGTTTTGTTTTTTGCTTTTTTTTTTTTTTTTTTTTTCATCTAGTTGTTTTGCACTGGCTTCTATTTCTCTGCTGAGAATTTCAGTTTTTCCATTATTTTTGGGACTGGAGAATGGATACAACTGCCGCCTCAACCCATTCTGACTCACCCCAGGGTCAGAACTTGTTGAAGGTCTTTTTCTTTAAACACTGTTTGAATTTTCTTCTTCTTGGTTTTTTTTAAATATTGAGTGAACTCAAACTGAATTATAACCTGGACACTTGCACACTGTACTATGAGATGTGGGGTCCTGTTGAAGTCCTCAGGGAAATGTGGGTTCTGTTTGTTTTGCCAGGCAATTACGCCGCTGACACTGCCCCCTCCTCTTTTGTAAATGGCAGCTGACATCAGTTCGGATTTCAAAACCTTGGCTACACTGTCCATATCTGCCTATTACAAGTGCCACTCGAAGAGCTGTCTAGGACTTGGTAGTGGTTAATACCACAGTTTTCAAAACTTCTACTGTACGCCTTTGGATCCGCTCCAAGTAGACACATTCCTAGTGTGCCCAGAACTGCTTTGATTCCGTGCAGAGGCTGTTAGCAAGTTTCCTTCAAGATCTCTCTCTTCTCGCTTTGCCCTCACACTTTCTGGCTTCCAGTGGGATAATTTTCTAGGTTCCCAGAACTAAACTGATGCTGCTGCCACCATAGACAGTCAGCCTCCCGTAGTACCATTCTTTGAGACAGGGATGCACTGAGTTCAAGTTCTGACCCCAGGACCCACCTGTCTGCTGTTTGCAACATTCTCACTCATGAGACTGGTTGGTGTACAGAGGGGCCACAGCAGAAAACTCAAACTCTTGGTTTCCTTTTTTGTTTTTATTTTTGTTTTTCGTAATATAAACACTATGCAGGTTTCCCCACACATCCAACGCTAGCAATTCTACAACAGAGACCAGCGAGGCGTCCCTGAGTTCAGTTGACTCTGCCACTGTCTGCCTGAAGAAAGCGTCAGCTCTCTCAGCTCTCTTAGCCACCGTTACACTTACTGACTAGGCATCTAGTGAAGACGTGTACTGATGGGTAAGCGTTTAGACTGCTGAAATCCCAGCTCTGCTAACCGCAGGATGTGCAACCTTAGGCAAAGCAGCTGCTTCTCTGAGCTTTAGTTTCTATAAAATACAAGTAATGGCAATAGTAATACCACTTCCCAGAGCTTTGGGGGGGGGGCGGGATTAAATAAGTTACTGTCTAATAGTCATAAAAGACCTAGAAAAGTGCCATATGTAAGAATCCTCAGAGTCTCACAGGTTGCCATGGTCTCTGCTGCTAAAGAGGGCGCATGGTGCAGGGAAAGGGGGCAAGAGCTCGCAAGGAAGTCCAAGCTCACTTTCTCCAGCTTGCTGAAAGTGAAAGCAGGTTTCGTTTTTGTGAAAAATCTCAAATTGCGTATCTGTGTGGATGTTCTAGAAGGCCCCATGGCAGAAGGGAGGAGGGTAAATCTATGAGATGGGGCAAGAGATCAGCGCTCTGGAGGGGTCCTGCTTTGGGTATGAGTCTTCTGTTCTAAATCGGGACACACTGACCACGTGCTCTATCTATATGCACACAGGTGACAATGACCTTCAAAAGAGTCCAGCGGCGTGCGGCCATTTCTCTATTTACCCTGCAACCCTAAACAGATAAGAAAATCTAAATCTTTAATCTGTCTCATAGGGCCTAGAGTGACTTTTGCCCCTTTTATTTTTGCCCCTGTTCCAGAAGGTCACTTCCCAACAGCCCTCAGTTTCTAGTCATATGGAACGAAGGTCAGCCCCCCTCCCCCAGCATTGATGGAGCTCAAACGTCTGACTTCTCATTAAATTTCCATGTGTCTCCCTTGCAGGCAGGCTACTTCTAAGACATTGCCAGAGAAAGTGACTTTCCTATCC